>NC_139217.1:284101000-284701000 GCF_055691185.1 Crinia signifera
GACATCCTTTGAGTGATTACCACTCACTAGTGGGTAAGGTCTTAAACCAAACAGAATGCTGGGTGTGTTCACAAGTGTTACATAAAAGGAGTAGTGTAGGCCTAGTCCCATACCCGCTTAATATTTCAGAGATAAGCGTATTAAATAAGGGGAGGCCATTGGATAAGAGATACCTGTATACCAGGTCCCCTAGTCTTAGATTACACCCATACCAAGTGGATAAGTCCCTGGTATGTATGAACTTCTCGAGTTCCAGAGCGATTGGTACTTGGGAAGTGACATGGCATAACCAGACAATAACTTACTCCCAGCGTCCAGATGGAGAGCCTATTGATAAAGAATTGCTGTTAAAGATCCGAACCAGTGGGAGACATTATAAATATGTTTACACGGTGAAGAAAAGTAAGATGATGGCCGGCAGAGTATCAGCCGGCTACTGTAATGTAACCCTACAGCCAGAAACATGTGAGGAACGAGTCAGGGAGCAGGGGACGGGGATGTTCTTATGAATAATGTGTGACAAGATCATGAAATACTCTGTCCCCTATTTTCTCCCTGACGATGTTTATTATATTTGTGGTAGGAGGGCGTACAAATGGCTCTCCATGAACTACGTTGGTATTTGTTATCTAGGCAGAGTGTTACCGGAAGTGATGACCCTCACACATGATGAGATAATGAACATACACAGAGGTATTTCTCCTCCTTACACTCATACCCATTATGACCAAATCCATAAAAGGGATTTAACCATCAGGAAAGAACCCCTAGCTTCCGAAATGATACACGAGTCGTTCGGTATCCAACTCCTCATTGCTTTAGATATCACCCATACCGCCAGAGGAGTCATAAATTTTAAATATATACAAGCATTAGCCAGCTTGGTAGATAACATCACTGAGATTTATGATGACACCTTTAGATACACTGGGAAGGAGTTGCAAGCGTATAAAAGAGAGCTAGTCCAACATCGAATGGTGTTGAACTATCTGACAGCTATGACAGGAGGATATTGTGTCACCCTCTCTACACAGTTTGGGGTGAAGTGTTGTACATATATCACCAACAATACTGAAGACCCAGAAGAAATCATCGATCATCGGATGGATGAGATTCTTCAGCTTAAATGGGAATTTAGAAGGGAACATAATATCAGCCTGGCAGAAATAGGTAACAAAGTTAGTGAATGGACCTCCTGGTTGAATCCAATGCACTGGTTCTCTGGTTTAGGAGAATGGGCGCAAGGGATCATAGCTAGCATAGGAAAACTCCTTCTCTGTATCGGTGGTGCCATCATAGTCTTTGTGCTATTGTTCAAATGTATAAAGGTGGTGACCCGGGGAAAGACAAAACGTACCGAAATCATGAGTGTAAGAACGAGAGATACAGAGGAAGACCAGGGTTTGGTATATGACCCTAAAATCGAAACCACCTCCCTCTAAAGAAACCATATTCGTGAACGTGTATATGTTGTAACCACCCCTGTTTTTATTTTTATCCCAAAATTGTACATTATCCTTCGTGACCCTGAGTAGGTTGTTCGATAAATGCGGCCCATCGTTTATCCATGATCCTGGATCGGCCGAGAGCAGATGGTTTACTCCCCTTATATGTTTAATTCATGTATCCCAATTTCTCTGTTAGGATTATGAATTTCTGTATTTTCGTGTGAAATGTTTTGTATTGTAACAGTTTTGTAATTACTGTTAAAGGGTGGACTATGGAAGTCGAGTTACACACACGCCATTTTAGGATAGTATGGCCGCCATTTTGGTTCGCAGAGTTGCGCAAATAAAGTTTCCATACCCGAGTATGCGTGGCAAAGTGGACCAGAAGAGTAACCATACTATCACACATAAATTCATAAATACATACTGACACTAAGTAAAATATAGTTAAAAGGTTTAGAACGCCACACTTAGCTTAGTTAGCCCTGCATACATCTGTCTGTATCGTGTTTAGTACCGTTCCGTTCAGTTCATTATGCGAAGTATTCCGGTCATTGCGAATATTTCGCAATATATACTGCCCAATAGTTATGGACATAATCCATAATCCAGAGACAGTTTCTGTAGAAAGAAGGTAACAAAGAAATCCAGATGAAACCAGTTCTTATCACTGCTGACGCCGAAACCACCGAACAAAGGACTCTTAAAGTTCCCTCCCCTGGACCTAGCCAAACCAGGTGTATCAGCTTACCCCCCAATCACAGCTGACCTGACATTCGACCCCTGACCAATGAGAACGGCCTTTGACCTCCCCTTTCTGACCCTATAAGATAGGCGACCCAGAGCAGCCAAAGTCTCTTCGGCACATCTACTTTTCCCTGACCTGACCACCGGACTATAGTTCATCCCTGAACGATAGTGAGCTCTGACCGGACTACACTTCGCATATTTGATGAGAACGGTAACGGTTGCATTAACGGTAGTTATCCTTATTGTATTGATTGGCTGATTGTGTCTTGTATCTGTTTTCTTTCCCCTTAGCAGAGTCTGTTTAGTATTCATTGTTAGTATATTGTATTACTTGTTATACCTGTTTATTCTTATTTCTGTAACCCCCTTTTGTCCATTAGGGACTCAAATACAACCTTTTTACGGAGCTCTTATCTCCTTATTTCTATACAGTGGTCGTGTCTGTTTATTCGCATAATAGCGACAAGGTATATTACGGACACTGTCCGATAAGGTATATTCGCAGTTTAGAGACAATATACTGCGAAGGAATCTCTGATTAAGGTACTGGTTCTCTGTGTACATAATACAATAAAAGGTACACTACGCTGCGTTACGCTTTGTACGCACGTAGTTAGGTATAAAGGGTACGTTGGTTGCGGACTTATTACGTAACCTGCGCTGTTCACTTATTGTCTCTCTGGTCATATTTAATCGCCATTAACAATACTTTATCATTCACTATGTTCCCGGCAGCTCTGCGCCAGCAGTGTAATGTACTGGCCGTAATATAATGTAGAGAAAACTCAGATAACAACATTGATAAAAAAAATGTATATACCAGTTTGTGTTATCTAGAGACTACATACATAATAAAATAAGCACATGTAGACATAATGTACGAGTATGTATTGTGTATATAGAATTTGTAAATAGGGAGTTGTAAAATTATTTAAACATTTTTCATATGATTTTATATTAAAACAGATGTTCTTAAATAAACAGTCAATAAAGTACACACTATGCAAAATAAAACTTCATTCAGGTTCAGTGATATGATATCATTGCTGTTTTAATGACTGCATTAGGTATAGTCATTTTGAACCTTATTCCAAATTCCTCATTGCTCTGGTTTGAATCCAGAATTTTGAAGATTTGAATAGATTCACCCCATCTTAATGCTACACATTGGCTTGTGAACTGCTTTACACCCTACAAGTAAAGGGATTCATTAAAGGCACACCCTTGCCTTGACATACACATGCTAAGAATGACATTTCTTGGAGACATTTCAAAAATAATAACAACTCATGAAATACCAAATAGATACAGTTTGTATTTGTTTCGGGAATGATTGTATGCAGATAACCTTGTGGTTGTAATTTATGGAGGAGCTAGAAGCTAATTCAGTGCAAGATTCAAACCCAAGGGCCTTAAGCTGGGTACAAACTATACAATGTGCAAACAATACATGCCGGTAATGATTTCCTTTGAACTGCGAGACAAATCATATACAGCCTGATTCAGAATGGATTACAAATAACAAGCTGCCCGCTTGATCACATCATATTTTAGAGCAGTGATTTTCAACTTTTTTACCTTGCGGCACACTAAATAAGATTTTAAAAATGCCAAGGCACACCATGAAATCCACACAGGGTCAAACACATTAGACCGCACAAGAAAAAACCCAAACATATTGGTCCCCATATAAAAAACACCGGTACTCACAGCTAACAAAAATAAAATACGTTGACCCTTTTCATGAAAAGAAGAGACCAGTAAATAACAGTTGAACTGCTGGTGACTGTAAACTGGTTTGGACATCTCTAGATCTGGGGGCACACTTGAGAACAGCTCAAGGCACACTAGTGTGCCACGGCACAGTGGTTGAAAAACACTGTTTTAGAGGAACACCAGGAACATCAGTTGCGATAAAAGATGTGCAGTTTTGGTTTTACAGAGATTTAATCGGATCTCAATCGGATATTGGCTATCCAAAACAAGTCACAGCTGATACCCAATTGAAAAATCTGAACTTGTGCTAATTTTGGCAATAACTATCAAGTATATCTGAACTGCTCATCTCTAGTTGCGATGCCCTCTGCAACTGCAGCCTGAGTAAGTCTAACCTTACTCAGGTTGCCTGTAGCCGGATGGCTTGAGAGGGAACTGTGCCTCACAGTGCAGTCCTTGGCCTCGCCTCTCCTGGAAAATATGAGTGACCAGTCCTCATTTATGGAAATGCTGACCGCCCCGGTGAATGCTTCTGCCTGTCAATCAGTAATGTGTGATGCAAGTGCAGGATAGAAATGTTGTTTAATTGCTTATGTGATCTAACCTGAATCAGCTCCAAACTGCATACACACTGCATAATCTTGCAAAATACATATAAACATATACTGTCAGAGGCCACATAGGCCTCTGACAGTATTTATGACCCGCAGGAGTGCGCATAATGAAACAGGTTCTAAGTTGATCACTGATGTGCATATTATTGTACAACTGTGTATGCGTAATGATTGTAGCGTGCATGCGCAAGCTCAAATAGCGGCATAAATAGCAAAAATTAAACTGTTATACCCTCACAATTTGACGAACAGGATATTGGCATCTGAGGGTGGACACCTGACGTTTTCCTGGAGTGTCCAAAAAATACAGGTGTGTCCTGGTATTTTTAGGGAGGTTCTGTGATGTCAGTTTCAAGCTTGATCAGCCTGTCTCTGTTGCAGAGTTGTGGAAGAGTTAGAGTTACTCACATTTGGGGATGTTCCCGCGTCCCTCCCGTGCCAGCAGTGTCCCGCTGCGGGGGGGGGGGGGGCATTTGGGAGTTCCCCCAATCTGACAGAATAGACGCTGTGTCTATTCGTGATAGAAAATGGGGGCGCAGCCTAATTTGCAAAAGTCGCGTCCTCATTTACATTTGACACACCCCCTTGTCCCTATTCTACCAATGATAAAGTTGGCAGGTATGCATTTGCACAGACTGGGAAAATCAGAGAGCGGCATTTCATTCTGGGAGGCAGCTGACTGCTTTCAGATATTTGCAAAAAAATGCGCAATCAGGTCTGAATAATTAATCATTACAATTCACACCATAATTGTCCATAAAATGGTACAGTGTGTACCCAGATTAAGCAGCCATTACGGTTAGTGTCTCAACGTATTAGATATGTTGTAGAGGTCAGTCATAACTATGTTACCATGCACACTTATACTGTGCTGAGTGCAGCTTCCACAGAATGAGTCGCTGGCACAGAATAACTGTGTGTATCTACCCTTAAGCACATTTCTGATTTACGTTTTAGTAGAAATGGGAATTAGATGGTGAAATTTGCACCAGCTGATTTGTTTATGTGTAATTCTGGCAGACTATAATAGTGCAATAATAAGAAACATTAATTCAGTTTAGCTGAAATAAAAAAAAAAAAAAAAGTTAATCTGTTTGCGATTTGCACAATTATAGAAATAGTATTACAGGGCTGATCATTTAACGCATATTAAAGAATTTCATAACAAATCCGCATATATAGCTAAGCGAGGAATATCAAACACATCTGTTCTTATACAAACCAATCTATATTATAAACTTCTTTGAATTTGTTTTTTAATAGTTGAAGCATAATCATCTACAGTATGCAACCTACTGTATGTTCTGACCACATAGCAAGTGAATTACATGGTGTGGACTGGATTCATTATTGAGTACATTTATGTAGATTAAGAGTAACTATAAACTGGCCAAGGTAATGATAGCCAAGACCTGGCTGGCAGACACAGGTCCGGAGTTTGAAGGTTGGAAAGCACATTGACACATGAAAAATATATACACATACATAGAAACACTATAAGTAAATTTAACAAAATATGGAGTAAATGGATAAATTGTGAAGGATTTATGTAAAGGAAAACCACAAATAAATATAAATACACTCACCCCCCTTTTTTTTTATAAAGTATATTAAATATAAAGAAGAAACACAGGAACAATAGATGGGGAAGAGCCCAGATTAAAAATAAAAGTCACATTTTCTAAAAAGCACAAGATACACAGGAAGAGATGTAGACATCCGGGCAGGCCAAGAAGCAAGGCCATCAAGACAATAAAGACAATATAAGAAAGGGATATAAACTAAAGGGCATGTAATAGGAATATAAAATTATTCGGGTGAAAATGAATTCATGGTAAATATCAGACCTCATAAATCTGGCTAAGTAGCATTAGAATTATAGAGGGCTAAACAGGAATATGTAATGGGTATGGGAAAGGGTAAGGGTGGGCAATAGGGGGCAAGTATGGTTGTTAGTAATGCAATGTTTTATGTACCACTGGGAACAGCCGGATAAAATATATCAAATGAGTGATAATGTGATGTATATGATTAGGTGCTTTATCCCAGTGATAATGTCTTGTAATTGTAATTGTTTAACGTATATGTTGTTTTGTATGTAAAAGAAATGTAATAAAAAGAATAAAAAATAAAAAAGAGTAACTATAAAGAGGCTATAATTTATGATAGCGCAAAATACAACTTGGTGACAGCCATAGCCTGTTTTGTGATATTATATATTTCTATTGGGCTGTTGCAAATGGTTTTATAGCCACTACAGAGGCAAGATGGCATTGCTTGTGGGATGAGCACAGTTTAGCTCAGTTTAGATTGGAGCTGAAGAGACATGGGACGGCTTAGGCATTACAGGCAGAATACAGAATCTGAACCAATGAGATTTATTTTATTCAAAAGCAGCATTTTATTTGATGTATTGAGATATTATGATCTGTAAAGTGGAGAAATTGTACAGCATATATGTGGAGTGGACAGTCCCAGGAGTCAGATAGCCTATGGGCCTTATTCTGGTTGGTGCGTACTTTCCCATATACTTTCAGATGGCGTTTTTTAGCCGTTTGCGCATGCGTGGGGAACGCTATGCGCATGTGCCACGCATGGTCTCCGTACTTGTACTCAATAATACCGTACAGAAATGTGCACCGCAAACACTCGGGAAATATGGGCGTATTATGGGCGTCATTCGGAATGACACAGGGGCGTACTTTCAAAGTGGGCTAAACTGGGCGGAAACATGGGCGGACACGGGGGAGTGCACTTATTTTGGTGGGCGTGCATTCGGACAGCACACTGAATGCACACGAACAAAAGGGCAAGAAATATGCGGTGTTCATAAGCAAGTATTGCTTTGCGGACACCACTCGGTCATGCGCTAGGCAATCGGAACGCCTAATCAAGACGGACGCACCTCAACCAATGTCAGCTGAACACAATACAATTACCTACTTTACTCATTACTTGTTAATTACACGCTTGTCACTGCTTCAATTGGAACCATTGCAGCTTAAATGGAACATTACTAAACACACACATATATGCTGCATTTTTCACACACTTTTACACTGCAACTAATGAACACAACTTAATATTAATAATACAAATACACATGTCACTTCTACATGTATCAATTAAACCACACATTTGGGGGAAACAAAAAAACATTTATTAAATGAACTTATAAAATAAATTAGAAACCGGCACAAAATAAAAGGTAGCATACCAGCAATAAAAGTAAATAATATATAATAAATACATGTATTATAGACATACATAGCCACAGCAGAATCATTAGGAACACATCAGGTGGCTTCACAACAAAAGTATAGCACCAACACTTCAAGTACAGCACACAGTAATGCTAGCCAAAACGGGGCAACAGGGGAACCAAACATGACATTTGAACCGAGGGCAAATGTGGGGACCCTCGGCACGGAATTGGACACAGGATGCTGACACACACAGCTCAATGAAAGATTTGGGAAGACATAAGGGTGGAGATTAATGCGGACACAAGTTCATTTGCGGGCACGTTTGCCCCTGGCAGGCTCCTTGCCACGTGCAGCAGCTCTTCGCCCACGGCCACGGTCAGATGGTGGGTCAGGTGGAGCACATGCTGGGGAGGGGGTGGATGGTCTTCCCCCTCTGGCAGCAGGGAGTGCTGATGGTGGGAATGCACCAGAAACGGGTGACATTAGGACCCTATTGCTGGCAACTAGCTCCACCATAAGATCATTATGGCGGAGGAGGAGTTCATTTTGCCGCAGGGCTTGATCAGCCAGCACCTGCAGGCTAGCAGCAATAGCTTGCTGGCTGGCACTCATAGCCTGCAGGCTCTCAGCGATACTCTGCTGGCTGCTGGTCAAACGCTGCAACACCTCATCGACCCTACGCACCCGCTCTGATGCCGACTCTCCCTGCTGCTGAATATTGACAAGCACATGCCCCCACGTGGCCAATTCAGCCGCGGACATTGGCGGCTGCTGCTGCACGGGCCTGCTACTGGGGCCAGGTGGCACAGACTCCTCAACCTCCTCAAGAGATTGTTGACCAAGCGGTGGGGATGCTGGTGAAAGAGAAAATTCCAATTACCACACATTCCATGCAAAATTCAATACATCTACTTATGACATGGCAAATAATTACCTTCAAGCAAAGAAGCCATGACTTCCGCTGGGGACTCGCTGTCCAAGGTGCTCACCCCCCGGACCTCCTCCACTGCAATGCAGCACTCGGCCATCTCCTCCAGGGGGGTGAGCTTCAGCTTTGAAGGCATGGGGCCAGCCCCAGAGGTGTGGCTGTGTTCCCACCGCTGGGTCAATTTCTTTTTGAGGTTCGTTTTGAAGTCGTGCCACCTGCAATCAAAGTGTACATATTAATACATGTCACTCCTCATGTTTGCTGTAACACCCATTGCAATCTGAAACATAATACAACATGTGCCTCCTGACACCAAACTTAGATTATAATAATTTTGAAAAACAACCCTTAGAAGATACAATCACACTCAGCCTACAATAACTATCAATTCAATGACATGGCAAACATGTCTGTGGCTTCAAGCAACGTCACCGCCCATTGACCAACTCCATCTAATTTATAATGTAAACATTACTGGACTTGTACTGCTCAAATGTAACACACATGAACTTGCCTCTTCTTAACGTGCTCCGCCTCACGAACTTGTGGAGCCACCGTATTAATCTCCGCCGTTATGTCCTCCCAGATCTTCCATCTCCTTGTGTGTGTCAACTTTTCCTGTGGGCACTCGATCAAATCCCGTGCCCGGGTCACCAGGATGGCAAGCTCCTGCGGTTCGTATGCCATGTTTCTGGTGGTTGGTTCCTCTGTTGCCCGATTGCGGCCACGACCACTGGCACCGCCACTGCCACTGGCACCGTGGCGGTGCCAGTGGCAGTGGCGGTGCCAGTGGTTGTGGCCGCAATCGGGCAACAGAGGAACCAACCACCAGAAACATGGCATACGAACCAGTGGCTGCCACGGCCACCGGTTGCTGTACTTGAAGTGCTGGCCAGGCTACTCTGTTGGGAAGCCACTTGCTGTGTTCCCAATGATTCTGCTGATGCTGAGGATGGGCCAGCTGCCGATTGGCCTGATGTCGATGGCCCATCTGGCTGCTCTTCCCCCAATGGCTGTTCAGGGTTGATGGGGACATAGGTGGTGCTGGAGTCCATCTGAGCAAATAGGTCCTGCAACTCCTGCTCTTCCTCAGATAGAAATGCAGACATGTGTGCAACAACATTGCATTTGCCAAACACACCTTTATGTATTTCTGTAATTGGCGTACATCAGCGACACCCTGCGTTCCGTACGGCCGCGTTCCGTACGGCAGCGTCAACCGTGCGGCGCATAGGCCATGCCCCTTGCTGCGCAAAAATATTTAAAAAAAACCTGGCAAACTGAGTAAGTCTGATTTAGTAGGTAAATGCAGATGTGAACACCAATGACCAAATAAAACTGAGGTCAAACATGAAATGTATATGTGAATGTACATCTGTACTGTGCACTTGTTTGGTATGTAGTACAACTGACAATACCCATTCCATATGTAAATCCAGTCCACCACTTAGGCACAAGTAATCAGTGCTAGCATCCAAATCCCATGTGAAAGCTCTCCAAATTCAGCCTTGATGCTAGCTACTTTTCATTCCACCTCTCTAGTATGGCCCAGTAGAAGGTAAGTGTACACATGGCAGCATGGCCTAATTTTGGGAAAAGGTCTGCCACTATTTGCTATGTTTCTGCTG
The DNA here is from genome assembly GCF_055691185.1 of Crinia signifera. NCBI lineage: Eukaryota > Metazoa > Chordata > Amphibia > Anura > Myobatrachidae > Crinia > Crinia signifera. The sequence continues at coordinate 284,111,291 of NC_139217.1, forward strand.
CATAGCTTTCATTATAAAATAGCTGTTTAGTACCTTGTTGAGTTAGGTGTAAGTGGCTAGTGATGCAGACTATTTCACCTGTTGCTTATACCCATGTTTGGTGATTGTTATAGATTATATATAATCTTATTTTACACTGTCTGTTTAGGATGGTCTGCGAAACTATGCAAAGGTACAGCAAGTGTGTGTGTGCGATGCAATGGGTTAGCCGTCTGTTCGGGCGCATACACGCTGTTAGTGTAAAAATGAACAATAAAGTTAATACCAAATATCACTCTGATCAACCAATGACAGCACATGATTGCTTGATTTGTGCCATTGCTAAGATGGCGGCATATGGAAGAGCAGCACCCTTTTCAGCTGCGGAGCTCAGGACACTGGTCTCCGTTATGGAGACCAGGCTGGGGCGGGCGGGCCCATTCATCACCAACCGCCAGAAGCGGAATGCGTATGCGGTGGCCCGCCGGCGCATATTCGCCCGCACACAGGTGCGGCGGACCATCGCTCAGCATGAGCGGCGGTGGTCTGACCTGAGGCGTCGGCAGCCGGATTTGCTCCAGCAAATCAGGGGCAGTATTGCTAGATGTGAGTGTTTCTACATTAAATGTCCATTTGTACCTGATTGCTTACCTGACATTATTTAAGACAATAAGGTCACCAGCCTGATCATGAGTTAAACATGGCATACACTATATGTGTGCTACTTCCTGTTTGACACCCTGTAATGGTCATAAAATATGTTATTGGGGAGGATTAATGCTTGTGATGCTTACAATGGCCCAAATGTCACAGCATACCTGCCATGTTACAGGCTGTGTTTTGTAAAGGCCACTAAGCAGCTGTTTGCCTGTACAATTATCTGTACTTATAACCTTTGCATTTATAGCTTGATAAGGCTTAATACAAATGACCACTAATTGGCACTTTTTTAAATTTTCCAAAACACAGCACGTGATCGAGCAAGACAGGCCCGGGAGGAGGCAGAGGTGGGCCAGGAGGAGCTTGCCCAACCAAGGGCAGAGGAGGTGCTTCCTCAGGAAGGGATGGCGGAGGAGGTGCCCGAAGAAGAAGTGGAGGAGGAGGAGGGGTGGGCTGTGGAGGCACTGCCACCAGAGGAGGAGGTCCAAACAGAGGAGGAGGTGCCACCAGTGGAGGCCCCTGAGGATGAGGAAGAGGAGGAGGTTGAGGCCTGTGAGGTCGTCCAGGCGGCCGAAATTGGTATGTATACATAAGGATTAATTTATCCTTTTGTCATCTACTATTTGCTATGTAGCACTGGTGATTCAATTGTTTTTTTCAATACTATAAAGTGATAAAACAAACTGGGTAGCAACAGACACACTTTGGGGTTAGATAGGGTGGCCAAACCATCCCTTTCATCCTGGACACATATTAATGACACAGGTTGTGAGGATGGCTTTCATGTCGATTTTAAGTGCCACTGAACCTGTGTAGTTAATCTGTATCCTGGAAGAAAGGGATGACTTGCTCATGTAAGGGTTACATGTCCCTGCTGCAAGCATACAATCTGTAGCCTCATATAGGTGAGTAGAGTTTACTGGTGATTGATCTTTGTAAACTAGATTCAGTATGGCATAAATGGAGTATGGACAGGCGTGGCTTAGACTGGAGTAACAAGTGGTCAGTGCCCCTGGGCCCTCCTGTAGCTAACCACCCCCTGCGGTCTGCATGTATGTTTGGCAACATAATTGTGTGTTGATTTTGTCTTAGTAATGATTTTGTGCATGGGAGTGGGTTAGTGCTGCAGCTTCCCCTAACTGGCATTATGACAATGATTTCTGGAGCAGACCATCAGCAGGCAAGCCATGCTTGATTGCACAAATGTACTGAGCATTCCTGAGAGTTGAGTAACTCCCCTGCCACACTCCATCATATAACAGACACTGAACTTTTTTTGCAGAATTGGGATTGGTGCAGCGCGTGACATGCTTCTCAGAGCTTAGTCATGGGTGGGTTTGGATTGAGAAGGAGCACTATAACTGTGAGGTGTTCTACAGAGTAAAGGGTAGAGGGGAAAAAACAGGCTTTCCATGTAGTATGTATGCATGTATGTATAGCTGTATGTGTCATATATATAGTTATATATGTGTCTATATACATATAATATATACCAGCCAGTGAAGGAGCTCCTGTAAAGTGCTACATTGTGGAGAATTTCTGTGAATAACAAGTGCTCCCTCTGTCTGGTGGGAATTAATTATCCTACATCAATACGAAATGGAGTGACCCTACAATTAAAGGACCATATCCATCCATACTGGACCACAAGAATTCTGCACGTTAATGCACCTTATAATCGAATCATCTTTAAAACAAAATTATCTACCAAATAGATCCTGCGTTTACATAACGGAGTCATATACTACTGGATCACAACCAGTACCTCCAATAGACCTGATATCATCTAAAATTTACGGAAGCTGCCCCCTGAACCATTCCTAATAGGGACCTAAAACTCCTATAATATTTGTGGATCTACACCTACATCTTATCACTAAGCCTGTAGATTGGCCCAAACCCCATATATGGATTTTATCTTGTACGAGTACTAAAAGTTGACAAAACCAAATACTTGAGAATCTTATTGTTTTTACCCCTGATGAAGTCGTTCTGACGAAACGCGTTGGGTTTCAATAAAGAACTTTTTTATACCTTGAACAGACTGGCACGTCTCATTCGGAAAAGTGACAAGGATCAACTGTCATTATAAATAATTGTTTCAGTATTGTATGTTACATTGAAATAACTAGGTGGTACACCAATCAGCGCTCTCCAATAGAACCCCCCCTTTTCTATATATATATATATATATATATATATATATATATATACACACACACACACCTGTCACGGTGCATGTTTAAAATTTAGGTATGACTATGTTAAATGTATGCCTGAATATCATTATTAATTTTTTCAATTTTGATTTGGTCCACAGATGAGCCAGCACAAGCACAAGAGGGTCTCCGTGGGGCCCTCTTACGGATAAGAGGCCACTTGCGGCAGGTGCTTATTGAAATCGACCAGCTAGTTGAGGGGGAGTTGTAATGGTTTATTTTTTTGCAGTTTAAAAAAAAAAATGTTATGTAAATAAATTGTTAATTACAGTTCGAAGTTGTCTGTGTGTTTATTTAAAATGGGAAAGTATATGGGTAACTTGTTTAAAATCTTTTAAATAAGCAAAATGTAAATAGTGTATATAGATGTATGTTAGGGTCACATGCTGTAAGGGTTAATGTGTGTAATGAATGTACTAGGAATGTGGTTCAGTATAGATTAGGATTTAATTGATTCAAATAGATAACAATCCCTTTTTAATGAGGTTGACTAATTGCCTAAGTGGGTCATGTGATCGCTGTGTGTACTCAGTAAAAAAGTGTTGTATTGAGCGTAAATACTCCGCATCGATGCGTACGGCCAGCTTTCCGTCCGTTCTAACGCGGTAAGACCGTGCTTACGCGGTAAGACCGTGCAGAATCTGTGCGTGTCCACAGCACACGCAAGGTTTGTATGTCGTCCGTACACACGCCCTGTTCTTAAAGAGTGAGTCCGTCCGAATGCGGAGGACCCGTGGGCGTTTCTACGGACGATGTCCGCACGCCACCGCACAGCGTTGCATGCGGACAGCACCGTAGGAATTCGGGAAAGTACGCACCGATCAGAATAAGGGCCTATGTCTGATGTAGCCCATATATCAGCAATCATAAGAAAAAAGATCCACAGTTTTTGTATTCTTGACCTGCTCTAAAGATTCTCCAATTGAGATTTTCATCCAAAGATCATAGGACATATAAAATAGAGTTCAAGTTCCTACAGTATATACAGTATATATATATATATATATATATATATATATATATATATATACACGCAGTATTAGGAAGCCAGCAACATCCAGTTTAGAAAAAAGTATCAAAAAAGTTTTAATGGCTTAATAAAGTGCAGTAAACAGACATGAGAAGTCATAAAAAATATTCACAGGAAGGAGGGTGTACTTAGCATGGTAACAAATGAAGATGTTCCACCCAAACGATCCTGCATGCAATATATATTGAAAGTCCAATCCTGCCGGCACTCTCCCAAACAAAGCGGCAAGCCCAGGTGCCCAAAGAATAATTCATGCACAAATTCCAAGAAATAATGGCACTCCAGAGGCAATAGACTATGAAGCAACAAAGGACATATATTGTCAAGCTTTTGGGGAGAGTGCCGGCAGGATTGTCCCCTAGGGGATAAATGGCTCCGGTGCCTTCCAGGGGGCTGTGACAGCCCAATAATATAACAGCGGCACTTAAAGTCTTAAAAAGTAACAAACGTGTATTAAACAAAAGTTTCAATGTTTCGGGGAGAGTTTCCCCTTCATCAAGATAAAAAAAAAACACAACAAACAATAAATAGTATTTCTTACCCACCAAACTCCGATCGTGTCTGTCGTGGAGCGGCGGGGGCATCTCCACGACAGACACTATCAGAGTTTGTGTATACTAGTAAGCCCACTCGAAGCTAATGCATCGAAAGCTATTCTGCTATCTTGTACAAACATGCACAAACACTTGCCTCTGTCTTTTGTGCATGTGTGAAAGAAAGTTTCACTCACTGCCAACAGATGACAGTGTCTCCTAGACACACAGATACTAGACATAGATATATAGATGATAAGTATATATAGGGACGGATGCTCTCAGCACTCCCCCTCAAAAAAGCCACTGGTAACCCAGGTGCCCTCCGAAAGGATAGTAGATAAATGCAAGAACTGGTGGCACAATGTAAAGAAGCAAACCAACAAGCCTGAGGAGACTTAGCTTAATGTTTCAAATCGTAATAGAATTTTCATCAGAAGCCTCTGATGAGCGTTCTAGTGCTTATTGTGCTATGGTCAGCAGAGAGGAGGGGGCCCGAATGGAGGAGGCTTTCTTCTCCTCTGACTCCCAGAATTTAAATTAAATACAGTTTGGAGTTAAATTAGGTGAGTGCAAAGCAGGTAGGATTTTCTTATTCAAATGGTGTGGTCACAGATGGTTGAGAGGTGTGGATGAAAGCCAATTATAATATATATAGGAATAGCAGGTTAGCGGCACTCTAATGGACTTGTAAATTTACTCCAAACACAGTGCATATTAATGTTTTGGAATATTTTTTCCGTCTTCAGGATATTAAAGTACATATTAAGGATACATATTCACTTTAACATGCCAAATACTGAATACATATTGCAAAACATGATATAATAGGCACTGTGTTTGAAGTTCACTGGAGCGCTGCTAGTCTGCTATTCCTGTATGTATTTCATACCTGGATTTGGTTTATGGGAGTGCCTACCTCTTGAACTTTATATATATGTATGTATATATATATATATATATATATATATATACATTCCAGGTTATTAATCGCACCCTACTGGCGCTCTTCACCCCGTCGTGAGGGGCTACACCCCGTTAACTGGTGAAACTTTTTATTATGGTGGGAAGGGGTGGGGTTTAAGGGGCAGGCCCAGGGTCTGCCTGGGTTAGGGAGGGGGTATACAGGATATTGGTGTGTCTTTACCCCACCACTGAGGAGCTGGCGGCCCCTGGGAGCAGGGCCAGCGCCACCACTAGGCAGCTTTAGGCAATTGCCTAGGGCGCCAGCCACTGGAGGGCGGCATCACAAGCTGTTACTGTATTGAGTTTCTTTGGAAGAGGTTAGGTGCACGGAAAGAAGGTAGTGTCTTGATCCCCTACAGCCGCCCAGCGGGGACACAAATGCCTGTTAAAAAAAAGTAAGAATTTGCACTGCTCTCCCTAGCAGCAGCACCTATGCTGGTGGGTGAGTGCTTTATACAGTACAGGGGCCAGCAGGTACAGTAAGCTTAATTTAAGGCCACTGCCTTACGCTGACACAGGCGGCTGCCGCTGCCCGCCCGTGCACCTGCCCGCCCACACACCCGCTAGCCAGTCCCGCCTGTCACAGGCATGGACACTGCCGGCTGCTGCTCCCTGCGGATCGTTCACCCACCAGTGAGTGCCGCCCGTCCCAGACAATGACAAATGGCAGCTGCCGCTGTCTTCCCAGCCCGCACACTGGCCAGCCAGTGCCGCCTGTCCGAACCCCCATGCTGTCTCTGTGTCTAGAGGCAGGCTGCAGTCCAGGACTGCTGGAGTGGAGAGTGCAACGAGGACAGTAGCACATCTTCAGCACCAGCCGTGGGGCCGGAGGACAGAGGCCCCTAGCATTTACTACTGTTTTTCCTTTTTTTTGGGGGGGGGGGGGTTTGTGGGCTGAAAAGTTTGCCTAGGGTGCTAGGAAACCTGGCACCACCCCTGCCATGTCACCAGGGGAGGCTCTGGGCCGCTGCGGGGAGAGAAAAGGCGGGGCAGGGGATGCATGTCTCGGAAGCTGGACTGCGGGCTGGAGGAGACACTGTTCCCCTAGTTCCAGAGCGAGGAGGCCAGGGCAGCACGAACATGGCAGAAGCACTTGAATGAACAGGCAGCAGTGTTATTCCGGGGTGATCTGGAGAGGGACTGGAGGCAGCAGGCGCGGATCAGGTGTGTTATGAGGAGATAGCCATAGCACCCCCCTAATGGCGACCCTGATACTGCGTATTGTAATTTGCATCCTATGTTTGAAAGAGTGTGATTAAAATATACTTTAAATAGTATTGTCATTTATGTTAATTGATCCAAAGATCATACAGTGGGAAAAGCCTATCTGCTGTCACAGATCCCTCCCGGCATGACTTGCAGCCGAGCACTTATCACAAGAGCTGTATTTGCATTAACAATCGCATATGTTAGTGCATATGCAGATAGTAAGAAGTAGCAGTAGCCGTCGGAGAGGATTTTCCCCTGAAAATCACAAATGTAATAGTGTGAATTTTTAAACAGAGTCTGAATTCACATGCGATTTCTTGAGATTTTTAGTAATAGAAATGTACATTTTTAGTGCATTTTTTTAGTAACGTGAATGTGCAATATTTTAGTACTGGGAGTGTGCGGATTACTGTTGAAATAAAAAATAAAAAATGTTGTGCCCCCCCACCCCTCCAGCATAACAAGCCCTGGGCTCATTCAGCCAGGCCTGATTCCCCTGGAGGGAAAAATCATAGGGAACCTCCGTATTTAAGAAAAAACCACCTCCCCCGCATGCTGGTACTTGGCGAACCACAAGTCCCAGCATGCAGGGCATTTAATGGCCTGCTGGTTCTTGTAGTTTAATGTAAAAACAATGTACAAAAAAACAAAACACACACACATAGAAAAGTTAAAGTTTAATAGTGTTCATTCTAGCACCCGCTATCTTTTAAAACCTATGCAGTTCCTCTTCCTTGCCTGGGGTGTTTGCTGTCTGCTGTAGTGCTTTTAGCACAGTGTGGTCTGTAAATCAGCACTGATATGCAAACCAGACCTGTGCTAGAAACACCACAGCAGACAGCGACACCACAAGCAGGGAACAGGAATTAACTGCATGGGTTTTCAAAGATGGCGGGTGCTAGAATGAACAGGATTTAATATACACACAAACACACATCCACACGTACTCAACGTGCCACAGTCCCACGATGGAGTGGCACCTCTCCCATACGGAGTGGTGTCAGGGATTCCCAGTGACCTTCATCACAGGGACTCCGCTCAGCCCTGATTGGCTATAAGCATTTCCATGGAGATGTCTACAGCCAATTAGTTTAGGCCTGATTGTTTAAGGCAGGCATGTCCAACCTGCGGCCCTCCAGATGTGCTAAAACTACACATCCCAGCATGCCTTGCCACAATTTGGCTATTAGGGAATGCTAGAATGATGGCAATGCATGCTGGGATGTGTAGTTTTAGCACATCTGGAGGGCCGCAGGTTGGACATGCCTGGTTTAAGGTTTCTCCACAGAAATGCTTAGAGCCAATCAGGGCTAAACGGAATCCCCATGATGGAGGCCACTGGGAATCCCTGTCCCCCTGTTGCTATGTTAATTGTTTTCAAGAGTACTTTTGGAAGACTGGGTACCAAAAGTCACAACATTGAATAAACATTACTTTGAAAAGTATATTTAAACTTTGTGGGAATGAATCAGAAGAAAGATTTCAGAGTTGTTGAAAGATGGTTTCATCCTCAATCAGGACAGTTCACCAACCCACACTGCTCTTTCTGTGAAGCAGTTTTCGGCTAAGAAATAGACTGCAGTGCTAGAACACAAACCATACTCACCAGATCTAGCATGGTGTGACTACTTTCTTTTTCTTTAACTTAATTCTGTACTCAAAGGAACCCTTTTTGCATCAGTTACTGAAATTGATAAAAAAGAAAATGCATCTTCTAGCTGAATTTGTAATCCAAATTAGGGGTGTATTGGTTTCCCATAGCAACATTCCATCTATAATAGAACTCCCATCTTAGTAAGTGTACCCATATATATTAATGATTCCATACAGTAGAGGGGTGGAGATGATCCCTATGACCCATGTAAATGTTTCACATATTTTGTTAGCCAAAAAGCATAAAAAAATAGTAAAATGGAACGTAAAAGCATATTTTCTTGCATTTAGGTCTTCTTGTGCACAGGGCCACAGAAGAGCCATTGTGGAGCATTTTTCTCCACATTTAGATGTTAAGGCTGAAACTTATGAAGAATACATATTATTAACATTGCAAACAGACACATTAATGCATCTCAAATACACTATTAAAGTTATACTTTAAAATATTTTCACAGCCATATAAAAGGTGGTGTTTTTCTTATTTAACTGCAAATGGAAGACTTGTTGACCAGTGTGTTACTATAAAATAAACATCAAGTGTGACTCTCACAATGCTCACAAAATATCATAAAGCAACTAACCACTAACGTGTGACACACCACATAGCCAAAAAAAGGTTAACAGGAAAACAACATTTTGGCCTTTGGTCTTTGTAACTTTCAAATGAATTATCTGGTTAATTTGTGCTGTAGTGCCACATCATCTAATGTAAATTGTAAGCCACTGTATAAAAACACTGCATTTAGTACGTTTATTGTCTATATGGAAACTTCAAAAATAGACACAGATTCTAGTCATGTGTCTTTAATCATAAAGATACGTTATATAGTAAACCTACTCAATGGGCCTTATTCAGAACTGATTGCAGTACAAATTGGTTCTCAAAATGGGCAAAACCATGTGCACTGCAGGTAGGGCAGATGTAACATGTGCAGAGAGATTTAGATTTGTGTGAGTTACTTTGTTTCTGTGCAGGGTAAATACTGGCTGCATTATTTTTACACTGCAAATTAGATTTCAGTTTCGACACACACTACCTAAATGTAACTCTCTCTGCAAATTTGTACTGCAATCAGATCTAAATAAGGGCCAATATGTTACTTTAAAACTGCCAACATTTACTATCCCAATCCGTTAGTGCAAGTAATTTCTAAATGTTCCAGTGTACATTGGTTTTAAAATATCTAAACAATAATTACACCTTTTCTCCTAGCACCTAAATATCAAGCAACCAGCCAACAGACCCTATGCTCCAACTATGATGGTGGCTTGCAGAAAGAGCAAATGATGAACCTGATTGCTGAAAGACCAAAGCCAAGCACACCCATAGTGCCACCTACGCCACCACTCCTAGGGAGTATTTCCCTCCACCTCCACCTTATTCAGATCTGAGCTCAGTACAAATTTGTTCGGAAAATGGGCAAAAACATGTGCACTGCAGGTGGGGCAGATGTAACATGTGCAGAGAGAATTAGATTTGTGTGAGTTATTTTGTTTCTGTGCAGGGTGAATAATAGCTGCATTATTTTTACACTGCAGTTTAGATTTCAGTTTCAATGCACCCCACCCAAATTTAACACTCTTTGCACAGGTTACATCTTCTCCACCTGCAGTGCACATGGTTTTGCCCATTTTCCAAACAAATTGATCTGAATAAGGCTGATTGTAATGTGTGAAAATCCTAAATGAATAGATTCAACTGCTATGTATCCAGGTTCAGCAAGCTACTAGAATTGCTAAATCCAGCTGACATCAAAATAAAAACATGGTAAGATTACGTGATAAACAAATCAAAATGGCCAATTGCCTAGAACAAATAGGTCAAGACAATTTAAGACAAACGCACTTTGAAGATAACATTCTACTGCTGTTGGACCAGCAAAACTCTGCTATTCGAGAGCACAATGCTACTCTGTAAAGTTTAGGGGCCTGTTAGGGTGTTTATAGGACCCTAATGCGAACATCCCAATCAACTTCAATTCCATAGTAATACCACAGTATCCACACAACCCAGCTCAAAAAGCTGATACAAGGGATGGCTCATAACAATCCTGGTATAGGCAGGGCCGGATTTGTGCCTAGGCCCATGAGGCACTGGCCTCAGGGCGGCACCAATTAAGGGCGGCAGGCAGGCTGACATTCTGTTAAATAGCAGCATGGCACAGCGGGTGGGCAGCGACAAGTGACGAGCGCCGCCACCGCAGACATGAATTATCATGTGTATGCGGCAGCGCCACTCGACACCCGCCACTGCCCACCCACTCTGCTATGCACATTACATCACCGCTTAGTGGCTGGGTCCGACGGTCCCCCTGCGCATTCGGAAATGGCTCAGGCTCACTGCTGCCGGCGCCCGCCCATTGGCACACAGTCTATTGGCTGCTGTGTATCCAGCAGCTGAGCGGCACGCAGATCCTCCCTGCGCTCAGTCAGTCACAGTGTGAGAGAGAAATCTGATGGAGACACTGTGCTGCTAATCACTGTACTAATAAGTGCCTCCCTCTGGGTCCTCAGTACAGTAAGCAGTCCAGAGTGCTTAAATTTTTTTTGAGGTGGCTACAGTTAAAATTTAATGAAATATATAAATAACAATGAATAAACATAAATGATTACTATAAAATAGGGGGGGGACGACAAAAATGTTGTGCCTAGGGGCAGACTGACCCCTAAATTCGCCCCTGGGTATAGCAGGGGTATAACTAGAGGGATGCTGTAAATTAGAGATGTGCAGGTTCTGATTTACTCTGATTTACTCTGATTTCAAAGCAGGATCTTATTGGCTATCCCAAATCACATGACAGTTGTTGACAGTTGATAGCCAATAAGATCCTGCTTTGAAATCAGAGTAAAATCAGAGCCTGCACATCTCTACTGTAAATATAAGTAACAACAATTGTTATATTGTAATTAGTACATTTGAATTGTTGGTTCCATTACCATGCGCATTACCATTACCATGCGCGCTCCGCAGGTTGTGTGCGCGCGCACAAGCGCATAGCTTAGAGGGGTCACTGATTGCAAACATGCTAAATGTGCTTGGCTCTATAGCATGCACACATTTTGGGCCGAGACCCCCTAGGACCAGAGCCCATGTATATCTCAATAGACATAATGCTCACTCTATGAATGACAGTGTTTGCCTTTTGGTATATTTCTTATATTTAAAAAAAAAATGACAACAAAAAACACATGTAGGAAAAATGAAAGAAGAAGTCATAGGACAATGACTTCTTCTTTCATTTTTCCTACATGTGTTTTTTGTTGTCATTTTTTTTTTAAATATAAGAAATATACCAAAAGGCAAACACTGTCATTCATAGAGTGAGCATTATGTCTATTGAGATATACATGGGCTCTGGTCCTAGGGGGTCTCGGCCCAAAATGTGTGCATGCTATAGAGCCAAGCACATTTAGCATGTTTGCAATCAGTGACCCCTCTAAGCTATGCGCTTGTGCGCGCGCACACAACCTGCGGAGCGCGCGCACAGACATTACAACAGAGCGCACAAAGCAGCAGTGGTCCCCTTTTTGCAGTGGACTCAATTAATATGTTTCACCCATTAACTACATTGTGTGTTGTATTTTGAATGTTTAAATGTTTTGAATGTTTAATATCATTTTAAAGTAAAGTTAACACCAATGCTGAACATTGTTTTCCAGTTATATATGTAAGTGACGCACAGAAATTTTAATTGGTACTTGTGTATTATCACGGCGCCCATCGCGTCGCATCGCATACCACTAATTAAGGTATGCGATGGCATGCGATGGACCCGATTTGAGCCTTTCCCCGGGATGAGTGTAGAATTTTAATATCGCGTTGCATTGCATGCAATTATAATGGCATTCGATGCGATGCAACGCGATTCCCATGTTAAATGCCCACCCAGACCCGATTTTAGATTGTACACCCACCCTGATGGGTAATGACTATGTTCAAAAATAAATAAATCCGAATTATTCCAAAAACCACGGTTTTTGGAATAATTCGGATACGGGATGCACGGATACGGGATACTCAACCTGTATATATATATATATATATATATATATATATATATATACAGGTTGAGTATCCCGTATCCGTGCATCCCGTATCCGAATTATTCCAAAAACCGTGGTTTTTGGAATAATTCGGATTTATTTATTTATTTTTTTACCCCCCCTAACCCTCTTTTCATACTTACCAAGTCCCCGAGCGTCCACAGCAGGCCTCCGGCATCTTCTCCAGGCTCTGCAGCGGTCCCAGGAATGCATTGCGCGAGTGTGTGCGCGTGCCGGTGACGTCACCGGTGCGCGCGCACACTCGCGCAATGCATTCCTGGGACCGCTGGAGAGCCTGGAGAAGATGCCGGAGGCCTGCTGTGGACGCCCGGGGACTGCGTGGAGGCCGAAGGACCACCGGACACCATCAGGGGACAGGTAAGTATGCTAAAAAAAAAATTATTCCAAAAACCGTAAAATTCCCCTATCCGAAATACTCGTGGTCCTGAGCATTTCGGATAGGGGATACTCAACCTGTATATATTATGGGTATTTCATATGTACCTGTGGCTATTTCATTTACTAGTAGACATGCAGTTCAATGTAAAGTACTACAAGCTGTCTCTTAACTGAGTGTTATGTAGCTTTCACATCACACTTTTAAAACGGTATATTGCCGTTTTTTTGCCTTTTAAAACGTTTAAGGCTGCAGTGTGAAAGTGTCATAGTTGAAATACCATTTAAAGTTAACTGGTATTTCAACACGTTTAAAAAGCAGAGTCCTACCCGTTTTAAAGCCAATTCAGAGCCGTTTTTTTGTGCTGTCTGAATGGCACTGAAATGGTATTTAGTAAAAAATAAAGGTTAGAGCACTGTGATAGGCTGTCCCTTGTCTTGTGTCCCTTCCCTGAACCAGGAAATAAGCTGTGGGTAGAAACGTGTTCAGAGGTTAAACGGCTTGACTGGTGATGTGAATGGAACTTAAACTGTATTTTTAAATGGTAATCTGCTGCAATATGAACACTAGACCCGTTTAAAATACCATTTAAAATTACAGTTTTTCAAAACGTTTCAAAATGTTTTATGTGATGTGAAAGCTACATTATTGTAGATGATTCCCCATCCACAATAACATTATATGTGTAAGTTATTGTTTATGACTCATCAGCTACAACATCACTTTTTTTGAAAGTCGGATTTAAAGGTCAAACTGATTAGACTCCAGGTGCATGTTGTTTACTTGCTCTATAAAATGTTCTGCATTTGCCCAAGCCTATCTCTGTGTTATTATATACTTAGCCCAGGAGAGTTTGATAATAACCTGTCTTCAGTATGTTATTAAATAAATAATAAAGCCTACTGTTGTTTTGAGTCAATGTGTGGACTAACCTCATACTCACCTCTGCTATGCATCTATGAATCTGAAGGCATCTGCCAATATTACCAAGATGCAGTTACTTGATCTTTCTTAATTTATTTCCAACTCAGATTCATGCCCAGATTCTGCGAGAATTGTTTAGGATTTAACAAGATAATTATTTCACTTAAAAATTATATTCTGCGAAAGAGATTCTACTATAAATATAGGCATTGGTTAAGAAATGACTGATATCCAAAGCTGCATGAAACACAATTTTGATAAATATACTGTACTTTAGAGTTTAGAAACTCTTTTGTACACTTTTTATTGATATGAACCCTGAAAATCTAAATCATCATAAAATATATAACTGATAATGTCCTTTGGTATGTTCTGTTGTATTGTTTTCATGTACAAAAATTGAAATGGACAGGTAAAAATGTGGTTATGCAGCATTTTTTTCTATTAGAACATGTTGTGAAATTCCCATGTGTGCAATTTACTGAGTTTTATAACCTGCAGTTTTGCAATAATGAAAAGGACTAGATAATAATATATAATCTGGTTAACACAATGAGTTCACATCAGGTATTGTGATAATTAATTCCTTGGTTTCTGCTGCCAGTTTATCTTAAAGCTATCGTATTCTTAACATTTTCTTGTTTTGCAATAATGTAGTTTTTACTGTTTCCATAGCATTGTATTGCTTATTCAGCACATATTGTACATTATACTGTATACTGAAAGATAAGAAACTTTTAGGGCCAAATGGGTAATAGGGTTTAAGAATCAGAAAGTGAGAGATTTTAGGAGAGTTTTCCCATTTTTTAAAATGGCAACCAATTACATGGCAAAATCAACCTGTTTTTTTAGTGTAAATGATTGCCGCTTTAAAGAATGCAAAAAACCTCTCACTTTCTGATTCTCACACCCTATTGCAGAGGCGTAACTCTGGGAGGCAATGGAGTCATCTGCCGCCGGGCTCCTGCTCCCAAGGGGGCACCAATCCTCCACTGAGAGTTTAATCATGTAAATGAATTAAAGTGGTCGATATTGCTTTTGAGTTGTGAACTATATGTGTTCTCTCTCGCTCTCTCTCTCTCTCTCTCGGTCTCTCTCTCTCGGTCTCTCTCTCTCTCTCTCTCTCTCTCTCTCTCTCATATATAATCGCACATATTTCAGAACACACACATATATATATATACAGAATATAGATACAGAAGTGCCAACACACTCGCCATTGGCCTGTGACCACACACTCTAGTAAATACAAACACAGGGGGCCCAGCACTCACTACAACAAACTGACTCCCCTTAACATTCAAATAATCAATTAAATAAATAATGGGATTTTAGTTCATGAATTGATCAATGCATTTATGCTTGCAGCCCAGATATAGATATAGGGTACACACATCAATCCAGATGGCGGCACTCGGCAGAAATAACGGAATGTCAAACAGGTAAGTGATCAACGTTTCGAACTTTAATTAGTTCTTCATCATATCCTGATGAAGAACTGAATAAAGTTTGAAACGTCGATCACTTAGGCAAAGTACTAGAAAGATCCACTCATATCATGGGTAGACAGCTGGTTGTGCAATTGACAGTTCTACTAACACAAACAATACATTATCATAAATCTTACAAACAGGCCCAGCTAGAGCGGGGCAAAGGGAACAGCCATTAGGTTTAGAGGGGCCCCAAGACTCAGAGATTCAGGCAGGCAATGGGGTCTAGTAGAGAGGAAGGAGGGCTTCGCTCACTGTAATGTTGTCTACTCAATGTTACGGCTGCAAGGTTACTGCTGAAAAGACCTAGATCTCAGCTAAATAATACAATATACAAAGAGTGGTGGTAACCTGCGCTCAGGACTATTATTGGCTGGTGTATAGTAATTCTGATGTGCACGTTGCTATAAATAGTGGTATTGGTACAAATATAATGCTTAACTGCACGGAAGTAACAGTGGTGACAGAAATGCAGTGTGGTGATGTGCACAAGGGAAATATGAATAATCAGAAAACATGAGATGTACAAACCATGAGATGCACAATATATGCTACACGGGTGGTAATGAAGGAAATAGGCTGTATAGGCAAGCAGTAGATGGATTTATTGTGATAATGCACAACAATACTGCCAAAGGTATGCAAGTGGGGATGTGGTATGGTGGGCTGCTGGGCAGCGGGATGGGGGTGAGTTCACAGTCCAGACGTGAGGGGAGAGAGAAATGTCACAGTCACAATGGGGGTGGGTGAGTGCACAGGGGTGGTGGTGCAGTGCACCTCTCACCTGTGTTCACCGCTGCAAAGTTCCTCTGGGTCCCAGTTCTTCTGTCCGCTTGTGAAGTCCTTCTTGCCGGAGCTCGTTCAGCGATGCGGCTGTGTGGCGAGCCCAGCTCCACAGTGCCTGAGCGGGATTGTCACTTCCGTGTTGCGGCGCGGGGTTTCACCATCACCCGGTGTCACTGTCCTGCCGGCTCCTGTGCGCTCAACTCCCGGTCAGGAGGAGACTTAGGTGGATGGGGTAGTAGCTTGAAAGAATGGATGGGGTAGTAGCTTGAAAGAATGGTGTTGGAGGGGTAATTCTACTACGCGTGTCGGCTTCCTAGCCTTCTTCAGGGAGTCTGGCTTGGGTGATGCACCACTTGGAAATAACTTCCATAATGCAGTGCTGACGGTTCAGACTAGCATGTGCTGAGCTCTGATTTGACCTGTCATGGGTTCCTCTAACCCATGGAGATTAGCAGCAGAAACCTTGTGAGATTGACACACACACTGAAACTGTGACTGCTCTGCTGGCTGTTGTCTGATGCAGGGGCTTCCTGTTGTGAGTACACTGTGCTATTATGTGGGGGATGTATTATACAGTGTGTGTGTGTGTGTTTGGGGGAAGGTGAATGCTGCAGTGTGGCATAATATGAGGGCCAAAAAATAGGCCCAAATTAAATGTGTTTGACTTCCCTTCAGGTCCGATGCGCAGTCCCATGCACATCGGACCGTAGTTGGAGGTCGGACCTGCATGCAGGTCCAACCACCAACTCAGACCCCATTCCGGCGGCAGGGAACAGGGTCACATGCGATACATAAAAAAAGAAAAAAAAAGGAGCAGCTGCTACAATTACAATGAATGAGAGGACTCAATTAGTTAAAATTTATTTTATGTAAATTAAACATTCAAATACATACATATATAATAAATAAAAAGGAGGGTATCTCACTCTGAGGAGGGGTGTAGGATCCAAGAAAAAATAGTAACTTTCTGAAGTTATCTCCAATTGAAGGTAAGTGCACTTTACCTGGCTGCTAATTGGGTGCCGTTGTTAAGGTGGTAAGAATGAAGGAATATGGGGTTATAGGTCCTCTCTATTTGCACAGTGTCTTCTATTGTTGCCGCTGGAGGAATCTGTAAAGTAATTAAGTAAGTCTTTTTGTAGCAATGCCCAAGATCCTCTCTGGTGCTGCTGGGCCCCCACTGGCCGCTGGAGGATGATGTAAATGGGCGACTTCAATATTTTGGATGACAGTTTCCCCTTACAGAGATGTATATGGTAGGGCTCACTTTGAATCAACTGGTGAGGTATCCTGGTTGAGACGGGGGCCACAGTACAGTATGACCTCTGGGAATTATCCCAAATTGGCAAGGTCCTCTAACGGGTGGCTAAGATGTAGGCCCACCTGGAAGAGATCGCCTACTGGTTGTCCTGATGGATGGCCGCAGTTGATCATATAAGTGTCCCCAAACAAACAATTGACAGCGGAATTGAAGATAGCAATTGTTGATAGTTCTTGGTCCAATCCTGGAGATTTAAAAGCAATACACTGATGCGTTTCACCACTGGCTGTGTCTTTTTCAAAGGTGCGATGCATCACTGTGAAAGGAACGCATGCTGATCCTGTTGTCCAGGAAGGTCCAGGGCGGCTCAAGGGGAATCGAGTTGCCATACACTGCTGCAAGACATTGCAATAGTGTATAGTATGGCCACCTTTACTTCTCCATCAATTGTTGCATGGTTCATACTACAAACTTTTATTAAGAATTATCTGTACAATTTCATACAGGCCAACATTTGGGCTGTGCAAAGACATCTCTGATATACATTTTTATTAACTTTAAAAGACAGCTATTTTCATAGTTCAGTCACTATTGTTTTAAAACTGAGGTTTTATGCCTTTATCTTTTTTTCCCCTCCATCTGGATTTTATACTTTCACTAAATGGACAACATGCTGGATATAACCTACGCAGTGCGCCTAGAGAAGAGATGGAAAATGATTGCTATGAGTTAGCTTTAAAAAATATACACCACAGTGTCTCTCCATGCAAAGTGTAGAAGCCTAGGGGTGCAGGCTGCAGCCATGGCGGGAACACCCCCAGGCTGTCCCATCTTGTCTGGCAACACCAATCAAACTTTTCCCTACGACACATCTGTATGTGTTTTAATAGGCCTGCGATGTTGAATGTGATAACTCTTGCTGGCCTGAGGGTTTGGTGAGTAATTTGGGCAAGTTTCTGGTGACTTCAACTCAATTACTATTACATTCATCAAGTTGTATGTTTAAGTTTAGAAACGTCTGGAAAGCATGTTACCTCGTGCCAATAATGGCTGTGGGTTTGCATATAGCAACTCACAACTTCCAGAAAATACAGGACACCAAGGGTGGTATTCAATCCCGACGGTTGTGACCCTGGCCTGTTTTTGGCCCGCTTGCCGATCGCCAAAAAGAGGGTGTGTCCACGTAAACAGCTGTGGATTGTCGAGCTATGGAATTTCTCGTCAAAACAGAAAGCATTAAATAGGCTCATTCCGCTAATTCCCCCGTTGGAAATAGCGGCAGTGATTGAATAGCCCCCAAGACTGCATCAGGTTTGCAAACTCACACTCTGTTACATTTACCCCATGGGCAAGGGCGTAACTACCATAGGTGCAAGGGGTGCAGCTGCTATGGGGCCCAGAGCTGAGAGGGGCCCACTTTGCCTGTCAAGGTATCATGTGCTATATAATTTTTTTTGCATTAGCTGATGAATAGGGGCCCTTACAAACTTTTGCTATGGGGCCCACATGTATCTAGTTACGCCACTGCCCATGGGCATCATATAACAGACATATCCCATAGGTTTTCCACAAATGCTGCAGAGGTTGTGGTGTGAAAGCTACCATACTTCACATTTTCTAAATCTGCCAACAGATTTGGCACCTTGCAACAAATCATGTCTAGGCAAAGAGAAAATAAAATTGTATTTTCTTATTATTTACTGCTCATGCAAAAAAATGTTCTATCTACTTAATGTGTTTAATCACCTAGTTGTGTCTCCATCTTGTCTTGTTGCATTTACTGATGTGTATAAAAAAAGTTCATTTCATTTTTATATCAGTAGATTTATTTAAGCGGGATCCATAAAAGACAAGCACGACGCACTGTGCCAGGAACAAACTTATCTACAAGCTCAGCTTGTCTCCATAAACCTGCCAATCTAGCTGGCATGCCATTGTATTTTGATGCATCTATTTATCATTGTTTCTATTACTACATACATAAAATGGAATTTAAAAAGTGGCCTCTGCTGAGAACACATTAATTACTATATGTATGTATACGATAAGTGTATAATGGTAAGGTAACACGAGTCAAATCATAATAAAAATATATATTTTATGACCTGAGGAAACCTACGAATTGCAGAAGGCTGTAAGTCTACTGTCTGTAGCAAGACTGGTGTCTCTTTGTTTTGTTTTTTCAACTACGTGCTTTTCTAGCCAGTAACTGACTGTTGTAGAATAAAGCAGTTAATAGACAATGAACAACACTTCAGACAAACAAAAGTAGTTAGGGGGTCATTCTGGTTGGCTCGCTAAGCAGTGGTAATTCGCTGCTTAGCGAGCCTTCTAACTGTGCCTGCTAGCCGCCGAAATGCCGCCCCCCGGTCCCTTGCGAATATCCCCGCCGCTTTGTCAAAGGATGTGTTGCATAAACATTCATTCAATGATTTCTACCCTGATCGCAAATGTAAGTCAGTCTGGGATGACTCAGACTTGGTAGGCAGCTGCCCACCTGCGTTCACATGGGGACACCCAGTGTTTTCCTGGGTGCACCCAGCGTAAAGGACTGTAATGGAGTTCTACGAACTGCCTGAAGCCCACACAGGCTCCTTTTTGACACATAGGTACAGACCCAGTTGTTCACTGCACATCATTCAGGGAGACTGTAAAGCCCACATAAAGGGACCTATGGAGGTTAAAGGAACCCCCTAACGGTTTACCTGAACCCCTGTTGGGGATCTCCTTGGGGTGACATGGCTCTGAGCAAAATTCCCTGATACAGGGGACCCCAAACAGATGTACATCAAAACACCATTTAAACCTACTTGCTAATATCAACTCCTATTTTTACCCCGTATAGGTTAAAACAATAAATAAAGTAATTTTTATACACACTATCTTCTCTTCTATTCTTTCCTCACACACAACAGCTACTCACTGCAGACACAGGCAGCGCTTTAGCCCACCCAAAAAGTAACATTCTCTAAATATCAAAAGGGATTGGGAAACCCTATTTGGCTAAAGCAGCGGTGCCACTCTAACATAGGAACATTTAAGTGAGCGTGGTATAACAAACTGTTCTCCATGTTAAATTGGTTATTTGTAGGGTAATTGGGTGATACAATTTGTTAATGGTATGCAATAAATTTCCACATTTTGTGGGTAATTGGTTAACGACTTCAGAGCAGAATCTTGCTGTTTCGTGAAAAACACATGCAGAGCCTGTTCGTACGCCCATCCACTCGATCGGACTCAGAGCGTTTAGGCTGAGATCCGTATTAGGTAGTGTAATTAGTATTAGGTAGTGTAAGTGCATTAGTACGCCACTCCCCTTTGTGTTTTGTTCTGAATGAATGACTTTGGTGCCCTTATAGGAGTTATGTTCACCGTTTGCGTGTGCAGTCTGTTCACTGGGATCCAAGCGGATGTGTATCCAAAAGGATCAACCTAAATAAGGGCCTTTATTCTGAACATGAAGGTTGATGCATATGGGGCCAACTTGCATACAACTCTGAATCATTTTATATGTTTTTTTAACCACATTGCTCACCTCATAAACCTACTGCATCTCTCTCTCCTGGTAGATACTGGCTGTGTGGTGTATTGCCTGCTGCTGTACAGTAGACTGGCCTCTTACAAGATGCTGTACCCATTCTTCTTCAAATCCATGAGATTAACCACTAATCCTGATATACCGATTGGCACTGATACGATGATCTAGGAGGAAGTAGATGAGGTAAGTACCATCCTTCTTGAGCGCAGACCGATGCACCCACTGTCCAGAGACGTCAAAATAGGAGCCTTGGGTAATAAATGTTGATCATCCACTGCACTCTTGGCCTCAGATCCTGAATTGTCACTTATACTTACGCACCAGATGAAAATTCAAACTTTCATTGGAGTGCAATGTCCACACCCATAAGGAAGGTAGATACGTAGGGACACACACAGAACTAACAAACAGAGATTGTTTTCACCAACATTAGTCTAGTACTCCATCAGCTGAATTTCAACACAATGCCCTAAAATTGATCATGTGTGTGTAATGTAACACAAATTAAAACTAACAATTCTAGCCAAACTGTGCCCTAAACAGAAATGGCAAACAACACAGGATACTAATAAGAAGTAAGAAGGTACTTGTACTATCCCTTTAAATTCCTGCCTACTTACTGCAGTTATCGACCTTTTCCAGGAGCTGGCAAACCTGCTCACAAATCCTGATTATTACCGCTAATACCAGCAAACTACAGCAATTTAACTTTGGGAACTGTAAAGGTTAAATTTGTACACTCTATACACCTCTTACACCCAATACGTAAAGGGAATATCCCATGTCAATTATTAACCTGGGCCTATTGACCATATCACGATTATCTATAAGAGGATAAGAGGTCGGGCTGGTTGTGTTTTTTTGGGGTGAAACCATGCATTAAAATAAACTCTTTAAACTAGGTATGTCTTTGTTTTAACACTTTAGAAGTCTGCAAAGATCATATCGTGGTGTGTAGTGCTTCTGTTTGACAGTGTTTGACATCTATTTTTTAAGTTCTATTTTCTGATGATTTATAATTAAATCTTAATGTTAAAATGCCTTAAACAAAACAAATCAATGACATATTGACAATAGCATTGACATTTTTTTTGTAGCACAGAATACAGTACAATAAAGCTTTAGCGTAATGATGGTATCCTAACAGTAAGAACCATTGTGCGTGCCACTAGCACATTTCCAGACCAGCCTCCCCACATTGTGGGAATTGCGAGAGAGAACAGTTCTTCAGGTTACACACTTTTACACAGCAATTGTTTAAGGGCTTGTTCTAACAGTGTGAACATTTTATATGAGTTCTCATGAACCGTGGCCTCCCATGAAGTGATTTGACACATTTATTACATTTCAGCTTTTGAGAGAATACTGTTAAAACAATTCATGAATATAATAACTAGGCCAGTCATATCCTAATAAGCTCTATTGATCTAAAAAGTAAATACATTAATTTGCTATATAAAATTACATTTTATACAGAGCCCAAACAAATGTACCTTTTTAAATAAGAGCTTTCCAATAAATGAGCTATAAATATAACAAAGAACACCAGTGCTATTGAGTACAGAATTTTCTGTGGAGATACTGTAAGTATTTGCATGCCAACATCTCTATGACAGATGTGCAAAATATCTGCTAAAAATGCCATCATCGCTCACATTTGATATATAAATTCAAATAAAAAATGCAGTGTAAAAAAAAAGATTATGGGGGAAATATACTAAGAATACGAATACGAATTTTCGTATTCATATTCTGAATACGAATGCATACGATTGGTATAGCCGTATACAAATTCATATTCCGGAGGGAAATTTACAAAGCAGTTGTATTTGACTGATTTGTATTTTCCAATGTCGTATGGATTAAATACGGATTTGTATCGGCAGGCTGCAAGGACCAGGATCAGTCAGATCCGTGCAGGCTGCAGTATAAAAAAGAATCGAAAAATAAATAAATAATTTAAAAAAAAAATGGCATGGGGTCGCACCCCTTGGGGAAGAAATTGGCCCATTTGGAATTGGAGTCAGTATTCCATGTGCACAGCCAAAGCACAGGTTGCGCCACAACCAAGGAAGCAGAAACCCTTTAGGAGAGGGCAGTCGAATCCTATGCTGCCTCCCCAAAGTACATAGAGGCCTCACGAAAAGAGTCAACATAGGTGAGGAGTGCTGGAGTTTATATAGTCCAGCAACTCATAGAACCAATTTATAATAGCTTTAGCCATCCAAGCACATGCTAGAGCGGGTCTCGCAGCTACCACTGCATTGGAGAAAATGATTTTCAGAAGATTTTCCAATTTTCTATCGATAGGGTCTTTAAGGGAAGCAATAGGATGGGTAGTTGATTTAACTAAAAGAGCCACATGAGTGTCAACTTGAGGCGACTGTTCCCACTTATCTCAAGTGGGAACAGTCACCTCAAGCTGACCATCTCGGTCAGACTGCTCAGAGGCGTAAAAGGAAGTCAGGCGCTTGGACAGCAGGAATTTCTTATTCAGATGCGACCAAGCATCCAATAAGACATTGTTTAGTTGTGTATATAGAGGAAACACGGCTGGATCCTTCTTATTACGTTTGAAGAAGAGAGCTTTTGCTGTCTCCGGCTGGTCTTCCTAAATTTTAAAGGAGGTGTATGGACTACCTTTTTTAGAGCCCCTACACGGGATTGGGTCATTCAGTCCTCCTGACCTGAGTCCTCATCGGTGTCAACTGGCAAAACCTCAGAGGCGTCAGAAGAGGCGGGAGACATTTCACCTTTTTTGCATTATAAGGTTCAACCCATGCCATAAAACAAGAGCAGATACCCATTTCACTCATTTACATGTTTTTTTTATTTACATGGTGTACTTGAAGCAAGCTGCCATCAGAAATTTTGGGGCCTGGGACAGATGACATAGCTGGGGCCCCTTACACCCACCAACAATGATGAAAAAAGAAATTCTGTGTACAATAAATAGCGTGTTGATTCCAACTTTTATTTATGTTATATGCTGGGACACAGGGGGATGACACAGGACAGGAAAGGATGGATGGCTTATGGGGCACAGGCCAGGGAAGTCAGAATGAGGGTTTGGGAAAAGGGCAGGGCTAGGAGGCATAGGACAGGAAAGCCTGGAATAAAGGTACCCTTAAAGGGTTTAGGCACATGACAGTTAAGGCTGGACTAGGGGGCACATGGCAGGGAAGGCAGGGCTAGAAGGCACATGGTAGGGAAGGCTGGACTATGGGGTACAGCCTGGATTGGGGCTACAGGGCAGGGAAGGCATTGCTAGGAGGCACAGGGTAGGAAAGCCTGGAATGAGGGGGTTGGGCACAGGGCAGGGAAGGCTGTAAATGGGCATTGCTCAGAGGAGCTAGTTCTTCAGCAGTCACTTCATCCAACTTTGCTGCACCCATCCAATCACACCCCCCCTCCCCCCCCAGATTGTTGATCTACCTGTTGCCATGGGGGCTCCACCTGCAGTAGAGATTACTTGAATCCTGCAGGCACACAGAGAGGTCTTCCCAGTGGTGCTTTGCAGAAAGCAGGCTCTCGCGCACACAAAGTCAGTACAGATAGGGATAGAGGAGGGGGAGGGGGAGAGGCAGCTGAGATTGTCTGGGAGTGTTCTCTCCTTCTTCTGCAATCTGCTTCTGTTTGTCCCCCCCCCCCCCGGCGGTGTCTGACTCTGCTGGGGAGGAAATAATGCGCTTCAGCAGCTGATACTGCACACAGTAGCAGCAGGGAGCTGTGTGTTATTCAACCTCATTTTGCCTCCCCTATACCCCCGGGACCCAACAGTATGTAACCCTGACCCCCTCCTCATTAAAGCAGCTGCTGATTCTGCAGCAAACTTTCCTGTTGTTGCTGTTCTATTATAAAGCTATATACAATCAGCAGCTGCACTGATGGTGGGTGGGGAATGGATGTGCGGTTGTGGCAACCCAGTACATGGAGGGGAAATTCGGCGCTGCTCCCTCCATGGCCTTGTGTAGAAGGAGCTGCAGCTGTGTAAACCCTGCTCTGCAGCAAGTAACAGGTGTCACCGGCAATATAAGCTTTCACTTCAAAGCAGCAGTCCTCCTATCTAAACCCTGAGTGGCGGAGGACTACGCAGCGTTGTTGACTCCAGGAGCAAAGCAAACTGCCTTAATCTGTGTGCAGCTAAAAGCTCCTGTGCTGTGGGGGCCCTCTGTGAGCCCGGTCCCAGGACAGTAGTACCGGCGGTACCCCTCTAATGGTTTGAAGGCATGTCTGGCACACATCATGAATCAGTTGTCTGTCATGTGTCTATTTATCTCCTGTTCCTTGTGATTTGTTGTGAGCATATGATATTGCTTTAATAAGGGTTTACACCATAGTTGCCTACCCTCCCGTCCTGCAGTATGCTCCCATGATCATCGGTGTATGTTAGCTATATCTACCAACAGGTCATGTGCGTTCTGTGCTGGAGAATTGGCCACGCCACCCTAGTTAATGCTGTGACATCTAGCAATTTATTTGAACTGCTGTTTTGTTGGTATTAGGAATCCAATAGCTGATGAATGGCAGAGGAATAAACTGGATGACCTGTGACTGAACTGCTCAGACCACCAGCTTGTGTACTTAACGGAAAGCAGTCTGGGGCACTATGGCCACGACCACGACTGTAACTGTCAACAACTTTGTCAGTGGAGGAATCACTGTGGTTATGCAGATTTTCCGCTGTGGGTCCCTGTGCACAATCAGTAGGGCTCATTATGACATACAGCAAGGTGGCAGCCAAAATGCCACACAACCTTGCCATCCCTAAAAGGTTTGCACGTGTCCTGTATATATGCTTCCTGGGCCAGCAATGTTATTTTATCTGCAGGCCTTGGATGTCGACTTCTTACAATGAATTGCCTGAAGTAAAAAAACAGAAAACAATTATCATACTGTAGAACAGACATCGGGGGAGATTCTCTAAGAATCTCCGCCCCCCTTCGCCGCCCATCGCATACTTAATTATCGCATATGTTGTAACATATGCGATAATTAAGGCAAAGGACAGCTCTTGCGTTAAGAGCTGTCCTTTGCGGTGAGAGTCGTCGGGTCCCAGCAGGTCCCGGCGGCTCTCCCCTCCCTCCCACACCCGGCGCTGCTGCTGCTGCGCCGGGCTTTCCTCCTCCCTGCACCCGGAAGAGGATCAGTGCAGGGAGGAGGTCACAGGTCTAGGCAGCACAGCGCTGTGCTGCCCGGACACAGGTGAGGGGGGGATGCGGGGCGGCGGGGGGTCGGTGCGGGGCGGCGGAGGGATGCGGTAGAAGCCCATTGGCTTCTATGGGGCATCGCCAGATTTTTCTGGCGATGCCCCCCGCCGCGGTAACCCGGCGAGGGATGCTTAGAGCATCCCAAAATGCGGTAAAAACCCCGATAACAGGGTTTTTACCGCATTTTTAGTTTAGAGAATCCCGCCCATCATTGTGGAATGTTGCTTTAATTGGAAATATGTACTATGCTAAACTCATAGCAGGATAACTATGACACGCATAACATATTGAGAGGACAAATATGTGCAAATTAATCATTTTAACCTTAACTGAACCCTAATTCTAACTCTAACCCTAAAAATAATGCCTCCTCAGACTTGCTCAGCGTGCCAGACCCGGTTTCCATCTGCGCTGCCTGCCTCCAGCATGCTGTATGTCATTGCAGCTTTTCCACCCAATCTGCTGCAGCCTGCTTCCTGGGTAATTGGTCAGCCAATCCTCACACTCCTACAGGTATAATAATGCTGGGAAGAGCACTCCTGGATGTGTTCGCTATTCACCAGGATACCAGCTCCTGTGTTAGCAATCCTTCTTAAAGAGACAAGCGCCTATTTCCAGGGCCGGATTTAAGTGTCAGATCACCCTTAGGCACCACATATTTTGAGGCCCCCACCTTTTTTTATATATATATAGATTCTGCTTGCTTTCCATGGAGGAGATATAGGTCCACTGGAGAGACCATTTTTATTGCTATTGTTTTCCTTGGATGTACAGTTATTCATCTTCATTTTCATCCTAGGTACAGTATATACAGATGGAGCTGGCCTCATTCTTGCAGGGGCTGGCGATAATATTGCCAGCCCCCACCAGCGGCCGGCTCCCGCCAGGGGCACGCACGCATAAGATGCTTGCGCGCCCAGTGGCAATGGAGCTCGCCCTGGGTCCCCGCCGTGTCCCATGCTATGGCCGCCGGTCCCCCTCTTCACCCCGACACCCCCCCCGTACCCTGCCTGACTCCCTGAAGTGGAGACAGGCAGGGAGACCGGCAATGAATAAGGCTGGCTCCATCTGTATATATTCAGCCCGGACAGGGAATGGTATGATGGACTGAAATTTTTATGGTATAACCCAGACATAAAGCACTTTATATATCAAAGGTTTTTCACTGGAAATTTAGAGGAAGTTAGGAATAAAGGAACTTTTTCCCTAAAGAGAAAAAGCAGTTTCTCCTCACCTGGAGTGTCTGGGAATTAATTGTGTTGAAAGATTTTATTATCATTCCCCTAATGAAGTCTTTGTAAAGATGAAACGTGATGGGACATTTCTTTATCACTGTTTTATTTATGACAATTCGTGGAAAAATAAACTAATATTTGATCATTTCTCTTTGCTTCACTGAAATTGGATTATTGATCATTGCATATGGACATTTTTTATGGACATTTAAATTTTAGACTTTAAGTTATAGGTGCCAGACCACAATTTGGTTTCAGATCATGGGTGTGTGTTTCCCCGACCCTCAGGGGTTTTGTGGTAAGACAGCCGATTATTATTATTTTCATAGGAAACTGTTTAGCGCGAGTAGGAATATTGGGTCTATCTATCTATATGTATATATATATATACAGAGCGTAAGATTGATTTTATATATATAGTATATATGTATATATATATATATATACATACTAGGTGATTTATCGCGCCCTACTGGCGCTCCTCACACTGTCGTAAGGGGCTGAGCCCCCTTAATTTGTGAACTTTTGTATTGTGTGAAATATGGTTAGAATTGTATGAAAGATGCCCTGTATTGCAACTTGAGTTATAGGTGAAATGTGTTAAATAGAGAGCATATGATTTGGAAGGGGGTGTGTATTGTTTTGTTTAATTAAAAAGCAGTTACAGAGTGTGGGGGGGGCGTGTTGTTTAGGTGTGTGTGTGTGTGCAATAGTATAGTAGGGTGTTTTTGAGTCAGCGGCTCCCCACTGGCGGAGGTCATGTCACAGGAAAACAGGAGGCTGGTAGTCATAGGGGTGTGTGGGCATAAGGGGGACTAAAGAGGAGGGTTAGGGACACTGTGCAGCTTCTGCCAGTGGGTGAGGGTCCAGCATAGCAGCAAAGGAGTACAGGACAGTGGCCCTGAGGCAGCGTCTCCTCCTACTGGGTGGGAGTTAGGGTGCATGAGAGCAGGAGGCTGGGCTATGAGGCATGATAGGGGTATGTGGGCAACACAGCGTCACCGAGTCCCCAGTGGTAGAAGTTACGGTTCAGGAGAACAGGAAGCTGGGTAGTGATAGGACGGTAAAGGGTATGAGGGGGACTAAAGCTTTTGCGCTGGTGCAGAGGAGGGTGGGGGACACTGTGCAGCTCCAGCCAGTGGGTGAGCATCCAGCATACCAGCGCAGGAGTACAGGATGGTGCCCCTGAGTCAGTGTGTTCTCCACTGGGAGGCCGTAAGGGTGCATGAGAGCAGGAGGCAGGGCAGTAAAGCATGATAGGGGAATGTGGGCAACACAGGGTGAGCGGGTCCCCACTGGCGGAAGTTGAGGGTCAGGAGAACAGGAGGCAGGGCAGTGATAGTGGTGTGTGGGCATGAGGGGTAGTAAAGGTTTTTGGCTGTTGCAGAGTAGGGATGGCCATTTGTGCAGACTCCATGAATGGTTGGCATTGATGCGATTTTGCACCCTGATAGTAGTAAAATATTACTTGGATAACCATCGATTGTTGTAGCTATTGATGGTCATCCATTATATCTGACTGAATAGGCCGTGGGTCAATCAGAACTTGGTGGTGGGACTTCCGGGTGTGGTGGGGGCGTAGCTATGCTCCGTGTCCCGGCACCTTAATTTTTTTTTTACCTTGATCGGTTCTCCTTTGTCATCGATGTAGGGAAACCATCTGGTCCTCCCACATCGATGGCAAAAGTATTAAACATCGGCCATAAACCATAGATGATTTAAAATCATTTATGGTCGATGGCCATCCCTAGAACTGGAGGAGAGTGGGGGACAGTATGCAGCTCCCGGCAGTGGGTGAGCGTCCAGCGTAGTCAGTGTCTCCTCACTCTGGGTGGTAGTGAGGGTGCATGAGAGCAGGAGGCTGTATAATAGTGGTATGTGGGAAAGACATTGATAAAAGTTGTGGCACTGGTGCAGAGGACCGGTGGGACACTACTGGCAGTGGGGGAACCTGCAGCTCGGCAGCCAGGGCCAGATTTCCTACCTACGGGCGGCACCTGCTTGTGGCGGTACAGGATCCCCCATTCTCACAGGGGTCCGTGAAAACTGGGAGGGGTGTCGTGGGGGGGGGGGGGCGCTGGGGGGAGGGGGTCAGGGGGGTCTGCAAATTGCGGGAGGGGGGCATGGTGGTCTGCAAATCACGGGGGGGGGGGTCGCAGTGGTCGCTGGGGTGCCGTGAATCGCGGGGCGTGAATAATGGGAGGGGGCACCGTGAATCGCGGGACTAGGGGGTAGCGGGGGTCCACGAATCACGGGAGGGGGGGTTGGGGTGTCCGTGAATCACAGAATGGGGAGGCACGAATCGCGGGAGGGGGGTCATGGGGGGCCACGAATTGCAGGAGGGGGGTTGTGGGGTCCATGAATCGCTGGAGGGGGCCGCGAATCGCAGGAGGGGGGGTCACGGGGGGGTGCCATGAATCGCGGGAGGGGCCATGAATTGTGGGAGGGGGGATTGTGGCGGTCCATGAATCGTGGGAGGGGGGGCCGCGAATCGTGGAAGGGGGGCCATGGGGGTCCGGAGGGGTGCCGCTCACCTACACCATGGTGGATGGTGGGTGTGTACTGTAGCCCTGGCTGGGCAGGGGGAGGTGATGTCAAGGGGGTGGTGGTGTGTATAACACTGGTCTTTTCCCTAGGGGGGGGCAGGTTTGTGTATAACGCTGGGTAGGAACTTTGTGTGTATAACGCTGTCAATCACTCTTGTAACCCCGCCCAGCGTTACACACAGAGGGGATGAGTGACAGAACTGGCTACATATATAAGAGATATATAGATACAGAAGTACTGTACCAACACACTCGCCATTCATACCAATGGGGTGCAAACAACACCCACACTTCCCAGGCTGGGGTGCAGTGGCCTGTGACCACACACTCTAGTAAATACAAATGCAGGGGGCCCAGCACTCACTACAACAAACTAACTCACCTTAACATTCAAATTATCAATTAAATAAATAATGGGGCTTTAGTTCATGAATTGATCAATGCATTTAAGCTTGCAGCCCATCGCCAAGGGACCCCATTTCACTGCAAGTCCTACACTAACAACTGGTTTTCATCGGAACCTGGCAACTGTTTGCACATCATAGCTCAAATTAACATGTGTTATTTTCCTGGGTTAAAGCTCAACTGCCAAGTAGCTTATGGCTTTTAAAGGTGAGACCATCCCAAACACAGCACCTGAATTAGTATTAAAGGGGCAGCTGTCACAGGTTTCAGGTAAATGAGCTTATCTAGGGTGCATGAGAAAGCTATGATCACAGTAACAGAGGTTAATTAAAAATCAACCCAAATATATAGATACAGTATGTGCCTATGCACATCCTTGCTGGCGGGTCGCCAGAACGTACGCGCTGGCGACCCGCCAGCAGCCTCGCCAGCGAGGAGACTGAGACGCGCGTGCGTCTCAGTCTCCGTCGCTAGCATGGCGGAAACCCTGTCCGTCTCCGCCTCAGGGAGACGGACGGGGTTAGGGGGGGGTTAGGGGGGATGCGGGCAGGCGGCGGGGACCCCGGGTTACCGCCGGCAAGCCGGCGGGGACCCGGGGAAACGTATGGAAGCGCCGTCGGAAGGGGGCGTGCGCGCCTCTCGTGCGCGCGCGTCCCCTTCTCACGATCGCCATGGCGCTGGCGGGGGATGGCGGCTGGCGACGCCAGCGCCATCCCCTGCCAAGATGGGAACAGACCCATCTGTACAGAAGTACCAACACACTCGCCATTACTCCGAATGGGGTGCAAACAACACCCACACTTCCCAGGCTGGGGTGCAGTGGGCTGTGACCACACACTCTAGTAAATACAAATACAGGGGGCCAAGCACTCACTACAACAAACTGACTCACCTTAACATTCAAATTATCAATTAAATAAATAGTGGGGTGTTAGTTCATGAATTGATCAATGCATTTAAGCTTGCAGCCCATCGCCAAGGGACCCGATTTCACTGCAAGTCCTACACTAACAACTGGTTTTCTTAGGAACTTGGCAACTGCTTACACATCATAGCTAAAATGAACATGTGTTTCACATGTTCATTTGGGAACCAGAGCCGTGGTCTGGCCCCATGGAGTGAGCTGCACATAATAATAATAATTAACAAAGGACTGACTGAATGGGACTGTGCACGCTGGAATCTCTCTCTCTCCCCATGTCGACCTTTTGACTGTCGACCATCCCCATGTCGACCTAATGCTTGTGTTGACATAATGACCCAGTCGTCCTAACCCATGTTGACCTACAGTCATGTTGACCTTCCTGCATGTCAATCTTAATGTATGTCAACCTTATCTGCTTGTAGACCTAGTGACCTTGTCCTGTGCTAGCTGTCATTCAAGGCAGCATGACCCGATAATGTGCTAAGATGGCGGGGCACAGTTGACAGGCAGCCCAGCACACCAATCGGCACATCAGGAATTTTCGCTCTAGTCACTGTCAGTCCCAGCGTCAAGTCCGTCCCAGTCTACTGATCCCCGCTGTTGCTTTCTCTGTCCTGCTCCCACTGCTGCTCCTACAGTCTGCCTTGCCACCCCCCAGCAGGTGCCACCCATAGTCCCGTACCTCAGGCACCTAGTGGGAAATACGGCCCTGTCTATTTCCAGCTACAGGTGCCGCCTGACTTCTTCTGATGCTCCACCATTATTCTTTCTTCAATTCTCATTGATTCTTCTAAGGCTAACCATTGATTGTTCATCCAACATCAATTCTTCAGCTCCTCACCATTGATTATTTGCTCTCTTGAAAAAGGCTCTTAGAGAGCCGAAACGCGTTGACACCAGGGGACTTCGTGCATCTTGGACCTGCCTGACCTACAGAGGTAACGTTGGACGCCTTAACCTTTCACTTTGTCCGGACGTATAACACCTACTGTTTTGTGACTGTGTTGCAGCTTTCACGTTGCCTCCTGGGTCACCCGGTCCTTTTTGCATTTTTTATTTTTATTTTTTATTTTTAATTCAATTTTTTACTTTGAATGTTTTTATTCATTTTTGTATATATTAATTTACATTGTATGCATTCATAGTCCAACTATGGACATTTTGTCAAATTAAAGTTTTTTTAGTCTACCCACCATTCTCCTTGTTTTTTGGGTTCCAAAAAAATCCATAATGAGAGACCCTAACCCCCTTTTTGAAAAACACAAAGGCCTTTTTTGGATATTAGAAAGAAACCTTGATGTGTCTGGCTCCATTCCAAAACACCGTGAGTGTGGTACGCCATTCCTTTCGAATCACCTTCTTGAATTAATAATAGAAAGATACCTTTATGTGCTTCCATCCACCATCTTGGAAGTGAGTAGGGGTACGCCAATACAAATTTATTGTTTGAAGTATAACTTTGAGAAAACCTCTACGAAAGATACCTTGATGAGAGTCACCCCACCTAGTAACCAGTAAGTGGGGGTACGCTTATCTATCCTTCCTGCCTAATTAATAGAAGGGGCTTTAATAACAAAAATAAACCTTTATGGGATTACAACATACAATATCTATGTGAGTGGAGGTACGCCTCTGGAGAAGACTTCCTGTTAGATATACAACCAGGGAGAAGCAAATTCCCCATAGACACCAGTGCAAAAAAGAACACCTCAACTTCAAAGCACCTTTGAACTAAATCACTTTGGGGGTTATTCTAGTCCATTCTTTCTGACAAAATCCTTCTTAGATGGACAAAACCATGTGCACTGCGGGTGGGGCAGATATAACATGTGCAGATAGAATTAGATTTGGGTGGGGTTTTTCTTCAAAGTGAGATCTATATTGAAGTGTAAAATCATGCAGTCAGGATTTTCTCTGCACAGAAACAAAATAACTCACCCAAATCTAATTCTCTCTGCACACCTGCCCCACCTGCAGTGCACATGGTTTTGTCCATCTAAGAAGGATTTTGTCAGAAAGAATGAACTAGAATAAACCCCTTTATTTATTCTTATATTTCACTTGTTTACACAATGTTTGTTTTTTTCAGTTTTATGATCACTCTGAGATACGTATGAAAAAAACGGACTTCACATCCTAAGAATTTTTATTCATCGAAAAAGGGATCGATAAACTTACCTTTGAAATACACGGAAGGGAAGTACTCCTGATTTTGTCCTTGTGCACATTGATTTGTTCACCATTTATTCACAATATTTTTGTATTTTTGTATTTAGTCTTAGCGCTGTGTACTGTTTCTGAATCTCAAAATTTCTCTTCTATTTGTTAAATTCTAAGGACCTCTGGTGTAGGTCCTATCGAGTTCCAGAGACCATTCACAGCTGCTCTAGCGCAAACTTTCAGTCACGCACAAAATTTGTTTTTCACGATTATTTCTTCAACATTGATTCTTCATTGCCTAATCGATTGTTCGTCCAACATCGATTCCTCAGCTCCTCTTTATCGATTGTTTATCCAACATTGATTTTCCAAATCCACACCATTGATTCTTCAATTCATCACTCCACATCAATTGTTCATCTAACATCGATATACCATTGTCACCTCCATTGCTAAGTATTCACCAGCTCTTTCTGGGCAGTACGGACAAAATTTCTTAGTGCATCTCTCTGAACAGTTACTTATTGCCTGTGTGGAAATACTTACCATTGCAAGTCCATTCTCATCGGCCATTATTACCATCCATTCCTGCTTAAATAAAGAATCAGTTATTCATCTATTCCGTTGTCCTGGTCACGCTTTCTGGGCCTTCCTTTAACTACTAATGCATGTCTAAGAACCCACTGAGGGCTCCCAGGTTTATTTACACCTGCCTTTATGCTTGAGGCTTCCCAGGGCCAGTCTCAACCCTCAGGTATGACAGGATGCATTCACGATCCTGGCTATCAGGATACCGACAGTCAGAAACACAACAGCAGGATCTTAACAGTCAAAATCCTGACTTATTGTATAGGTGAAAATTGAGATTGGTGCTAAGGTTTGGGTATTTATTTATGGTTAGACTAAGGTAGTTGGGGAGGTTGAGGCTACGCCCAAGGGGGAAGAGTTAGGCTATGGGAGGTGGTGCTCATGGATAGGATGTGGGGAGTTATGGTTAGGGTTAGACTGTAGGAGGGTGGGTTAGGCAGGGCCAAAGGCTTCTTGGCACCCCAGGCAAAACTTCAACTTACTGCTCTCCCATCCCCACACTGCCACCAATACCCAAATGTTCAGCCCCTTAAGTACAAGAAGGATGTGTTCCTCATAAACATCTTTTGTTATAAACAGACTGGGTAGTGCCCCCAAGATGCCAGCTACCTACAGTAACGCTGCACAATAGTAAAGTCAGCCCTGGGGTTAGAGGTCAGTTAAAATAATTATTGGCAAGTGATGGGATTCTAGCCACCGGGATCCCTTTGTCTGTCTTCAGACTGCCGGGATATCGTACCCAACCACTTAAACATGACATCTATGAATGTTAACATGTTGCCTATCAATTTAAACCTGTATTAGGGTGTTGACATCTGGAAAGCCAACATTCTTAATGTTGACATTCTAGAAATCATTGTCTGCAACTAGGGTATTTGCAAATGAAAGATATATGTTCTGGAGAATCAATTGCAAGATTATTTGCTGTGAACCTTTCCCTGCAACAGGCTTTTATATCCAACATAATAACTGATGCAAAGCACATTTTGTAGTTATTTATCTTACGTTATTCTAACCGTGAAATACTGAACAGAATCTGTTTTCATTACATTTTTGCCCATGTATAAACATGTATCAGGATTTTTAATGTAGTACTTGGGAGGTTATTCTGATTGACTCGCTCGGATACAACTTCGCTCGGATCGTGTTTCTTATCCCATGCGCATGAATACCGCTATGTGCATGTTCAGCCACACTCCACCGTGTACAGACGTAACTCAGTGAACAAGAAGACTCTTCCGAGCATGCTTGGACACAGTGGATATAATGTGGGTGTATCAAAGGGCGCGGCATCAAAACTGGGCAAAACTGGGTAGTAACCGGGGTGTGCATGTGGGTGGTGACAACAAGTGCTGGGCACACGTCTCTCTCAAGTCCCCGAGCGCGTGGACCGGTTCAACTGAGAAACACTCGCAAGAAAAAAGCAAGTCTCATGCCTCGCAGCCCTGCCGCATCATCGGGCCCGCATTCGCTCGGACAATCAACAAGCACAATAGCTACAGTATATTACTTTCAGCTGCATGCAAGACACACCCATGCAGCACAGAGGTTTCTCTCATTTATCAATTAACTAACTACATGACAGCAACACGGGTTAGTTAATTGAATGCAATAAACAACATACACATTGGGTAATTGGGTAATGGGTTTGAGCATGAGTTCCGTGTGGATTTGTGTTGTGCCGTTAAACACCAGCAGGGGGTGTTTTTTTGCCAGTCTGGCCGTCAGCACGCAGGAAGTCCGTGCGGACAATGTAAGTTCCGTACCCACATGGTAGAGTACGTGCATTAGTATGCCACTCCCCTTGGTATGTTGCTCTGAACAAACAGTGGTCTTACAGGTGTGCCTTCGCTCCTCGTGTGGGTATGCGGTCCATTCGGTCGGCTGCGTGCAAATATGTATCCAAAAGAATGAACCAGAATAAGGTCCTTAATTTGATTCGGTACTTATGTAGTAACTGGGCTGCCGATTTTGAAATCGGGTCCATCGCATCGCATCGCACCCGACCATATCGCATGCGATGCGATGGACCCGATTTTTCCATAGGATTCAATGTTAAAATGGACTGAGTCCATTTTAACATAGAATTCAATGGGAAAAGGGGTCCTTTTCATACCCCTACTATCCAAGTGGGCATGGAGTTGGATATAAACCTGTGGCGAGCGTAGCGAGCCACCGAGCCCGAAGCGTGGCGAGCGTAGCGAGCCCCGCGAGGGGACACAGAATACCGTCCCCTCGCGGGGCTCGCTTCGCTCGCCACGCTTCGGGCTCGGTGGCTCGCTACGCTCGCCACAGGTTTATATCCAACTCCATGCCCACTTGGATAGTAGGGGTATGAAAAGGACCCCTTTTTCCCATTGAATTCCATGTTAAAATGGACTCAGTCCATTTTAACATTGAATCCTATGGAAAAATCGGGTCATCGCATCGCATCGCATCGCATGGTCGTATGCGATGCGATGCGATATCGCATCGCATCGCATCTGATTGTATGCCTTAACTTAAGGCATACAATCAAAAAATCGGCAGCCCAGATACTACATAAGTACCTTTGATTCTGCAAAATCATTCTCTTCAAACTACTTTTATCACTTTTATCTGCTTAAATGGCAAATTAAAATGACACTTTGGAGGAAACCAGTTTGACTTTGAAGTGTAAATGATTGCCGGTTCAAAAAAAAAATGGAGATTTCTTACCAAATCTCTCACTTTCTGAATCTCTCATCCTATTAAATGTCACCCATAAACTGAGGCGATATGGGTGTAAATAGTAAAGATAGCCTTGAATGAGAGCATTCTGGAACGAAAGAGAACATGCACAGATATATGCAGTGCATACATACAGTATATATGGCACCTTAGTATACACTCAATTAATATCATGGGTGAAATTTAATAGAATGAGAGATTCAGAAAGTGAGGGATTTGGTAAGAAATCTACAGGTTTTTTTAAAGTGGCAATCATTTACACTGCAAAATCAAACTGGTTTTGCAGCGTAAATGATTGCTGCTTTAAAAAAAACTTGATCTCTTACCAAATCTCTCATCCTATTAAATCACTTGTTGGTGCTGTGGTACACATTAGAAAATACATCAACAGTATACATTTTATTAGAGTTAAGAACAATGAGGTTTGATGAAAAAAAGAAAAACAAATAGGGATATTTCACGTTTCTGGATGTTTTATGGATGTTCTTATCTTTCTTAAGTATGTTGCAGCTGAAGACTCCCTAGGTAGCACCATCCATTTTAGTGATGTCATAACAAGCTATTATTTATAGCACTATATAAGACTGTAAGAGATATATAACAGATATGAATTGTAGTTTGTAACTGAGTCCAAGAACAGCAGCCAACTTTTTTTGCATACTTGCAATTAAAATTTATAACAAAAGAACACTCCAATTTAACACACAAAATAGCCTTTTTGTGTTCGCTACCATACTCACTATGATGACTACAATAATTCTTTATTTCCAAGGACAGTGTTTTCATATTTACATTGTTTACATAGTGTTGGTCACAGGGGCCCCTCACTTCTTTCCTTTTGATTCACAGCCAACACCCTATAATTATCTAGGAGAGGATTAAAAAGCAAAGGGGTGAAGAGGGACAGTGGAACTTCAATTGGCTTGCCACTCAGTTCCAGACTGGAATCGTTACCTTTGAAAAAGCTGTTCTGCATGACAGTGAAACGCGTCAGTGGCTGAGCATCCACCTGCCCATCAATGCTCCTTTTGCACTTTGCACTTTATTTGGACGCCACCAGCCGCCTCATATTGGAGGACCCACAATCACTTGCCCCTGATTCCAGCGGGACACTTGTCTTTGCCATCACCATCAAAAGGAAGATATCGCTGCAATGCAATCCTAAATTGGATTAAAAATCCCCAGGTGAACTGCATCTGTAAATATACCTACCCTAACAGCTTGAACTCTGTTGAAAACTGTGCCAACCTATGTGATTTGAATGGTTTCTTCCTCCATCCTACAACATCATATGGTGGCATACATAGGAACGGACCCCACTCTTCTTCTCTAATGCTTGTGGCATGTTTTGGGCAGCTACAATATTAATTTTATTATATGTCTTTATATCACTATATGTGCACCATTAAATGTATTTTTAATGAATCTTTTACTCCTCATTGGTTTAGCGCTACTTTTTTCTTTTTCTGTTTTATACTTATACAATGCCTTAAGTAGCTGCTTGGCAAACCACCCCCTGTCAGCGCCCATTTGGCTACATTGGTAGCACCACCCCTTGCTTTTGCAGGTAGCCCACAGATGTTATACAACTCTATTTTGCACTGCAATTTAGATTTCAGTTTGAACACAACCCACCCAAATGTAAGTCTATGTACGGGTTGCAGTGGCGTAAGTTCATCTCAGTTGCCTGGAGGCAAGATAAATATTTCTGCCCCCCCTTCCCCACAAACACACACATACCACCATATATAAATATATTTTTGCATGTGTCTATGTATGTTATGTGTATTATGTTTAAAATAAAGAAAGTGTAACCTCTATGGTCTTGCTAGGAGGGGGAATCAACCACAGAAGCAATATCAATGGATTTCAATTAATTATTTTAAAGGAAAAGTGCCCCCTTGGGAGCAGGAGCCCGGCAGCAAATGACTCCATTGCCAACCTCTGACGGGTTGTATCTTCCCAGCTGCAGTGCAACCTGGTTTTTCTCAATTTGCTGCTTTTTTGCTTTACTTACAAACCTAAATTATGAAGTATGGGTGTTATTCAGTATAATTAATGCATTTTGACAACATTTATAAACTTTGTGTATTTCACAACAATATTTCACAGAAAGGTCAAATAGATATTCGGGGAAATTTACTAAGCTAAATACACCTGGATTTGGTGTATTTGTAGACATGCAAATACGACTGCCTACACATATTTTCTGCATTTACTGTGCAGAAAATATGCCAATTTATATTCGTATTCATTGCACATTCATATTCCTATTTATATCCGCTGACAGACAAGGGATAGGGCCGCCCACCAGCCAATCATGAGCAGAGATATCCACAAGCCCGCACATGATTGGCTGGTGATTGGATCTGACTGATCCATGCAGGCTGCCGACTTGTATTTGTATTTAGCGGCCATATATATAGCTGTAAAATACGATTACAGCGGCATAGCCGTCTAGGGCAGTGTTTTTTTTTCCCGTACCCCTTGATTAGGCTTTTCATTGAGAAGTACCCCCTCCTCTGATTTTGAAATATGGACAGTACTTAGTGGTATGCAGATCCTTATGCATGTCCTTATATATAAGAAGGAGCGGAGGAGTAGTATACAGCAAGGAATCATGCCCTTCTGTGTCTAGACTTGTGGTTGTGTATTATCTCCAGGATTCCAGCTAACACCGGTAGGACTAATGCTGCTGCTTCCTCCACCTTTGTCAGTGCTGGGCAGATAACTGCTGATGTCTGAGGGCAGCATGGGATGCTACCAGTGGATTGCTGGTCAGACATATGACACAACATGGTTTGTCTCCATGCCAATGGGTCTTCTTCAGCCATCAAAAGACCTTTTCATCGTCCGCCATTACAATATTATTTTCAAGTACCCCCAACTGGTCTGCAGAGTACCCCCAGGGGTACTAGTACCCCAGGTTGGGAACCACTGGTCTAGGCTATCGGCATAATGCAAATTCATAAACAGGGCAGATTAGTAAATCTGCGCTATTTACGAATTGTATTTTTACGAAAATACGGCCCTTGCTGTACCAATGAATACCCGGCATCGGTCGTATTTTTCAAACTTAGTCAGTTTCCCCCACTGAGTCACTGGTTTAGTACATATATACTATGCATGCACTGAAAGTCAGTCCAAGCACTTTCTGCAAGCACAAAATATACTCTTCTTAGGGTTCAGCTTTAGGTCAAGTCCTATATATTTTGTTTCTTCAATTTCTGGCAAAAATATCGAAGATTTCTTTGTTATCTGTCCTATTTATCATTAAGCTGTTGAGAGGCTGACATGTTATTGTTGTTTTATAAACCTGCATGATGCATGCCAACTGTCCTGAATTAGCATTACTGTACATTGCTTATGATTTTGTATTTCCGTCATTTTTGTTAGATTTATATGAAACATTGTTGTAGCAAATAAAAGTAAACCCAAATAATAGCAAAGAATTATGTTAGTGCAGGAGACATGCAGGAGACACAAATTACTGAAATGGTCAGTGTAAGACCAGCCAATTACCAGTACATCAATTCCATCAAACACTGACTGTGTCAGTACATGCAGCTCCATTCATGTTCTTGTCTTTGTGCAAGTTTCATACAGTCTATTTATCAATAAATATCTGTCAAATGTGTCTACAGGGGCCTACACTTGTTGAGATATGTGCTAAGCGTTTTTGCTAAGCTATTTAGAGTAAGCATTTTCCCAGTGTCTAGATCGAAATGCAGCAATGTGTGCTAAGAGATTTTGCTAAGCGATTTTACATAAGCAAAAAAGAAAAGGCAGGGTAGTGGTTCAAGATGATGTAGATCGCAAGTATTATCAGTCATTCTGTACACACAGAGAGATTTGCGGTCTCTTGCTAAGCAATTTGACTAGATTTTGACTGCATGCTTAACTGGCGAGCAATAGCAATGTGTAGGACCACTCTTTGCCACCACTCAGAAGCATACACACGGAGTGATCTGTGCTTACTTTCTCGCCCTTATTATGGTTCACTCGCAAAGGCAAATTCCTTCTGAAATGGACAAAACCATGTGCACTGGCAGATGTAAATTGTGCAGAGAATTAGATTTGGGTGAGTTTTTTTGTTTCTGTGCAGGTTAAATAGTGACTGCTTATTTTTACACTGCAATATAGATCTCACTTTGAAGTAAAACCCCACTCAAATCAGCACATGTTACATCTGCCCCTAACTGCAGTGCACATGGTTTTGTCCATTTGAGAATGAATTTGCCTTTGCGAGTGAACCAGAATAATGGCCTTTTAAGTGATCTAGTCAGATCACTTAGAAAAGAGCACAATATTGCTCTGTGTGTATGACCCTTTCAAAACAATGATTAACAAACAAATATTACAAAAATGAAGCATAAATGAAGAATAAACACCATGAAAAAGAGGCAGTATCCTCCTCAGTAATCTGTATATGAATTCAGATACATGCTCCCTTCTAATTTCTAAACCCTTCATTATTTGATATTCTGTTGGGTTGTTTTTTTTAAAAATACATTTGTATTCTAAATATTCTCATATTATTGGTGCTTTTTCAGAGGTAGTTGCTATTGCCTGTGTGGATGACTTACAATTCACTATATAATAATACAAATGCTAGTCTCAGCACTCCCCTTGTGTGCTAGCTTGCATCAACTGTGCCTTTTTTGACAGTCCAGGGCCCCATCATTTCTGATGATGGTTCTGGAAACTCCACCATAGGCGCACAAGCATGTGCACCACCAACCCCTGTACCAGCAGATGGCAGACTCAGTGCCTCCTGAACTCCCTCTGTAGTGGCAATTCTGCATTTAGCAACACTGATATGCTTGTGACACTCTCATTACACAACCATTCCCCTCCCAGCAACACCAATGAATTTGCACTGCCAGTTCTAATTCTATTGACACAATACACAACAGCTTTCCATGTTTACAGTCAAGGTAATGTCTGTGCCATAGGGGATTTCAGGAAATATGTGCATGTACACTAGCAAATAATTGTTGAACTGTGCAAACATCAGCATTGTACCCACCGTTCAATCAGGTACAATGTTTCCAATCACAAAATTATACTGTAACTGCCTAATACCCCATTCACACCCGAATCAAATTTACCAGGTTAAAGCTTTTCAACCTGGGAATTTACTGAAAAATCCGGGTTTTTCTTTGGTGTGAAAGGGTTGGTCAGGGTCGGCGAGCCAGGATTTAAAACCTGGGATGACCCTTTCACACCGAAGAAAAACCCGGGAGTTGGATATTGAGTATTTTATAGTTAAAGGTTAAGCCTGCCCAATGTTCAGTCTGATAGTGCCCCCTGGGGAGAGAGTTATTCTGATGTGGTCTGTACTGCTGTTAAAACACGTGGAATCATTTTTGACCTTGAATGTTATCCTACCTACAGTATAAGCATTGGATACCTGGCACCTTATTGGCATTTGTTAACTTATGATTTATAGTCCCAGAGAGCATCCCTTAGTTAAATACAAATATAATTATTGCTTCAAAGGAAGTTGCTTCTCCCAATACTTCTTTACTGCTGGCCATTGTTGCTCCAATTTTTATGCAGCCTTTTCCAAATTTAAAGAAAGCTGTTTGAACATCAGCCCCACACAGGGGCGTAACGAACTATTTAGTGCCCCCCCCCGCCGCACGTGGGGGGCGCCCCCCCCCCCCCACCACACCTAACCTGCCCCCCCTTCTTACCCGCGGTCTGCGTCTCGCCCGGCTCTCTGTCGGGACCTTCCTGACGTCACGGTCCCGGCCGGCTCCTGCTGCTACAATGAAAACAGACTCTTAGAAAATGGCTGCCCCCATACTGCAGACAGAAAACTGTCTGCAGTATGGGGGCAGCCATTTTCTAATTGTCAGTTTTCATTGCAGCAGGAGCCGGCCGGGACCGTGACCTCAGGAAGGTCCCGACAGAGAGCCGGGCGAGACGCAGACTGCGGGTAACTATAGCCCCGCAGCCCCCCCGGCGGCGCCCCCAATTTCTCTGCGCCACCGCGGGGGCTGCGGAGCTATAGTTACGCCACTGGCCCCACATCACATTGCCGTTGTCGTAACGTGTTGCCTGCCTTACAGTGTACGTAATACTGTACTTTATATCTACAGGTTATACATGGCCAGCACCTCTGATACAATATAAAGATCTACATATGATGCAGGGTTTTCCTACTATACAACTATGCTGCTAGCATTAATTAATTCATATGTATTATTTCTAATAAGTCTTGAGCTGCACTACAATGTTCATAATGCAAAGATGATTATATGTTTGGATTTCAATTTAACAGCCGTGGGGTCACGGCTGTGGAACTGGCTTGACAGCCGTGACCTTGTCTTGTTCTCGAAATTGCAGGCGGGATTCAATGTCCCACCTGCCGCGGGGCAAGAAAGGTGCGTGGCCACGAGAAGTGGCCGAGAATCAGCGAGCTGCGGCCGGGAGCTTGGCAATTCCCACCCGTTCTTGGCAGAATAAGCCTGACTGCTTGTGAAGTCGGGCTCGTTCTGCGAGATCCCCTGCTCAATGCTGTCAAGGAAGACAGCAT
Organism: Crinia signifera; assembly: GCF_055691185.1. NCBI lineage: Eukaryota > Metazoa > Chordata > Amphibia > Anura > Myobatrachidae > Crinia > Crinia signifera. The sequence continues at coordinate 284,154,305 of NC_139217.1, forward strand.
TGAATAGGGCCCAGCGACCATCTCCCCCATTGACTGATGGTCGCCGGTGATTGATCTCCTGTACAATATGGTTTGGAATGATATGCATCAATTTTCAATTACCCAGCTGTCATAGTCAATACTTATTCGATTCATTTTGAATTGAGAGTCTTTTCTCTGCTGGTCTCATATAAATAGAATAAATGTTTCACTACCCTCACACTGTCGCTGTGACTCTTCTTCTTTATATCACTCCAGGGGACATTGACTTCATGCCATCGCCTGTGATTCGATTCTATTATGACCACAGACAGCAGGAGTAAGGCTGGAGACTAATCTCCCCACTTCTCACTGATTCAGTATTTTTCCATTCAGCCGATATGCAATTACTGCCGCTGCAATGCATTAGTAACAGAGGTATTATGACTGGATATGGTCGCTAAGTCAACACTATGAAGGTCGACATACATTAGGTCAACCATTAAAGTTCGCCATGGTTAAGGACGACAGGGGAGGTAGGTCGACACAATCATTAGGTCAACAATGAGAAGGTCGACATGAGTTGTTCACATTTTTTTGAGTCAACTTGTGCCAACAGGCGCCATTTCCTACCCAACCATCCACTGGGGCATGCAGGGAGGATATAAAATATTAAGAGCATAGTCTGGAACCTGATACCTAAAGGAGGGGGTGGGCCCTCAAGTAATGGGGGTATTCCCATGTACACCTTTGGGTTAGACCATGACTACATTCGGTGCTTTAAACAAACGTTTCTTTTGTTTATACCTATTTTTTATGGCTTCACAAGATTTTAGGTGGAGTATTATTTTTGAACATTCTATTTCTACTACTTTAAAAATAAACTAATTCAATGTTAAAGACAGGTAATAATCATAATTGTTGAAGACATTTTTTATTTCAGCATTTAATAGATTACTAGAGTGTACTGGGACTACTTGTATTTGCTCTGCATATTTTCCACTTGAGTAATGAGCATTATTAGAATAACATTAAAATGACTAATTTTTGTATTTTTTTCTAGACCGTGTCCTTTTAAATCTTTTATTTAGTATTGTTGGCTATAAATTCTAAATGCTAGAATGCTTTAAAAGTGATTTGTAGGGTTGTATAAAATGTAATATGAATAAATTAATGGCACAACCCTTAGAACTCTTGGCCTTAACCCTTATAAAGCACCTGTCAACTACACCATTGAGGAAGCCATTTTGAACCAATATTCATTAGAATTCTGCCTATCATTTTATTAGGAAACAGTGCTGAGGCATTAAAGATAGAACCTATAAACTCACCGGGTACAAATTGTAAAGCCCTGAGAATAAATGTTGAAAGTGTATGGGAATAGTTGATACTCATGGGTCCATCAAATCTATTACTGTAAGTCCTATGTCAGACATTGGGAAGAATACCAGTTTTATTAGGTCAAAACTTATATGATGAAAGAAAAAGAAACAACTATTTTGTGTATTTTTTCAATCCATTTAATAGTTAATATTAATTTTTGTAGCCTTTTATGCTTCAAAAACATTTTTTATTCTAAGCAAATCAAAGGCATATAGAGATTTTTTTTGTTCTATGACTTACATTAAACAGAAAAGGAAAATCGGCATTTCTTCATCCTTCAGCATTGTGTAAAACCACTAGATATATTACAATGCACAGGACTAATAAAAATTAAAATATATCCCTTCCAAGATTTAGGGACGTATTCATCAATATGATGCCTTGGAGTGAAATGTCATATATATGGGCAGTACGAATGGTGCAATGGTTAGCATTACTGCCTCACAGCACTGAGGTCATGGGTTCAATTCCCACCATCGCTTTAACTGTGCGGAGATTATATATTCTCACACTCTAGTAAATACAAATACAGGGGGCTCAGCACTCAGCATAATAAACTAACTCACCTTAATATACAAATGATCAAATAAATAATGGGGTTTTAGTTCATGAATTGATCAATGCATTTAAGCTTGCAGCCCATCGTCAAGGGACCCCATTTCACTGCAAGTCCCCCCTTCTACTGTGGTCTTCATGGAAGCATTGTGGATAAAAGAATAGAAACAAGGTCAGGTGACTCAACTATGCACAAAAACATAGAAACTGGGTGCAGAAATATGGCAGCAGTTGCTCTGAACTGAAAATTCAAAAGTTGAAATATTTGGATGTAACAGCCAAATATTTTCTGTTTTGTTCACTAGGTACTTAAATTGTTTCTGCATATACCTGATGAATATGATTTGAAGCTTTGAAACACGGTTAAATGGAAATGTTGTACTACTCACAAGCCCAGTGAGTGGCGCCTTGTTTCTTCAATAGCAGCCACATAGCTCCTAAAGAGGAGGGCACTCTGGCATCTGATATAACTTGTCCAGATTGCCAAACAAAATTTGGACAGTATATTGTACAGTATGTTATATGTCTGCTAATGTAGTAGGGAGTTTAGGAAGCCTATCCAGTCATGGATTTATAATTTCAAAATGAAAATCCTTGTTGCTCTATTAAAGAACTTAGGAGTGTTAGGCACCGGTGCGTCCATGCTCACCTGTCAGCTGTTGCGCTGCAGGCACAGGGACAGCTGCCACGCTCTGGTGAACACTGGACAGGTCAGGGCTGAAGTGTCGGGTCGTTGCCTAGCAACGCCTCAAACTTTCGCCACACAGACGGCAGCAGGGGGAGGCTGTGTTCGGTTGCACCCAGCGTCATTTCCGCCGGGGGAGGTGGCTCTTTTGAATAAAAGCCGGCTGTGCCTTCTGTCAGGCGCCATTTATAGCATCTTGGACCCTGCCTAGCTTTGTCCCTGGTGTGTTCCTGGTTCCAGTCGGATGTCCTTTCCCTGCTGGTCACTTTCTTTGGTTGCAGTTCGGTTTTTGTCCGAAGATAAGTAAGGGGTTCTCCCTGCAGCCTTTTCTCTTCCATTTATTCCCTGCATAATACATCTGTTTATTGGGATTTCTGCACTGTGGGGCCGGTCCAGCCAACTTAGGTCTTTTCCGCCCCAGTGCAGAGTTCAGGGTTTATTAATATATAGTGTTAAATACCACTTCTGTGCATTGTTGCATTTATATTGTGTTAAATACCACCTCTGTGCATTGCTGCATTAATTTTGGGTTAAATACCACCTCTGTGCATTGTTGCAATTATATTGTGTTCAATATCACCTATACTATGCAGTGTTGCATTCAAATTTGGTAATCTCCATCTCTGTGCATAGTTACTGCATTTATTACCATCTTGACACATTAAAGCACATAGGGTGGTTCCCTGCACTTGGGCCTCCTCAGGGTGGTTCCGGCCTGTCCATTCTGGGTTAGTTTTCCTTTTGTACCCAGACCGCCTCAGTAAACACGTTGTCCCTCCGAAGACCTGACTGCATCTTGTCATTGGGTCCCGCTGAGGTTTTCCTGCCACCACGGATCCCGTTTCAGGGGGTCCATCACAGGTTCTCTCCGACCAGGTCCACCTTCTTACCCAACAAATGGTCGAGCTTTCTTTGCGAGTAGAGATTCAGGAGGTTAGAAGGGTTCCCACTGCTGGTACTGTTTTTGCTAAAGAGCCTACGATGAATTGCCTGATCACTTCTCTGGTGATCGTAAACAGTTCTACAATTTTCGCGAGAGTTGCAAACTCTATTTCCTCTACCTCCCCATGGCAGCTATCACATGGGTTTCCTACTCATAGGTAGATATCTGGAAAGGAAAAAGAAAAGACACTGCCCCTATAAAAGGCCCACCCCCTCAAGGCTCTGTGTCTTTTTTTCCTTTCCAGGTAGATGGAGGCTTACCCTGTGAAGTGCTGCAAACCTTCCCCGCTGCCTAGTGCAGTAGGGGTTTAGGTAAAAGATTATCCTATGGTCTCCCGCTATCTAGTGTAGTGGGGAGTCCTGCTGCTGAAGGAACCCGCTGCCTAGTGCAGTCAGGGACCAATTGAGGTGCTGCAGTACCTGGGTGCACTGTGTCCGGTCGGTCTTTGGAGCCGTGTGCACGGCATGGCCGGGGGACGCGGAGTCTAGCAGCGCTTGATGCAGTCAGCTGGGCGCCGAAGCTGGTTGCCACTTGTGGCTTCTGATGTCATCCCCTGGCGCCGGATCTCTGACACGCTAGTAGCCGTCCAACCAGGCAATGGCTGGCTGTCTGATGTCACTACCCATGGGGCGCTGCGCCATGTGCGCGGTGTCCTATGTCATATTAAGTAGCGTCCAGGTGCCAGCTTCTCCTGCATGCTGGAACATATTTAAACTGCCAATGATTCCATGTGGACTCTGCATGAAGCAAATCCTGACACCAGCAGACCGGGTAAGGCCCTGTGAGCAGCGGCACTGTGGGGGCACTGGTGTTACTCTCTTCCTTATACTGTGCATTTGTTTTTCTAAAATCAGTATTGTGTGAGGTAGAAAAGCTGCTGATATGGAGGAAGAGAGGAAGCAGCCGTCTAATAGTGTGTACGATATAGGGAACATCGGATGCCAAATCGCATGCAAATTGCATGCTTTTTTAGGGCTTGCGAGCCCAATGCACTGCAGATGCGCACTCCCATGTGAGCGCATATCGGCAGCCAGATAGAGAGGGCAGGCAACACTATATAGTGCAGATCTGCACTATATAGTGTAAATTGTGCCCCTCTGGCATGCCGTGAGATGCGAGTCCCGATCGGATCTGATCGCGTCGGGACTCGCATCTCACGGCAGTATCTGCCATGTGTACACACCTTAAGTCAGGGTAAGCCTGGGATCTACAGGTGTGTGTAACATAGTATAGTGAGATGCTTATGCTTTTATATATATATATATATATATATTCTGCCAGGTCTGAGACAAGCAAGGAGAAAGCAGAGACCAAGGCTAAGCATAAGAAACTGCACTCTGCAAAATGTTTATTATATGATAAAGTGTTGCCAGAGAAATATTCAGGATCAATATGCGAGAAGTGCAAGGGATTCCAGTAGTTGGGGTCATCCCAAATGTCGGAGCTTGTGTCTATGCTTAAGACGTCCCTGGCAGATACCTTCATTACAAAGGAGGATTTTGCAAAAATGTCTTTGAAAAGGCCTAGAGAGATGTTATCAGAAGATTCTGATGGTTCTGTTACAGGTCCAATCTTGGGGACTGAGGCGGAAGAAGAGGAAGGTGAAGTCCTTCAAGAAAAAGCAGAATTGGCCTGCTTAATAATTTGTTAACGTTAATTAATAAATCTCTTAACATTGGGGACCCTCAGGAAGAGGGCAAGTTGCAAGACTTACTATTTAAGTAAAAGAAGAAAAGGCCTAAGACATTCCCTCTGTCTAAAACCTTAAAATACTAACAAATCAGGCGCAGCCTTACAAATAATTAATTACTCTAAATATATATATATATATATATATATATATATATATATATATATATATATAATCACAATTCAATAAGAGAGCTTATACTTGGTATATATGTGCAGCACCCAAGGTAACAATAATAGTTAAGGAACAAAAAGAGACTAATTAAAGAGAGCACATGTATACCAATATATATATGATTTGATTAAAAAGACAATTAAAAATACATTTAATAATATCAACCCTGAAATAAACCTACTAGGTATAGAGCGCACCTTAGGAAAAGTCCCTTTAAAAATTAGCAATGTCCCGAGACCCGTGAAATCACACAGTCTCTAATTCTCAGTCTAGGTAGGACCAATAATCAATATAAATCCTGCTATATATATATATATATATATATATATATATATATATATATATATATATATATATATATATATATATATATATTGGTATACATGCGCTCTCTTTAATTAGTCTCTTTTTAAAACCTTAAAAGAGGTTGTGGAGGAGGAATGGGCTCACCAAGACAAAAAGGTTGCAGTCCATTTAAGAGTAACGAAGATGTAACTGTTTGAGGCAGAGCAAGTGAAGGCATGGGAAGTAGCACCGAAAGTTGATGTGGCTATCGCAAGAATTTCTAGAAAGACTACTCTCCCATTGAAGGACGCCAATGTATTCAAAGACTCCATGGAGAGGAAGATGGAGATGAATTTACGGAAGCAGCACGTAACATAGAGATCTGCTATTTAAGCATCATCTGAGATTGCAGTAACATCTAGAGTTTTAAGATCGTGGTGCCAAGATCTTGACTCAGATCTCTTGGATGGCTTTAAAAGGTCTGAACTACTAAAAATAGTACAGAACATGCAACGTGGCTGTTGAGTTCATTTGCGATGCTTTGCCTGACGTTGTCCGATTAGCTGCAAGAACTAATGCCAGTACCAGTGGTGACCCGAAGAGTGCTTTGGCATAAACCGTGGGCAGCGGATGCGCAGTCAAAAAATAAGTTAGTCTCTCTTCCTTTCCAGGGAGAATACCTATTTGGTAGTAAACTCGATGACATTATTTCAAAAATTTCGGGAGGCAAGTCTGTGTGGCTACCACAAGACAAAGCAGCCAAGAAACAATTTAACCGGCCACAGCGTTGGAGTGCTGATAAACACAAAAATTATGTCAGTGACTCTGACGCAAGAGAGAAGAGACAAGATAAGAAAGGAAGTTCTGGGTCTACTGGCAAAAAGAGTAGTACAGTCAGGAGACTGCTTAAGAATTCTGGGTCTCGTGGCGTCAGCACTAGACACAGTTATGTGGGCAAGATTTCACACAAGAGCACTCCAGAACTGTTTTCTGTCCCAGTGGGACGGAGATCGGAAGAATCTTGGTCAGAGAATACATCTGTCAAAAGGGGCTCAAGTGGACCTCAGATGGTGATTGAACCCAGGAAGACTTCAACAAGGAAGGTCATTTGTAGCAGGAGATCAAGTAGTTCTGACAACCAATGCCAGCCAGACAGGATTGGGGGACGTGTGTGTAGGCCTAGCAGCCCAAGGAGAATGGGGAAGGAACCTCTCCCAAGCCCACTCGAACATAAGAGAGATGAGGGTAGTGAAGTTAGGATGCATCTCTTTTCATTTTAGAGGTAGACGCCTTGGAGATTGGCATTGGGGCAGTTTTGTCTCAAGTGGATGCCGAGGATGGTCTCCTTCATCCATGTGGAAGGAAAAGAAAAAGGTGGAGCGCTAAAAAATTGGATCAATATGATAGTATAAGAAAAAATATATGCTATATATGCTCCCTGACATGTTTCGCCGTCCACTGACAGCTTTTTCATACCTTTGAAAAAGCTGTCAGTGGACGGCGAAACATGTCAGGGAGCACCTGCTGATTTTACTGGGTTATTTGGCTGTAATTGGACACCCTGTCTTGGAGGAACAACTTGTTATACAATATCTGGATCTGGGCTCTAATATATCTAAAAATTGGGATACCACCACCTGCACAATAAGGATTATAAGGGTGCACTGTGTTGAATACCCACAATTCATCGGGTCTACCATCTCCCTCCAGCGCTACCTATCCAGCAAGGTTTATGGACCCCACAACAACCCAGCCCCAGGATATCCAATCCAGCTACTACAAGTACCTCCAATAAAGGACACTAATACAGGAATCCATAAGTATAACCCATTTATTTTATTCATATTGTTCAAATGTATTCTTTTTTTGTATTTTGTTCAATTATGTCTTTATGTAATTTTACTGTGTAAAAAATATTTTATACCCATCAAGTGGTTACAAACCCACCAAATATTGTGCAATAAGCAAATAAAATTATATTTATATTTTTTCTTATACTACCATATTGATCCAATTTTTTATGTGCTCCCCTTTTTCTTTTTTTTCCACATACATTTAGGGGTGTGACGCCCAATAGTAGGAGCTGCTTGGCAAAACACCCTTTTAGGCGCCTGTTTACTCCTAGCCGTAAGGCTATTAGTTTACCTTGTACTCCTTCATCCATGTGCCTTCTACTCCCATAAGTTCTTCCCTGCAGAGGGTATTTATGATGTGGGCAATCAAGAATTCTTGGCCATAAAATGCGCTCTGGAAGAGTGGAGGCACTGGTTGGAGGGTGCCAGGTTCCAGGTTACCATCTTCACAGACCATAAGAACCTTTCTTATTTACAGACTGCTAAGAGACTCAATGCCAGACAAGCGATATGGCCTTTGTTCTTTGCCAGCTTTAATTTTATTATTACTTTCAGGCCAGGGTCTAGAATATCAAAGCAGATGCATTGTCCAGGAGTTTTTCAACAGTTCAAGAGATCTGTGTCAGTCAGGAACCCATTATTCCTTCCTCTCGCATCTGTGTGGGTGTTACAGAGGTTCTTTTTGATAAAGGTTTACTGGCAGAGTCTGAGGCGCCCAAGGACATTCCCTGTGGTAGATTGTTCCCCTCAGACTTCGGGAAACATTTTTTCACTCAGCCAAGACAGTGGGCCATCCCGGTACTTCTAAGACTTTTGAATTATTGTCTCGTCGGTGTGGTGGCCATCTTTGGGTTAAATACCACCTCTGTGCATTGTTGCTTTTATATTGTGTTCAATATCACCTCTATGCATTGTTGCATTCAAATTGGGTGATCTCGACCTCTGTGCATACTGTAGTTACTGCATTTATTACCATATTGACACATTAAAGCACATAGGGTGGCTCACCGCGCCTGAGCCTCCTCAGAGTGGTTCTGGCCTGTCCGTTCTGGGTTAGTTCATTTTCCTTTTGCACCCAGACCGCCTCAGTAAACACGTTGTCCCTCCTAAGACCAGACTGCATCAGGGTTGGAGCTGGCTTAACCAGCTCCTTCTAACGTGGCGGTTACTGGTGAAGCCTAGCACCGCAAGTGTTTACATACAGCGGACCAGGGCAAAAGAGTTAGAGGGCAGGTCTGGTTCTGCCTTTGCAAGCCCTTACAAGGAGGTTTTAAAAAGCCCCTAAAGGGTCTGGAACATTGACTAGGTTATTGCTTCATTTGATAAATTTAGTGACTGTTAATACGAACAGAGTGAGTGCCTTTTCACATATTCATCCATGTTAAAAAAGCTACCAAGAAGGGCTCTGTACAGTAGATCAGGGTTAACATATTGAACACAATTTTACATTTTTAGAAAAGTTTGCTAGACTTGTATCTTTTGATTTAGTATAGATCATGTTACAAAATATTCTTTCATGCTCCTGCTTTCATCATGTTCTACAGATATTGATCTTGTAATCTATAAGTACATTTCTATAATATGGCACTGAAATCTTTTCGGTGACATCATACTTTAAAAGTTCCACTCTTATAGTCCCGCAGGTCAAATTTAAGCACAATCCGAAGGACTTTTGTAGTCGATTCGTGACGGTGGATGAAGCATGGATCCATCACTTCATTTTGAAAACGTTTTATCCAAAAACAGTTCCTTTCAAGATCTTGCTTAAATTTGTATGTTTCGTACTATATGTATTGAAATATGTGTTACATAACTAGTTAATGGATAGCTGTATCTACTCTGATGAACTTATTAGGTCAATACCTTAGTAATACAAATCAATTTATTGCTTACTGCTTTTCAATAATAAATGAGATGAAATAAGATAAGTTCCCAATTCATCCAGAATTCCAGGGAAGGGCATTGTAATAGAAAGAGCTTACAGTTGCAGACACAGCTGCAGAAAAAGACACAACGATTGCTGCAACTGTGTACAACTTGAAATCAGGTCATATGAGGAGGAATCCCACCCCTTTAACAGACCACACCCACTCAGTAGACCCCACCTTCATGACGGCTGCTTCTACAAATATCGCCCCAAATCTGCCCTTGTTTAAGCTAGATGTATGAGGACACATCTGCAACTTTTACTATTTGAAATCATCCTATAAGTGCTTCAAATTAGTACTTAAGATCATTAAAACAAACATGTCTACAGTCTTTTTTATTTTGTGTTGTTTTTTCACCACTCTATCATCTTTCATCATCATGATAAAATGCAAAGATGCATTGAAAACTATCCATCAGTGCAAATATCCATCTGGTAGTAATTATACAATGTGAAAAAAAATGATACTGATTTTGACAAACTACAAAGAAAACCTTTCCTCGAGCTTTTCATAGAAATTAATAAAAAAAAGAAAGAAATGGTTTGCAGAAGAAACAATATGTTTTGCTAAATGTGTTTATTCATGCATTTATTTGGATCCAGTTGTAGTAGCATCCAAAAAGTGCATGATAGAGTGATACAGTAGGAAAGAAAATGTTTAGCTTGAAATACATTTCATACTTCTCTCCATAAATGTCAACACTAACCAACCAAACTATTTGATCTAATGCACTACTGAGTCATTATGATTATACCTCAAACATTTGCAGAATTTGCTTTTCCACATTTACTATAAAATGCTGTATTCTACATATTGTAAAAATAATTAAAACTAAAACCCTTTAATAAAATTACCATAATAAAACATTATTTACTGAGTTTCTTATAAAGTGCAGCTGCTTACAAAATATTGCAGGAACAGTTTGGAAATTGTAGTTTCCATTTACATATTTTTTAAGTACAGTTAAAATGTACAGTACTATTAGTTTTTGTGAGATATCTGACTTTAGAATGTGTCGTTGTCCTTGTTTCTCTCACTACAACTTATGTGATTCCTGTGGTGCAGATTTTTGCTGTATTGATTTGAGACATTTGGGAGGAGTGAGAGTATCGGTGACATTGGAGAGATTTTCATTAATTAAGAACTTAAGAAGCATGTTTCTATACATTTGTACAGATGGAGATACTGTATACTGTGTGCACCTAAATGAATCACCCTTTATTTGGTACAGTGCACTCTGCTTTTATGATCAATCTAAAAGTAATGTCCAGAGAGTGATTCTCCACATTTGAGATTAATCAGTTATGGATTGAGGATTATATTGGACAAGGAAAAGAATAAACATTAATCAAATTTCTTTCCATTCCTGTGGGCTATTCAACATGATAATAAATTGACCATTGGCTGTTGTACTACTGTTCTAATGGTACTTATTGCCAAGTTATTGTTGCGAAAATTAAAAATACTCTTTTTATTGGTGCACCTATCCTTGTGAGGTGCAGGAATATATATTTTGGACACTATATTTATGATAAGTGTATTTAAATAGATGACTTTCCAATGTATGTGTTGTGTATTTAAAAAAAACATGCTGTACTTTTGTTATATTTTTCTCTGTGAACATTTCTAACCATGCCACCATGGTTACCTGTAAGGATCGGGAACCACCTTGCCTGCTCTACCTCCATTGCCTCGAACTGGTGTTAGCGGACGTGGGCGGAACTAGGCTTCGCCAATAATAGCCGCGTCCGAAGGAGCCGGTTAGTCCAGCTCCAACCCCGATGCCACCTGGTCTTGAGAGATAAATCACGCCCACCAAGGCCAGAGGAGAGCAAGGGGACCACTACCTACAGCCCACACTAGGCAAGGGGCCCCAGATTCCCAAGAGTATGTACCCCGGGAGAGGACTGATGGTTTGCCCGCAACAATGCGAAAATGGTGGTATAAATATATATATATATATATTAGAGATGTGCGGGCTTGGATTCCTCAGATCCGAGCCAGCACGGACGTCATCAATCCGGGCCCGGATACGAGCAGCGCTCGGCGCTTCCCGCCTTACTCGAATCCGGGCGCACGGGCAAAACGTCATCGCCCGGCGTCGGATTCTCGCGAGATCACGGAACCCTTAAATTCCACAAACCTCGCTCCGCCATCTTCACTCCAATCTCGGAGAAGGGTAGGGAAGGGTGTGCTGCTGCTGTGTGTGGTCTCTGCTGGGGCCCATACTGCTGTGTACTGTGTCTCTGCTCAGTGATCAAGACATCACCATTGCAAGGATGACTGGTGCTGTGTTCTGTCTCTCCTTAGTGCTGGGGCCTGCCTCTGCTGAGTCTGCTCCTGTATAGTCAGTCACTGTGTGATAGTCCACTGGTGCTGCTAGTGCCACTGCCTGCCCTGCACTGCCTAGTGTCTGCTGCAGTCTGCTCTCTGCTGTTGCCACTGGCTAGTGCCTACCAGTACCTATTGCAGTATATAGTTCCAGTGTGCTGTTGCCCCTGGCTATCAGTACCTATCACAGTATATAATTCCAGTTTGCTGTTGCCACTGGCAGTGGCTACCAGTATTTTATTTATTGCAGTATATAATTCTAGTCTGCTGTTGCCACTGGCTACCAGTATTTATAGCAGTATATAATTCCAGTCTGCTGTTGCCGCTGGCTACCAGTATTATTTATCACAGTATATAAATCCAGTCTGCTGTTTCCACTGGCTACCAGTATTTATCGCAGTATATAATTCCAGTCTGCTGTTGCCGCTGGCTACCAGTATTATTTATCACAGTATATAAAAATCCAGTCTGCTGTTTCCACTGGCTACCAGTATTTATCGCAGTATATAATTCCAGTCTGCTGTTGCCGCTGGCTACCAGTATTATTTATCACAGTATATAAAAATCCAGTCTGCTGTTTCCACTGGCTACCAGTATTTATCGCAGTATATAATTCCAGTCTGTTGCCACTGGCTACCAGTATTTTATTGCAGTATATAATTCCAATCTGCTGTTTCCACTGGCTACCACTACTATCAGTCCAGGGGTGCCCACATGTGTGCTGTATCCATCCAGGGGTGCCCACATGTGTGCTGTATTTGTCCAGGGGTGCCCCCATGTGTCCTGTATCAGTCCTGGGGTGCCCGCATGTGTGCCGTATAATTCCAGGGGTGCCCCATGTGTCCCATATCAGACCAGGGGAGCTGCCCTTTTTTTTAATGAAAATAAAATTAAGGTGTTTTTTTTTTTTACTGCAAGGGCTGTTAAATGCGCTGTAGTCCAGGGGTGAGCCAAGAGTTCTGTATATTTCATGGGGTGCTGCTAAGTAAGGTGTGCTGCTCTTTTTTATAATTAAAAGAATACACATTTTTATTTTTACTGCAGGAATTTGTCTGCCGTATAATTCCATGCCTGCCGCCATGTGTGCCGTAACAGTCCAGGGGTGCCGCCATCTGTGCCGTATAATTCCATGTGTGCTGTTTAAGGTCAGGGGTGCCACCATCTGTGCCGTATAATTCCTGGGGTAAGCCAAGTCTGCCGTATAATTCATGGGGTGCTGCCAAGTGTGCTGTATTAGTCCAGGGGTGATGCTAAGCGTGCCATATCAGTCCAGGGGTGATGCTAGGTGTGCCGTATCAGACTAGGGGGGATGCTAAGTGTGCCATATCAGTCCAGGGGTGATGCTAAATGTGCCGTATCAGTCCAGGAGTGATGCTACCTGTGCCATATCAGTCCAGGGGTGATGCTAGGTGTGCCGTATCAGACTAGGGGGGATGCTAAGTGTGCCATATCAGTCCAGGGGTGATGCTAAATGTGCCGTATCAGTCCAGGGGTGATGCTACCTGTGCCATATCAGTCCAGGGGTAATTCTAGGTGTGCAGTATCAGCCTAGAGGGTATGCTAAGTGTGCCATATCAGTCTAGTGTTTGTGCCGCACACTTGTGTGGCTTATCATAGTTATCCAGCTACCTCGGTGCAACCTTTTGCCCTAAAAACAATATTGTAAGGTGTGAGCTGTTCAGAATAGACTGTAAATGAGTGGAAATGAATGTTATTGAGGTTAATATAGCGTAGGAGCAAAAAAAAAAAAAAAAATCTGCGATTTTAGCAGTTTTTATGCTTTTTTAACAAAAAAATCAGAACCCAAAACCCAAGAAATCCAAACACAAAACACTTAGGAGGTGTTTTGGCAAAACCCATTAGAACCCAAAACCTCAAGGTAATCAGAACCCAAAACCCAAAACCCGAAAAGTGGCCGGTGCACATCTCTAATATATATATATATATATATATATATATATATATATATATATAAACAACGGCAACAATGCTCAAAAGATGTTAGAAAATACACAATGGCAACAATGCTCAAAAGATGTTATATAATACACAATAGCAACAATGCTCAGAAGATGGTATATAATAAAGATCAAGATAGGAGGTATTTGCAGGAGACCCCTGACTTATCTGGGAGATGACAGCCACAGACAAGGACCTCCAACTTCCAAGCACTCTGGGATCCAGTAGAAGAGGATGCCCACAGAAGTCAGGAAGAAATGCAGCAAGGAACCGACAGGACAGGAGAACCTTCCAGAAGACTCCAGGACCAGGAACATGACAAGCTCTAGCAGGGCAAGACGCTATAACCGGCATCAGATAGAAGTCTCAGCTGGCTTTTATTTGAAAACGCCGCCTCTTTAGGCGGAAGTGACGCCTGGCGCCGCGTCCCCTTGCTGCTGAGTGTGCGGCAGAAGTTCGGGGCGTTGCTAGGCAACGACCCGACGGTTCCGCCCCAAGACGCCGGAGCTTCGCCGGAACATGGCCGCCGTCCTGACGCCTGCAGCGCAGTAGCTGACAGGTGAGTCAGGGAGCGGCGCTGCTGCCGGAGCTTAACATTACCATTGTTTCACTAAGATTTATTAATTACTATACACATACAGTATATATGATTTTTCATTTGTTAAAAGAATAACACTCAATTAAATATTCAATCCAAATATCCTTGGCTTGGACAAGTAGAAAAATGTGTTCATTTACATCTTTGGCCCTGTGCTACCTCTGCCTCACCTAGGGCTTTAGCCAGACCACCACAAATGTGCTCACACTGTGCCTTGGAGAATTAGTTGATGATGAAGAAGGTTGGCACAGGAGCAGTATAAACTATAAATCTCATGAGGACATTGTGCCCTTTTCAAAAAAGGAAGCTGAGAAATTCCCACATGGGCTCCACTGCTTCAAGGCTCCTTATCTTTATGTAAGGGAGTGAGGCTTAGTGGCCCGCAATTCTGGGGGGAGGGGGAGGGGAGTAGGAGAGAGACAAGATGGGAATGCTTCTGCTGTTAAAGATAACCCAGCTACCAATGGGACCACTGTGAAACCATTGAGTAAACTGGAACCCATTTGTATGTGGACTGTATTTGCTATGCAGCATACAGTACTTGTTTCCTAGCACGGCGCCCATCACATGGCATTGCGTACCGTTTTTAGTGCTGTGCAATGCGATCTCCATGTTAAATGCACTGGAGTGCTTGTACAATGAAATATTGCATAGGATCCCATGCCATTTGATGCAATATTTCATTGTACAAGCACCCATGCCATGAGATGTGATGGGTGCTTACAATGAGATGTAACCCCCAGTATCCACGCCATCCCGAAGCGTGGCGAGCGCTGCAAGCCCTGCGAGGGGTGGTGGTATGCGTCCTCCGGCCTTTTCATACCCCCACTATCTACGTCAGCGTGGAGTTGATTCTAGACAGTGTGGCGAGCCCGAAGCGTGGCGAGTGCAGCATTCCCCTGCGAGGAAATGCTGAATACAAGCCCGAAGTCTGGCGAGCGCAGCGAACCTGAAGTGTGGCGAGCGCAGCGATCCCGAAGCATGGCGAGCGCAGCGAGCCCTGCGAGGGGACGCGGGATACATGTTAAGTAATCCATGTCCCATTGCAGGGCTCACTGCGTTCGCCACGCTTTGGGCTCATATTACGCGTCCCCTCGTGGGGCACGCTACACTCACCACGCGTCGGGCTCGTTGGTTCGCTACGCTTGCCACACTATCAAAAATGAAGAGGTCAGAGGACGCGTACCGCCGCCCCTCGCAGGGCTCGCTGAGCTCGCCACGCTTCGGGTTGGCGTTGATAGTGGGGGTGGTGTTGACACTGGGGGTGACACTAAATGATGGAATCACATTGTAAGCACCCATCACCCAAAAATCGCATAGCATGCCGCAATATTGCGGGCGATGAGATGTCATACGATGGAATCGTGGGCGCCGTGCTAGGAAACAAGTACCCAGTATACAGTATAATGGGAACTGGGGGTGCGGTACAGCATACTATGTAAATTAAGGGCACTTTGGGGCATACTACGTGAACTGGAGGTGCTGTTCCTTATACAACATGAAACTTGGGCACTGTGTGGCATACTATGTAAATTGAGGGCACTTGCCACCGAACATCTTAAATAATCTCTAATCTCTAACAGGTACATATCAGTGTCACACGCCATTCTTGATGATGTGCCCTGTGCCACTCTGGTTATGTTTGTTCATTTACAGTATACATACTATGCATATTACATGAATTGGGGGTGCTGTGCAGCATACTATGTGAATTGAGGGCACTGTGTGGCATATTATGTGAATTTGGGGCACTGCAGTTTATAATATCAACAGGTGCATATCAATTTTATTTTTTAAATATTTGAATGCTTCTTGTGTATTGTACTGACAAGGTAAAGTAATGAAAAAAATCACAGGCAAAAAACAAAAGATTTATTTTGAAAAAACGCTTTGTAGCAAATTTGATATACCATGTAATGGTATACCTATATACCTTATGTATATGGCTATATGTATATGGGAATGTAGCAAATTTGCAACAGTAGGCAACAAAGGGTTAATAAGTTTGGAGTTTACATATCAGTGACTTCTATCCATTAGGATATAATTTGGAATTACCGATATGTTGGCGGCCTCATTATATTGTTAAATGGATGTTATTGCAATGCAAATAACATTGCTGGGAACCCCTGGAATGGCATAACCCCTGAAATGAAATCTGCTGATTGATCTTATCATGGTCTAACGGGTATCTATCTGAGGTTGTAAAACTTTAAGATTAATCTACCAAAAGTAGTGAGAAAGTTAATCTATTGGGGCAAATGTAATAGAGTGAGAGAACCAGAAAGTGAGAGATTTTGGGAGAGTTCTCCTATTTTATTAAAGCATCAATCATTTACATGGTACAATCTACCTGGTTTTTCAGTGTAAATGATTGCCGCTTTAAAAAAAAAATGGGAAAACTCTCCCAAAATCTCTCACTTTCTGATTCTCTCACCCTATTACATTTGGCCCATGGTCTATTGCGATGTTTCTCAACCTCGGTCCTCAAGGACCCCCAACAGTTTATGTTTTCCAGGTCTCCACACAGAATCGCAAGTGAAGTAATTAGCTCCACCTGTGGATCATTTAAAATGTGTCACCTGTGCACCTGCAGGGTAACCTGGAAAACATGAACTGTTGGAGGTTCCTGAGGACTGAGGTTAAGAACCACTGGTCTATTTTATTCTCAAATTGTTAGGGAATTATGTAAAAATTGTTCTACAATAATGAAGCAGGAAAAAATAAGGGATGAGCAGACATTTAGATACTTAGTTGTCTTGCTGTTTTCAAGTAAATGAAATTAAAGTCAATTTCAATGATTGGTAAAAAGAGTAATATGGTTGGTTGCAAAAAATATCTGAAAAAGTGTGGTGTGTGGTGTATATTCCTGCAGCCACCACGATGGAGGAATGCCTACTTTACCCTCAAGGTTTGAAAAGGAATTGGAAGACCCTGGGGCCCTTAATTATACAGCAAGAACCAATATTGATAAAAGTTAGTTTATTTTCACAAACTAGCTGCACACATAAATACTAAAATGAAACAAACACAAATACAATACATATAATAAATACATAATACAAAAACGTTAACATAAACATATAAAACTCCCAGGGGTAAAAAAAAAGCAAACTTTCTTATGATGCTTTATCAATTCATATCTAAATGGCCTCCGATCCTCAATAAGCCTGAAAAGGGGGGGGGGGGGGGGGCAATATTCTTTATACAGTATGTAAGGATATCTTCCCAGGGCTAAAGGTACATCCAATAATCAGTGTATAGTTGCAGAAGGCTACCATTTGATTTAAGTGTCTGGATCACAAAGTATCAATAGTGACTGCAAAAGACATCCTCAATGGCTGAAGCAGGCTGGGTTTCCCGGCATATAGTAAGGGCTGGAGGGGTGGATCTTGTAGCGTTAATATGGGATGCTGTGTGCTGTAACTGCAGATGGCAATGTCTGCCTGGCTTGTCTATCCTCATCGACCGCCAATTAAGGTAATGGAAGCCATGGGGGCTTCACTGAGGCCATGTGCAGACACTGGTGCCAGCTCTTGCTCTCTCCATTCCCGGCTTGTGTGCACAGCCACGCTGTATGCTGCCGCTGAAATTCAAATGCAATTCAAAGGATCCCGGTACTCACAGTCCACTAGAGATGCATTCGCCACACTTAGGGCAGCTTTTTCAGAACTGGGGTTTATGGTTGCCCCTCCAGTAAGTGATGTCATTTCACAGAATCACTGTTAATAAATAACCCTTACAGAAAGTGCCAGACTAAGCCTTCGGGGGGCCTGGGGCACTTTAGACAGGGGTCCCCCTTACACTTGTCATTACTGGCCGCAAACTGAATGGGAGAATAATCTTGGTCAATGGGTAACTGCAGGGGGGGGATATATGTATATATACATACATACATACATACCACATGAAAAGCCTGTGTTTTCCCTCTGCACATTACTCTGTAGGACTGTAGGAGACCTCATAGGCTCTGGTTAAAAACCCTCCTATGACTAGGCTGCTGCTGCTGTCCTCCATGGTCCTGAAAAGCATGTAATGAGCTCCACCAATCAGAGCTCAGCACAAACCTCTCAGCCTCTGCTCTCTTGCGCAAAGTGTCATGGGACTTAGTCAACTCCCAGTAATGCACTGCACACTTGTGCATTCAGTGTACCTTGGCACCCGATGCTCAGCATCATTAATCATTGTCACATTGGCAGATAGGTGAAGCTGCAGCACTACCCCACTACCATGTACAAAACCTTTAGTTAAAAATACATGCCAACCACAGGGGGCCCCTAGCTAGAGGGGGGCCCAGGGATACTGACCCCCTTTGCCCCACCTTTAATCTGGCCCTGTTTACAGATAGTTATGTTACTGCTTACAACCCCATCTTTTATCTGTACGAGAATATTTATGTGGATGCTCTAATAATGACTTGAGATAAGTAATCTTCAAAATATTCCCTCAAAACTTTTAACTTATGTTCTGAGATGGAATAGATTGCAGAAAAGACACAAGATTCAATCAATTGGGCAATTGTATTATCATTTTGAGAGAGGCATCTCAGCCTGCTTTTTGTCAAAGACATCTGAAAATTCTGAATTAATTTCTTGTCACTTCTCTATCTCTGAAATAAAAGTGGAACCAATCATGTGGTAAGCACTGAAACTTTTTTTTTTTTAAACATTATTGTCATGGCTTGACAATTAATCAAAGGCTTGCATTTAATCAACTGACGTATGACCAAAACCTTGATAAATTGATGATATCCATATTCTCAATAGCCATGGTTGGTCTCAAAGATAAGTTGTGTAATTTTCAAACAACACAATTAAAACAGTGCTTTTGGAATAGAATCAATATAATTTATTAAATTTTTATTTTAACTTCATTTTTGTGAATTTATTGTTGTACTGTATTTATTTTTTTATACAAATTATTATTATTATTATTATTATTATTATTATTATTATTATTATTATTAATAATAATTATTATGTTTGAATTATAACACTGTGAAGACTCTCAGCCTTGGTAAATCCAATTATGACAACATATGAGATAGCAGCATAGTTTTCAAATCTCTATCCATTTACTTTATGTATCCCTGCCCTCTCCCTAAGTTGTGAAGCTCCCGTCTACGCAGTTGTTATAGAATTTGGCCCATTTTGATTCTTGCAAGTAGATCTCAGTGGGCTCACAACTGACTGTCCTAAAGTGACCTTTATTAATAACACTCAAGTTCAGCATAATGTCTCTACATCTGGATTTTAACCATTAGTTTATTGAATTTGTTTATAAATTAAGTTTTATGGTTTAAAAATGCAACGCTATATAATACATGACTCTCTCTTTTTTTACACCAAAGCCTGTTGTTCATTAAGATAAAAAAAAAATCAAAACACTATGGACACTGGATAATTACAAACATGAGCCTCCATGTGATTATGTACGAACTACCAGTACTGCTATAAGTTTCGATGTGCTGTCATTTTACAGCCTGATAATGAGAACTCATGGTGTACTTGGAGATGGGAATTTCCTCTGGTTAACATTATGAGTGAAAACAAATAGCTAAATAGTATTTGAGTGATTAGGTAATCTGTGTTTGGCAGAGGGCTGCCTTTGGATTAACGTGCAGAACATTTGTTGAATAAAAGCTGATTTCAATCCAAAAAATAGGCGGAATATTCCCATATTCTAGAATTCTGGAATTTTTATTTTGTGTGATGCATTTATTACATCAGATTTCTTGCAGATAATCTGCATTAGCTAGGGTATTTTTTAAGGTTAATTTGTATAGAATAAAGTAGAGTGATGGTAACCTCGGAAGTTACCCACACGGTGCGATGTGCTCCATGCGTTTTGTACTAGATTGCATCTAGTTAAAAAAAGATGCGATACGCTACAACAGCATGCATTTGAACTAGATGTGATGCAATCTAGTACAAAATGTAGAGGTTGCACATCATTTTTGTACTTTGCGATGTGATGTGCACAAGAGTAATGTTTCTCAAACCCATTCCTCATGGACCCATACCAGGGCATGCATTCCAGAAAACCTAGCTGGAGCACAAGTGCACAAGGCTGGTCATACACTTGAAGATTTATTATTCAATCTGGTTGTTTGGATTGAAATCAGAAATTGTGGTGCGCATCCGCATCTACAACCACATCTGTGTCTCTTAATCGCACGTAATCCTGCGACGACCATGGTGCATCCTGCGATGCCATTACTGTTCAGCGCTGTCCCCAGGCATTCTCTGTGGCAAGATGTGCATGATGATTCCCTGGGGCCTAGTCAGCATCCCACGCTGATCCCATGCCAGTCCTACGATGCATGGGTGCCGCCATGACACTTGCAGTCACATGTCAGATTCCTCCAATGATTTCCCTGTCACCTTGTTACTCTGACCTGTGCACTTGATTGTGTGATCAAGGTGTGCACAGGTACTTCTGGGGTAAGTGATGCTTCAACTTGCAGCCAATCACAGACAGGCAGGGGGGATATAGGTCAGGCCTCTGCCACTTCCTCCTTACCTTGAACAACTTGTCTCATCCCTGAGTACTCCCCAGAAGTCAGCGTTCTAGGCTCCAGGTTCCCTGGCCCAGAGGTACATGTGAAGTGTACCTGTGGTCTGCTGCAGCTGCTGCTGATTATACAAGAGCTCCCTGGTTAACCATTCATCTGCCAGGTTACCCTTCCAACTAATAACATCCATAGCTTCCAGGAGAAGAGGTCTGAGCTTATCCAGCTTCCACCAGCAGAGACCACCATTGGATCACAATCCATAAACCATAATCGACTCCCTAGTCGACAAAGGCATAGACTCTCAAAAGTCTACACAGTTTATCCACGGCTCCCGGGCCATTACTCTTTCAGCTCCCATGCCTTCACCATCCATTCAGCTCCCAGGCTGTTGACACCCATTTCAGCTCCCAGGCCATCAATGTCTACCTTGGCTCCCAAGCCATTGACATTCGTCTGCTCCCAGGCTGTTGACATCCCTCCGGCTTGCAGGCCATTATCATCCCTCTGGCTCCCAGGCCTTTGATGTCCTTTTGGCTCCCAAGCCGTCTACATCCTTTCAGCTCCAGGCCGTTGACATCTCTCTGGCTCCTAAGCCGACACAGTCCACATCTCCCAAGCCAATACCATTGACGGTTATCCAAGACCACTCAGTCCAGGGCCAACATAGTCTCAAGTTCACCAGCACTACCCATCACTAACCATTCCTCAGTGATTGGACAGTTAGGTGTGGGAACTCTGTCAGAGGGCCGCGACCTGTCCACCGAACACAGCAAAGTTCAAACCTCCTTGCAGGGGTACCTGGTGAAAACCATCGGTGGGGCTAGACTCCGCGCCTCTGTTCATAGTCTCAATAAACTACTCCACTTAGCTGTGTCCTCAGTGCCCAGTGTTCCATGAACTGTCCATACCTCAAGCCTCCCATGTTCCAGTTCCCTGACTCTTCCACGGGCTCACTGCTGCCACAGCGAGGGACACCAGAAACCCAAGCCTGACAGGGGGTATTCAATATGGGATTCCGACTGTTGGAACATCTTGAAAGTCAGGATCCCAGGCCGTTTTCGTCTGATCTGACAGTAACAGTCTCACCATGGTTGTAACGGATAATTGACTATTTGCTCTCACACACTAAAAGACAGACAAAAATTGTTAAATCTATTTGATTTAACCAATATGTTTGAATGACCATTTTTGTTTCATCGTTTCAGAGCAAATTGTTATCTGTTATCAGATTTTTGTTCCAACCAGCAAGATTGGACAATACATCTTTAGGTTCATGGATAGTTTAACACAGCATATCCACAAGTGGTTCTAATCATTCCTGAAGATAACTTGGTAGCATGGGTACTTGTTTCCTAGCACTGCGCCCAGATTTTCTACGTATGCAAACGTACTGAAATCGCATTGCATCACCTAACGCATAGAACTACCATGTGATGCAATGTGATGCAATGTGATGCGATTTTCACTTTCCCGCTCCCTGTCAATCCCGTACCTTGACAGATCCTGACAGAAATCACTCTGAGGTGATTTTGTGTAGAGAGAGGAAGCAAAACTGAGAGCTGGTGATTTTTAGAGTATTAAGAGTGATTTATCGCTGTTATTGTTATATGTTTTCGCTGCCGCAGATGGAGGAGGAGGCTGTGGCGTTTTTACAAGCCCATGGTCTTCTTCCTGTGACGATGAATTGCGAAAATGGGTACGCCTTGTAGATTTGGCCATCGGCACATCCCCCATCGATGGTTGCCATTGATGGCTTCTAGAGCAGGAACCATCGATGGCTCTAAACCATTCTATCTCACACCATCGATGGTTCCTTCCATCGCTTAACCGCGCATGCGCAGAGCAACGGGAAGGGTCGCTGCGGGCAGCCTGCTCGGCTGGGATCCGCGCGCATGCGCAGAAGAGACTTTAGCCATCAATCCAGTTTAAGTTTCTTTTGCGCATGCGCGCACCTTCCGGCAGGGCAGGCCACCCGCAGCGATGCCGCTGGACGCAATGACACTGCGCACGCAGTGCACATGCGCCCACAACTTTTACCATCGGAAGCCATCCATCGATGGCATAAAACTATTCGACCTTCCACTATCGATGCCCAAAACATCGAGCACTAGGACCCAACCATCGATGTTTTGGGAACATCGATAGTCGATGCCCATCCCTAACGCCATGCAACTTTTGTTGAAGGAGTCAATGTGGCGCTGCCACGTCCGAGTGTGTCGGCTGAAGGTGAGCTTGAGAGCGGCACACTGGTTTCCGGGCTGCCGCTTGTCGTTTGTGACATTGCTGCAGTTTATTTACTCGTGCGTATGACTCATGCATATGATTTAGGCCCTGAAACTCCTACCAAAGGACTAATAATCATATTGTAATTTATTATTCTTGTTATTTCTCTGGTTCTTGTTTTTTAATCGTTTCTGTTACTGATTTTAAACGTGTTATATTTTTAATTGTTATTAATTATTTATGCTCATTAATTAAATTATTTAAGTAAATTAGTTCTTAGTTAACACATCGTCATTACTGTTTCAGCTGTATGAATTTGCAGGTGTGAATGTGTTCCTAAAACACCAGCACTATCCACGCCACCCCGAAGCGTGGCGAGCGCAGTGAGCCCCCCTTGATTTTGCAGTGTAAATGATTGCCGCTTTATTGAGCATGACACATTATTGAGCATGATTCAGAGATGGATGTAATGCTGAAGTTTGAGCAAATGTTACTAATGCTCACGCACAAAAAGTCCTGTCATATGCAGTCCCCTGATTGTGCACAGACATCATTGTTGCATGTGGAGTTGCTGGCATTAGATCTGGCAGCAGAAAACAGGCATTCTTGGGCAGTGCCTTGAAGGTACCCAGAAGTTAATGCAAAAAAGTCTGTCTCAAGGACCTGTTAGAGGAGTGTCAAACTTGTCAGGGAATACTCATAAAACAGCATCATATAAATAAATGAAGAGTAAAATAAACCTTTAAAATGTTCCATATAATAACAAATAAATACTGTATATAACAGCATTTTGGATTAAATGTACTGAATTCGCCATGAGAAGTAACTTTAGGTAAAAGTAGGACACTATCTTAACCATCTTATACCATATAACCTGACTGCATCAACTATCACAATATTGAACTATTCTGAAAAACATGTGCAGCTTAATCTTTTGAAGATGTTGATAAAAAAGAGAGAGTTCTGGAAGGTATTAAAAATTTAAATGAAACTGTTATGATTTAATTTCTGGCAAATACTGTGAACTGGCATAGGTGTTTCCCTAGAGTCATCAGCTAGCACAGAGAATGACATAGAGGATTAAGGATCCTATCACCTTGTGGTTAGTCATGCATTTATTAATTCTCTATAGGCCCCCCTGGTTCTCAAGCCAAACCTTGAAAAGCAGCTATGTCAACCTAAGGTAATCTGTAACTTTCCTGTTCTTGGCGAACTACAAATTTCAGGGAGTTATTGTGTACAGCCTTCAACGATTTTAAAGTTTAGAACAACTATTTATTACCAATTTGAGTAAAACACAGTTGCCAGGGCTGGCAAGACTAGCACAGATATATCACTTCACGGTGCCAGTCTTTGTAGCGTATGCATTTGCCAAGATTTGCACTTTTAGAAGCAATTGTTTACAAAACAAAAGTGTTTGACACCTTTACTGCAGTGGGGTTCAGCATCAAGAGATACAGTTAAACTGTGGAGAATGAGTGCCACTTATCCTCGGCAACAAGAGACAACATAAAAAAATAATAACTTTCTAACCCATGCCTAATCACTAGCAAGGACACTGCATGATTAGTTTGTTAAGGGACGTCATTTTTGTAAAAAAAAAAAAAAATTATAGGAGACGGTTAGTCCCTCTGATTACCCAATTGCACCACCTAAAAAGATTGGGGTACCTAATTTGAAAGAGGGCACTCCATTCTTTCAAATGCTGTACCCAAACATGTTGTACCCAAACTCAAACAGCAGCCCAGGGCTAGGTAAATAGTACCCACCCCCTCTTGGTAGAGAAAAGCCTCCACAGTGAATGTATTGACATAGAAAATCATTAACCATACAAAATATACTATCTATAGAGGTTTTTTGCCAAGATATAGAGTAACTGCTGGTGGTGTGGTATTATTGGACAGAATAGGGTGAAGTCAGAAAAATCTCCATTGGCTGAACCAAAATTGATGCATTTTTTTACAGATAGACTAAGTACAGAGCACACTGTGGGAGATTCAGGGGCAGATTTATTAAACTTGGAGAAGAGATAAACTGGAGATAAAGCGGAGAAAAGGTAAAAGGAGATAAAGCACAGCCAATCAGCTGTGTTTGAAAAAGACAGTTGGGAGTTGATTGGCTGAGCTTTATCTCCTTTTACCTTTTCTCCGCTTTATCTCCAGTTTATCTCTTCTCCAAGCTTAATAAATCTGCCCCTCAGCGTGTTGTAGATAACAAAGTTGTAGATAACAAAGGGTCGTCAAAGCAATGTCCTCAAATAAATGATAGCTGCAAATATTCTTTATTTTAATAATATTATTATACTGTTGTAGTCTATTTATTTGTCTTTGAATTTACTAATCGATTCATTATTTTGTATTTGAGCCAAATTGCAGCAGTTGAACATATGAATTTATACCAAAGGAATATGCCTTTACTGCCAAAATATAATTTAATGGTCTCATTTCAGTCAGGTGTTTGGCACATTTATTTTACCAGTGCTGCTATTTTCTAATGAATATCTGCACAGTAATCATATTAGTGGTGTCATATATTTATTGATACAAAAAGCACATTTATATAGCTGCGTAGCATGGACAGCAGTAGTTTAAATGTTGCCTTCATTCACAGAAGAGCAAAATTGCATTAAATAAGAAAGGGTACTTGTGTATTATCACGGCGCCCGTTACGTACAGTAGTTAGCATAGTGTCCCTGTCAGAATTAGCGTAGTGTTCCTGCGGCCAGTGTAGTCAGCATGCCTGTCAGTATCAGTGTCGTGTTCCCGCAGCCAGCGTAGTCAGTACGTTCGCGGCTAGCCGAAGCTTATGTAGTTAGCGTAGTCAGTCAGCGTTATGCAGTTAGTGTAGTCAGTCAGTGCTTATTACATTGTGTTGGAACCATTGACCATTTTAACCTGCCTGACATAACAGGTTTTAATGTGTTCCTGAAACAACCCCACTATCCACATTTGCCGAAGCGTGGCGAGCTCCGCGAGGGGACACGGTACATGTCCTCCCAACCTGTTCATACCCCCACTATCCACGTCGGCATGGTGATTATTTTCTAAAGGGAGACGAGCGCAGCGAGCCACCGAGCCCGAAGCGTGGCAAACGCAGCGAGCCCCGCGAGGGGACACAGATTACTTAACGTGTAATCTGTGTCCCCACGTGGGGCTCACTGCGCTCTCCATGTTTCAGACTCGGTGGCTCGCACATAAAATCAACTCCACGCTAATGTGGATGGTGGGGTTATAAACAGGTTGGGAGGATACATACCATGACCCCTCGTGGTGCTCTCTGCACGAGCAACGCTTCATGCTGGCGTGGATAGTGGGGGATTGAAATGGAGGCATATGCAAGTATGTAACATGGAGCACTGGCAAATGTGTCCTTTATTGTGCATGAGATGTACTTGCACACCACACCCCCCCCCCCTTTGTGCAGGAGACTTACGTGCTACTGAACCCCTAACCCTGTCTGTCTCCCTGAAGTGGACATGGGCAGGGTTGCCGTACCCTGCCACAAGAATTACTGAGACGCACAAGCGTATGAGACCCTTTTGCATCTCAGGCAGATGGAGTGCTTCCCCGCCGGCGCCCACATGATTGCCTCTCCACCAGCGTCCACCAGCACAGGGGATCTGGAGGTTATTGGCGCTGTGTGAGAGGCGCTCACTAGGCTTGCCAGGGATGCCTGGGACAGAGCTGCAGCTCGTGGGTACAGTACAGTGACTACACTGCCTGACTGGGACACTACGCTGACTACGCAGGGCTGCCGCGGGGACACTACGCTGATTGTGCTAGGCAGCCATTGGATTATGCTGACAATGTAGCTTAGCCTATGCTGGAAACATAGCATAGGCTGGCGCCATGATAATACACAAGTACCCGAGAAAGTATTTGTAACTTATTTAGAACTTATTCATGGCGACTAGTGCAGAGTCCTCTTTAGATCACTGTACTAGTGTTATGGTTTTTGGATGTGAGCCCACAGCCGTGACCATTGTTTAGGATGGCCACGCCGCTCTGTTGGCCCCTCCTAGAAAATGATGGATACCTGCAGAAACTAGGATTTAACATATAATAGCCACATTTGGAAAGGCAGATTTAGTCTGCCTTAACTCCGGTGCCACCAGGTCTTGCATATTTACAAGGTACCGGAATCTGGAAGATGATCAAGAGCATAACTAACTAAAGAGACCTGACTAAGATATAAAACTAATGGCACACTGCTGACAACAGACAAAACAGGGAGTAAAACGCAGAAGCGACCTAGTTGCATACCATAGGCAAATAACACCACACAAAACACGATATATACCACACAAAAGCACAGCAAAACCACACAAATATACAGAGAAATACTGTAAACTGGAGATCACCCCACTGGGGTAAATATAGTAGTAGTAGTAGTAGTAATTTGTTTATTTATAAGGCACCACAAAGTGTCAGCAGCGCCGTACATAGCAAACAAAAAACAAATTGCAAGATAATGTACAGGGTGTGTTGATAAAATACTGCATAAATAGGGGTATAGCTGGTAGAACTAAAATCAGCATCAGTTCTGAAGATAAAGTAGAGGAAGGGAAGAACAGGGCAGGAGCGCTGGTGAGGTAAAGAGGTAGGGTGAGTATGTGAGGCAGGAGGACCCTACTCATAAGAGTTAACAGACTAAAAGGAGGTGAGTGGATGAACGAAAAACAATAGGATAAGTAAGAATGGATGGGAACGGATGGAGGGGTAGGGTAGGCAGGATAGGAAGAGCGAAAGAGGTTAGGAGGATATAAATAAACTCAGGAGATCTCAGAGGGATAGGGATCAGTTGGGACCAGTATGCAAATAAGGAAAAACACAGTCCACCAAATAACAACAAGAAAAATGGTATAGAAATTAAACCGGGTCTCCAGCATGGAGAACTTATGATTACCCGTAACCAGACCAGGGCTAGAAATGAGTGATCCTAGGAGTAGATTAATCAAAGAAGCCACTAGCACATGAAACCTGAAGAGAGGCAAAAGATTAGTTAGGACGCTAACTGCAAGCTGACTGCATGCACAGGAAGCCAGTCGGGAACATTAGGAACATTAGGAACCAGATGGACCAAACTGACCAGAAGCTGGAAGCTAGTCATAGGAATATGAAGCTATAACCAGCCTCAGGGTCTGGTTCTGCAGAGCAAAAACCAATTAGGATTGCTGGAAAGGCACAGGCCTCCTGAAGCACAAATTACTGCAGCTGAGACCTAAGGTAAGAAGCTAATTAAGCGACAGCCTTGTGCAGAACAATCACACAGAGTAGAGCTGCAATAGCACAGACACACCACAGAAACAAAATCTTGGAAAGCTCACAGAAACTGACACAAAAATGTCAAAGGAAGAACGAGCCACCGTGGTGGCTCATGGCAACTAGAACAGATCTTAAACAGTTATGGATTAAATATGTGTTAATAGTGAATATTTTATGGAAACTTGAACTAGGACTAATATATAATAATAATCTCTGTATTTTCAAAAGCAGGGGAAACAAAATCCAGTTTCTTATTTTATTAATGCAAAAATATCAATAAATAATAATTTGGGATTTTCTTTCCTTTTGTAGTTTTAGGTGCAAAAAATATTCATAACAATAATAGGTACTATTTATATATACCAACAAGCCCATTTGTTGTTGAGTGGCATTTGAGTCCTACAGTATACAGTAATCTAAAAAACAAATTGAAGCCAGGAAAGTTAGCCCAGCCAAACTGGTCATCAAGATCTACCACCAGTTCATGTTTTCCAGATCACCTAACTGGAGTACAAGTGTAGTCATTGCAGTTACATGTTGGCCACCCTGATTCTATAAGATAATATCGAAAATAATATTGATTGTTTTGTGCAACATCTCCACTTTTATAAACAATTTATTTAAACCTGCATATATACAAACTTATGTGCATCTGTGGAAGGGAACTGAACATGTGAGGTAGTACAGACAGTTCCATATAAGTATGCATTCCCTTTGTCGTTGAGTACAGATAAATGTGCAAGATTATTGTTCAGTCTAGTAGTGTCTTGTGGTCCAGTGGTGCCTGCTGTAGGCCCCAGCATACTCTACTCCTTTCCCTGAATCCGTTTTCCTTCAACTTAAGCCTATCCCACTCCTTTTGAAGCCTAACCCTAAGCAATCACATAGCCTAAATGTGCTGCAGAAATAAATATGTTGCATACGAACATTTATACAATGCTAGCATCATAACTGTTAACAATATGTTAAAAGTCAATATGATGACTGTTGTTGAAAATTTTAGTATAGCTTTGAGCTGTAGATTTATATGTAGCGTTATTGTACTCCAATGGATGTCCCAAGGAAAAGAACGACCCAGTAACTTAACCAGTGAAGTTGTCTACTGAAGGAATAATGGGTGCAGCTGTACTAACACGTATACACACTAGTTGGATGGAGCAGAACTTGAGTGGAGGGTGTCACACCGCTCAAAAGCTGGTGGAGGATGCCGGTTGTGGGTAGCAGTCTAGGACGCTTGAAAAGAGTTTGGAAGGCAGGTAATTGCAGGTCTCAATGGCGCCAAGTGGAAGACTACTGCACAACACTATGGAGGGTACTCTTTACCTAGAAGGGCGCCCGCGATTAGAATCGCGGGCGTCGGGAGTAAAAAATCGCGGTCATCGCGGGTAAATCGTGGGTACATAAAAACGGGTGCCCGCGATGACCGCGATTTTCCCATAGGGAACAATGTTAAAAAGGATGATTGACCGCGATTTTACATTCAATGCTTCAATGGCCGCGATTTGGCCATAGGAATCAATGTTAAATGGGCTACAGAGCCCAAATAGGCACAATTAACACTTAAATGTCCCCCCAAATTTTTAACGCCACCCCACGATCCACGCCAACCCGAAGCGTGGCGAGCGCAGCGAGCCCGCGAGGGGCGGCGGTACGCGTCCTCCGACCTTTTCATGCCCTACTATCCACGTCGGCATGGAGTTGAGAATAGAATAGTGTGGCGAGCGCAGTGAGCCACCGAGCCCGAAGCGTGGCGAGCGCAGCGAGCCCCGCGAGGGGACGCGGATACCTTCACAGGTAAACGCGTCCCTTCGCGGGCTTCACA
This sequence comes from Crinia signifera, assembly GCF_055691185.1. NCBI lineage: Eukaryota > Metazoa > Chordata > Amphibia > Anura > Myobatrachidae > Crinia > Crinia signifera. The sequence goes on from NC_139217.1 coordinate 284,184,470, forward strand.
GGTGTCCGCGTCGCCACGGACACCTGTGAAGCCCGCGAGGGGACGCGTATAACTGTGAAGGTATCCGCGTCCCCTCGCGGGGCTCGCTGCGCTCGCCACGCTTCGGGCTCGGTGGCTCGCTGCGCTCGCCACACTATTCTATTCTCAACTCCACACCGACGTGGATAGTAGCGATGCCCGCGATCACCGCGATGGGCGCCCTTCTAGGTAAAGAGTACCCTATGGAGTTCCAAACACAAGGGGTTATTTTGGTTCACTCTTTCTGACAAATTCCTTCTTAGATGGACAAAACCATGTGCACTGCAGGTGGGGAAGATGTTACTTGTGCGGAGAGAGTTAGATTTGGGTGGGGTTTCAGTAGCGCACGCAGGGGGGGGGGTTTCTGAGTACCCAGAAACCCCCCAGGAGATATCTGACTCCAAAGCAGTGGTCCCCATCCAAGCCTGTTAATTGTTATTCCCAGTAAGATATTTCAGGTTCTGTCTGACATAGAGTTTTTCTGAGGGTATATTCCAAAAGCTGGGACTCTTCCCCTTTGAGGGATACTAGTAGCTTGTCTCTACTGTTCCCAAAACCAGAGATATCAGCCTTCCAGCAGCTGGTTACTGCTCCAGCTTCACACACCTGGTATGTAGTTTTATATTCTCGTTGGCAGATTGCGCTGCCTCCTGAACTCTGATCCCCTAGTCCCCAATACCATTTGGTAGGTGGGATTCTCTAGTTTTTATTTCCATTAAAATCTAAGAAATGTATTTCCTGTAACTGGAGATATCTGCAGTCAAGCAAGCTGTCCTCCCACAAATTATGAATAATGAGCCCACTCCACTATACACCCCTCCTCTGCATATTAAACATCCTCTACCACCCTGGAAGTTATGTATCAGGGCCCCTTCATTCAGCCCAATGCCACCTTCTCCCACCCCTTCTCCCACCATCTGTGCAGTAAAGGGGTAATTAGTGGAAATTACTGATCCAGGCCCTACATGCTGAGCGGTTGATATAATACCACCTACCACCCGCAGGACATCAAAGCTTCCCCCACCCCTACCGCTGGAGGATCGGTAGGGGCCACAATACATTGCTATGCCCAGGGGTCTTACACTGCTGTTGACGCCGCTGTATGTATGTATGTATATGTGTATATATATATTTATATATATATATATATATAGAGACTATCCAACACAGAATCAAAAGTCCTCTCTAAAGGGTTATCCTTTGTGCCATCCACGTCCTTTAATAAAATTGACTGGGCTATTGAGCATCACCGACTCACCAGACAACTAAGGCTTAAGGAACATTTTAATAAACCACAGCCCCCCAAGTTGCATGCTGTGGTCACGCCACAAGAAGAACCACTTCCTGCACAACTCAGGAAAATCCTTCCCCGCTCTACATATGATCCACAATCTTTCAACCCGTCGATTAAGACCTTCTCTAGGGTCTTAAATCATGATACCCAAGTCTCCGCACGTGAATTCCGTGCGCCTCGCAATAACCTATGTAAATTGGAGCGGGATGCACTAAAGGACTTGTCTTCGAATAATGCTCTGGTATTCCGCCCCGCTGACAAAGGCGGGGCCCTTGTCATTATGGACCTTGAAAAATACCATCTACAAGTTATGACACATCTGAATGATGATAAAACCTACCGGCGATTAGCTGATGACCCCACCACAGTATTTAAACGTGAACTTGAGACCATCCTTGCATCAGCGTTGGATAATGAACTTATCACGGAAAAATTGAAGCAAGCCCTTCTACCTAGTCACCCTTTGGTGCCTCTGTTCTATTGTACCCCCAAAATTCATAAAACTCTTGTCGACCCTCCTGGTCGACCCATAGTGGCCGCCAGGGATTCCCTGATGCAACCCCTATCTGTGTATCTTGATAGTATCTTGCAGCCTAGTATACGGGCCCATCCAAGATACCTGCAGGATACTACAGCATTGTTACGGTCCCTTAATTGCCTGAGGTTGCCTGATGAGTCGATTTATATGTTCACCATTGATGTATGCTCTTTATACACGACTATTCCCCATGCAGATGGGTTGTCTGCACTGCGGATGTTCTTATGTAACTCTAGTACCTATGTGGGGCCAGATATTGGCCTTGTTGCCGATCTCATGAACATCATACTTACAAAAAACTTTTTTCTGTATAATTCCAAATTCTACCTACAGCTAGTGGCCGTGGCTATGGGGGCGGCGGTAGCTCCCTCATATGCCAATATTTTTATGTTTAGTTTTGAACAGGATTTCTTTTTCAACAACTCTATTATATCACCCAATATCATCTGTTACCATCGATATATCGATGATTTGCTAATTTTCTGGAAAGGGCCACCATCGACACTTTGTGAGTACATTGATACACATAATGCATCTCCCAGTCCCATAAAATTTACTTATAATGTTGACCAACACCAAATCCACTTCTTGGATGTACTCATAAAACTCAATGATGGGAAAATCACCACCTGTCTCTATACTAAGCCTACTGACCGTAATAATGCTTTATTATATTCTAGCTGTCACCCCCGCGCTTCTGTGAGAAGTCTGCCACACTCACAGATGCTCCGTGTGAAGCGCATTGTATCTGATCCTGTTGAGGCATCTGCGCAAATGGACAGTATGGCTGACAAATTTGTTGCTAGGGGTTACCCCGTGAATGAGCTTATGTCTACGAAACATAAGGTCATGCAACTTAAACGTGAAGATCTGCTTGTTGAGAAAACTACCAACTCAGCTATCCTGGAAGTGATTCCATGGGTATCTACCTACCATCAAATGAGTCCTAACATAAATCGTATTGCTCACAAATATTGGCCTTTGGTCCAATCAGATCCGGACATTGGCATACAGAACACTAAACTTCTCACTAGCTACAAAAGATCGAGAAACATCAGAGATATGTTGGTTAAATCTGATGCAGCACCCAATACAACTGTCCCCAAATCCCGCGTACTTGGTTGCATTCGTTGTACCTGCATAACCTGCCAGTTCATGATTCCTGGGCCCACATTTAACCATCCCCAAACAGGCAAAAAAATGGAGATACGTCACACCCTATCATGCAATTCCCAATATACGGTCTACCAAATAATCTGCCCCTGCGGATTATCGTATATTGGGAAAACAGAGCGTACGTTCAAAGAACGTATGGCTGGACACAGATCCGCCATCAAAAAAGCTCTGTTGTCTGGTAAAAGTGACCAGCCGGTAGCACGTCACTTTGTGACCCATAAACATAATGCCACTTCCATTAAATATAGGATGATTGATCACATCCCCCCCACGCTACGTGGGGGTGATCGTGGGTCTGCCCTTATGAGATGTGAGGCTAGATGGATCATCCGTCTAGGCACAGTAGCACCCCACGGACTTAATGAATACTCTGGTATTTCTGTCCTGTTATAATATCCCCACTGGTGCCGTCATTATATATTTAATATTTGCTCTATGTATATTGTCTTTGTGTACTTTGTCTAACATGCGCTTTTTATCTCTCTTCTGTATTTTTATAACAGTGTGCGATGAAGCTGCAGCGGTAGGCGTCTGCAGCAGTCTGACAGCCGTGACTCTTCTATCTGTTTACATTGTAACCTTGGTGATGGGAGCACGTTCTTTCTTTGTACGCCTGAACGTCAGCTGTGTCTGACGTCACGGGTGTGCGCCAACGGGACGCGCATCGTTCCCGCTCTGGCGCCGGTGTCACTGGGTGCTATAAAGGTATGTACTTATTTTGTATATCTTCAGCCTGATGACAATGCCCGCCGTGGCATTGAAACGTTGCTGTTAAGCTTCCCAATAAATGGTTGAAGCTTTCTGAAGTTACCGTTATTTATTTTGGAGTGCCGCACTGGAAACCGTACGATATATATATATATATTTATAATTATTATTATTATTTATATACATTTGGTCTATCTATAATACTTTAACTGACCCGGCATATACTGGGTCACCTAAGTGTCCATCTCCGTGCTTTGCTCCACCCCTCTGGAAACCCCCTTCTGAAAATCCTGCGTTTGCCACTGGGTTTTACTTCAAAGTGAGATCTATATTGCAGTGTAAAAATAAGCAGTCAGTTTTTTCCCTGCACAGAAAAAAAATAACTCACCCAAATCTAATTATCTCTGCACACTTGACATCTGCCCCCCTGCAGTGCACATGGTTTTGTCCATCTAAGCAGGAATTTGTCAGAAAGAGTGAACCAGAATAACCGCCACAGTGACAATATGGCATTGTGCATTCAACTGAATTTTCCATTTAGATATAATACAGGTTGAGTATCCCGTATCCGAGTATCCGTTATCCAAATTATTCCGAAAACCATTCATTCCAGAAAGTGAATAAAAAATATTTTTTTTGCTAAAAACTCACTGGGGACATTTGTAGCAGCCCTACTGAGGACATGATATGTAACTGGCACTATATATGTGCAAGAAAATGATTCCTTGGCATTCAAATTCAATATCTGAGATAGTACACAAATTTTGTTTCATGTTTTGAAACCTTGTTTTTTGAACAAATAAAATATATTTGTGTGTATTTTATGTGGTAATAAAATATATTTGTGTGTATTTTATGTGTTTATACAGCATACATGCAAGATACTTCAAAATACATAATTGAAATATTAAAATATTCCGAAATACGGAATAATCCGTTATCCAAAATTCTCCTGGTCCCGAGCATTTTGGATACGGGATACTCAACCTGTATAGAGTCTGCACAGTAGTGAATTTCTTATTCAACAATTGCATTCTAGTAAATAGGTTTCAAGGGAAAATACTCACAAAAAGCCTATTTTTGGGTTTATCATTAGATATCTTCAGAAATTATTAAAGTTTATGTCTTTATTTCTCAATGTTACATTTTAGAGATCTATAGCTAAACTATGGGTATATTGAACATATTATTTAAAGTTACTGTATGTTAGTAATGCATTTACATTTCATTCCTCTAGTATAACAAGAATATATTTTTAAAAGAACTGGTTCATCAAGTTCAATGATAATTCCAAGAAAACATTTCTAATGACCGCATTACACTACCTCACTATTTTAGATCACAGATTATGCTAATAACGCTACTTATCAAACTTCATTTTTAGTTACTAATACTATACCTGTTTCTCCTGTGTGAGAAGGATATTTCCATGTTCACTACTCTCAGCAATGACATGCCTTGTGAGACAGGGATTAAGTTGTCTTTCTACTAATATTACTAATATAGGGTGGAGACCACTAATAAAAGAGGATGTAAGTAACATTTTGTCATGTCTGTGTGCAGTAATAACAAACAATTACTCTCAGTGGAATAGTATGGTCTTGTAAATCAGGTCCAAAAATACAGAAATGTGTGTTTTTGCACAAATGTACTTGGAGCCTATATACACAGCTTCTCAGCCATGGAAATCAATCAATAGCACTGCTGCAGTATTTAACAAAAGATTCCTCCTGCATTCAGTTGTAGATTATTGCAGTCTGCATTTTGTTCAATAGGAACCGTAACCTACTCTAACTTTACATTTTCCACAAAGCAGGCTTTTTGATGGTTGACCCTAACCTGATGTTATTGACCAATGCAGACTATAGGCTACATTTGTAAAATTTTATGCAGGTGGAAATTTACGCAGCTGGGTCCAAACCCAGCTGTAAAATGTTATTATAAGATTAAAGCTCTTAAAAATCATTCCCTACTGCTGCCATATATGTGAGTTACAAATGGTACTTTTCAAGGCCCCCACTGCAACCAATGATAAATTGACCCCATAACTTCTAAAGGCCCCAATACATTGGTCTGACGTCTGAGGAACAAGTCTGACCAGTTTTTCCTTAAACTTCTCCGGCAGATACCTAGTAGTTCTTCCACTGACTTAGGACTTGATGTGCCCATTTTTCCATGCGATAAAAGGACTCTTGGGGAGCTCCATGGACATTTATTGCAATATATCACCGGTGCTAAAATATACCTGCGATTTGCACCTGGCGGCTTTTATATGCAGCATGTCAAACCTCCAACTCTGACTCCGACTCGGGACTGCACATCGGGTCAATTCGGATGTGAAACACATGCAATTTGGCTCAATTTCACCTGATTTCTTGGCCCGCTCCAACAGAATCGAGTGAAAACAGGCCAAATCGCACTATGGCAACTGGACCAATACACGAGGTGCAGCATGTCACAGTGTAGTACAGCGTGGCACATGGTGGTTTAGTGTGGCATATGTCCAGTGAGTGTAATGCTTATCTATGGTACAATTTCGGTGGGCTATAGCGCTGCCTTTGGTGTTGTATGAATTCTGTTTTGGTGCTTTTGTGTGTGTATAAGAATTCTAGTGAAATGTTGGTGTAAAGTTGACTAATTACATGAGGATAAAATTGGGTAATCTTTTACTTGGTGTTTCTCGGTACACCTATTTGGGGTCCCACAAGTGGGGATTTTTTAGTGCCGTGTCACTCCAGGGAGATTCCCGACAGGGGTTCAGGTGATCCTCTTAAGGGTATACTTTATCACCGTATGTCCCTTGTATGGGATCTACGGTCTCTCTGTGTGATGTGCAGTGAAAATTTGGTGCCCCTTCCTAGCCCCCCAGAAAGGTGGGCAAGTCCCCCATAACTCCCCCTTCACCTGCCACATAGAATACAGTCCAAGGGATATGCTATTCATTTTTTATTTTGTCATTGTGGCCACAAGGAAGAGATAACAAGTGCTGGGCTCCTGTACCACGTCCTAAAGTGAGCAACCAACAATCCAACCCCCCCCCCCGAAACTGAGCAACTGTGTTAAATCTTTATCCACAACAACTTGCTTAAAAGTAATGTACTTTAGCAGCAAAGATGCAACCCAGTTTAAACTCAATTTTACTGCTACTAAATGGCAGAAAAACTTAAAAAAAAAAACTAAATAAATAAATAATACAACCTACCAACCATATGCATGATGCAATCACCTGAATAATGAGTTCCGTTTGAAAATTATACTATCATACATACTTTTGTACTAAATATGTATTTTATTTTCTTATTCTAAAGACAGAACAGAACTGAAATCATTCATACAGTATGTGACTCTCGTAAAATGTATGGCAGAAAATGAAACACGCCGCTAACTCCGCCAGCACACTTTATGAAAGTCATTTTTTTTCAAAATTAATTTCCCCTAACAAATAGAACATAACTTTTATACAGGGTTTTTCAAAATGATTTTTTATTTCGTTATAGATGTCTCAGTTTCATGTTTGTTTGAACATAGAAAAAAAGACTTGATCGTTGTTTAAAATGTTGATTTTCAAACGAGCAGAAAATGCACAAACATATACTAATGTAAGAGCTTCTGAAGGTAAAAAAAAGAAAGGAATTATTCTATTGGGCTACATCCACTGCAATCCTGAAACTATGAGGTCTGTATGTTAGCCAACTCGTAAACATGTTTATAGACTACTAATGCCTTACGGCCATATTCAACAAGGGGGGCCAGCACATGCACAGGCATGTATTTGCACATGACACACTCGCCAGGCCATTCTATGTGGGGAGGGAGGGTCGGGGGGGGGGGCAGGGGGCGGGGATGGTGCTGGACCATGGGAACAACCACCATTTTATGGGCATCCATGGGAATGCATGTGGGCAGAATGATTTCTCCAGCTAGCGGAGGCATGCAAGGGGATGTGTTAGCGAACACATCCTCTTGTATGGTACCGATAGGATTTGGTGATGGGCGGCAGGGTGACGTTAAGCTGCTCAGTAAGCAGCAAGTGACTATGGTAATGGTTTTGATTCACCCCCATAGCGCCAGCTTTTTAAATATATTCTAAACATAAACCTACATATATAGCATATGATATTGCTAAGAACCCTTTGGCCCACTTAGCTTATTTTTTTTTTTTACATTGTAAAACCTTAAACCTTATTTATTTGTAAGGATATCCTTATGCTTATCCCAAGCAGGGGTGGATTTGGATGCTGATCCGGGCCCTGCTGAGTCATCACATTTCCCCCTCAGTGGCCACCCTTCACGCACCCCTGCTTGCTGCCATGATAAAAGCTACTTTCTCCTCTGATTGGGCAGACAGCTCACTGAAGAAAAAAAATGGTAGATTGGGAAGCTTCTGCACATACCTAGCCACAACAGCATCTCTCATAAGGCTTTGCAGAGCCCGTAGATCACTATTGACAGCTCCACCTCCTGACCTACCATAGGCCCACCACACTGATGGTTACACCTGGCAACATCATCACCCACCTCCTCACTGATGGGGCTGCCCTTTGGATAAACTCAAAGCCATCCTCACTTACTCCTGCACCCCTTGCTGCTGTCTTCAGATTTGGATCAGGTTTCCTCTGGTTAGACTCAGATACCCCTTTCTCCTCCAGTCCTGTCTACTAAGCTGCCTACTACCTGTCTACTGCCTACTCTTTACTTACCTACCTGTCACATGCCTGCATAACACCTATCTGCTGTATACCACCTGCATACCTACCTACTGTATTACTTAATTACCATCTGCCTACATACTATATACCTCCTCACTTACCAACTGCCCACTAATCTACACATTTACAACCTGCATATATACTACCTAAATACCATGTACCTATATATCATCTACTTATCTTATGCCAACCCACCTTTTTTACTACTCACCTATCATCTATTGCCTATTCTCTACATATATATATGTATATATGTATATATATATATATATATATATATATATATATATATATATATATATATATATATATATATATATATATATACATACATACACAGAAGCCAACCTAATACCTGGAGAGGTCGTTATGGAAGCAAGAGGCGGCACTCATCTGGGTTTTTTTTTAGCAGATTATATTGTGAAAAAGGTATTTAAAGTATGTAATGCTTTAAATACCTTTTTCACAATAAATTCTGCTAAAAAAAGACAGATGAGTGCCACCTCTTGCTTCCATAAGGACCTCTCCAGGTATTAGGTTGGCTTCTGTATATATCCAATTTATTGGAAGGCACGGCGGGCGATGCAACTAAACTCCGGCATGCCAAACTCTCCACAAGCATATTATATATATATATAGTACTCCATTTTCAATCCCCAAAGGGAAGAAGACAAGTGGCACTCAGCGGGCTTCCTTAAAGGTGAAGTTGATTTTATTCCATCAACATGGATAAATACAGGGGCGTCGTGTCGACGTTTCAAGGCCGACTGGCCTTTTCATCAGGACGTGTAGGTTTCCCAGGTGCATAAAGTGCTGGTGGTGCTGTGTAAAAATAAGTGTAAATTGTCTTACCTTTTATAGCAGACTGCGTGTTGATTCTGCAGCATCGCTGCGGCGTGCGGGAGACGCTGGACCGGAAGTGCTAGTGACGTCCTTCCCTCCCGGCGTGCTGTTCCCTAGCAACATCAGGACGCCTGGGTGACAACTTCCCTAGCGTCCGTGTAGCTGGTTACTTGGCAACGCTGTTTGTATTCAGTCTCCTCGCTCCCTCCGGATCACTTACCCTTCTCCGCTTTCCAGCAGTTCTGTGCAAGAAACATAAATAAATAAATAAGACCAGCAATACCAAAACGGCTGGATGTAAATTGACTTGTGCACATCTATCTATGAATAACACTCTAAAACTCTAAAAAGCAGTCCGCTGTTTGTCTCTAACAGTGCATGTGTAAAGTGTACGGATAAAAACTACATGAATTCGACAGCTCTTCATTATCAATGACAGTGCTGTGCTTATCAGGGCAGCTACTGTATATTTATATTTATATCCTCACCACACTTTAAGCACCTCCCCTTACAACTCTTGGGGTACGTCCAGTGTCACATGTTATCAACCAACATTATATCAAATAAAACACAGTATGCTTGATTATAGAAAGACATTCCAGGCTATCATCTCGTTCAAGCCTGTGGGTGCCAATGCATTCAATCTATATATCCACTCTGATTCCCTCTGAGACAATAATTTTTGTCGGTCGCCTCCTCTTGATAGTGGCGGAATATGGTCAATAATTTGACTCCTTAGATCTGCCAGAGTGTGTCCATTTTCCCAACAATGTCTCGCCACGGGTTGGTCTACTTGTTTCCCTTTGGTATAGGACAATATGGATGAACGGTGTTGTGCCATTCTCTCCCTAAAAGTCCTGATCGTTTGTCCCACATAAATTTTGTTGCAGGGACATCTGATAGTGTAGATGATGTATTGAGATCTGCAGTTTACAACATGCCTGATTTGAAACTGTTTACCCGTTTGTGGGTGCTTAAATTGATGTCCAGTCTCCAAGGTGTTGCAGGTAGTGCAAGAGGGGCATCTATAACAGCCCGTTTTTTTTTGTTTGTACATTAAATAATGTGGGGTTTGACTTAGGGATGATGTTGGTTTTGACTAACATGTCTTTTAGGTTTTTACCTCGTTTGAAACTTGGCATAATGGATTTTCCTTTGAAGATTGGCAAGGTCTTGTCACTTGAGACGATTGGCCAGAGTGCATTTGTTGCTCTGGTTAATAATTGTGTAGCTGGAGTAAATGTTGACACAAATGGGATTTTGTTACTTGTAGTTTTTTTATCTCTTGTTTTTAACAAGGACGTCCTCGGCAGGTTCAAGACTTCTTTTTTCTGTTGCTCTAATGCAGTGGTCTCCAACCTTTTTTGGGTCGGGAGCTACTCGCGACAAAATAAACCGCCCGAAGAGCTACTAAAGTAAAAAATGTTAAAAAATCTGCATAATATAAAAAAAAACACACTGCAATGCCCCAGACATAATATGGCACACACTGCAATGTCCAATATGTCACAAACATACCTCCCAACACTGTAGGTAGAGGAGAACTCCTGCGAGGCTACATCCCCCATTTTTTCCGCTATGGGGGCATGGTCAGCTCTCCAAGAGCTGTAGCCACATGGGGTGCGGCCATGGAAAATGGGGGTGTGATACACATATGCCCTCAACAGTGCAGTCCGTGATACCCATTATAAATATGCCCCGCACCGTGATGCTCCATTATACATATGCCACACACACAATGCCCATTATACATATGCCCAACAACGTGATACTCCGTTATACAAATGCCCCACACCGTGATGCTCCATTATACATATGCCACACACCGTGATGCTCCATTATACATATGCCACACTGTGATGCCCATTATACATATGCCCCACACCGTGATGCTCCATTATACATATGCCCCACCGTGATGCTCCATTATACATATGCCACACACCGTGATGCTCCATTATACATATGCCACACCGTGATGCTCCATTAATCATATGCCCCACACCGTGATGCTCCATTATACATATGCCCCACTGTGATGCTCCATTAATCATATGCCCCACCGTGATGCTCCATTAATCATATGCCCCACCGTGATGCTCCATTAATCATATGCCCCACACCGTGATGCTCCATTATACATATGCCCCACTGTGATGCTCCATTAATCATATGCCCCACCGTGATGCTCCATTAATCATATGCCCCACCGTGATGCTCCATTAATCATATGCCCCACCGTGATGCTCCATTAATCATATGCCCCACCGTGATGCTCCATTATACATATGCCACACCGTGATGCTCATTACACATATGCCACACAAATGATGCCCATTACACATATGCCCCACACCTTGATGCTCATTAATTAATAATCATCAAGGTATCTGGGGCATATGCCACACACATGATGCCCATTATACAAATGCCCCACAGCGTGAAGCTCATTATTATTGAGCATCAAGTGTGTGGCATCATGTGTGTGGCATATGCCCCACACACCTTGATGATTATTAATTAATGAGTATCAAGGTGTGGGGCATATGTTAAATGGGCATTATTTGTGTGGCATATGTTTAATGACTCATTAAACATATGTCATACACATGATGCCCATTATACCTCAAGCAGTAAACAGTTGCGCACACACAGTTTAAATTAAAAAAAATTACCTAACAGAGTTAAGCAAAGGCTGTGGGGGCGTCGATAAGTGCGGCATGTTGGGGACGTCAGGAGAGGAAGCGCTACGCGGCAGGAGGTCACTGCCGCCGCCAGGTCCAGAAATGCGGCATTAACTCGCTTCCTGACCTCCTGCCGCCAAGCAAGGACCCGCTGCGCGGCAGGAGGTCACTGCCGCCGCCGCCAGGTACAGAGACGCGGCATTAACTCACTTCCTGACCTCCTGCCGCCAAGCAAGGACTCGCTGCGCGGCAGGAGGTCACTGAGCTACTCTAAAACACCCGGCGAGCTACCCGTCGCTCGCGAGCGACGGGTTGGCGAACGCTGCTCTAATGTATTGTATTCGTAGCCCCTTTGCATACATTTTTCTTGCATAGTTGTTAAGTTTTTTTCTAGCTCCGATGGTTCGCTGGTAATACGGGCGACCCTAATCATTTGGGACTTCGGGAGGCCCTTTTTGAGTGCCGGTGGATGGTGGCTACTATACTCCAGCAATGTATTTCTGTCGGTTGGTTTGTGGAAAATAGATGTGGAAATTTTTCCTTCTTTCAATGTAATTGACACATCCAGGTAGTTGACCTGTTCCCTGTCCAGACAGTATGTGAATTTTATGGGGCCCTCTCGTAGATTAATATCTTCAATAACCTTCTCCAGGGATGATGGAGGACCTGCCCATATCAGCAACAGGTCATCTATATATCTTGTATACAGTCTGACCTGCTGGGAGATGCTGAAGTCTGTAAAGAAGAAGTCATTTTCCTGTTCGAACATAAATACGTTTGCTAGGGATGGGGAAACATTTGATCCCATTGAGCACCCTGTGAGCTGTAAATAATAATGTCCATTATGCAATAAATAATTTTTGGTAAGGGTAAGGTGTAATAACTCCAAAAATAAAGGGATATCCAAAGCAGAAAAATTCACTTTGTGCAAAAAAGTTCTCATAGCTGCAATAGCTTGAGAGTGCGGGATAACGGTGTATACATTTTTAACGTCCATTGTGCACAAAGTGGAGTCCTGGGGTATGGTGCCGAGTTGTTCCAGTTTGAGTAATAATTGAGTTGTATCCTTCAGATAGGTTTTTTGAGATGTGACGTATGGCTGAATTAATGAATCCAAAAACTGAGAAATTGGTTGAAATAATGAACCGCGGGCAGAAATGATTGGTCTGCCGGGGGGGTTTATGGGGTCTTTGTGGATTTTAGGGATAGTATATATGACTGGGGTTATTGGGTGGGGTTGTGTGAGAGAATGAAATACTTTTTTGCTGAATTGGCCTTGTTGATAGGCTGTGGAAAGAACAGAGTCCAACTCTTTTTTAAACATGGGGGTTGGGTCGCCATTCAATTTGGTATACGTTTTGTCGTCTGCCAACAGCAAGTCGAGTTGTTTGATGTACTGATCAGTATCTTGTATCACTATACCCCCACCTTTGTCCGCGGGGCGTATAGTGATCTCTTTGCACGCGGCCAATGTTCGCAGTGCTTCCGTTTCTTCATGACTAATGTTGGACCAACTTTTTTTAGTAGTGTGGTCGAATCTTTGGATTGAGTCATCGACTAATTTAATAAACGTTTTGATGGACGGGTTGTGGGATTGTGGATCAAAGGTGGAATGATAATGTTTAGTGAGAAATGCTTCATGTACGTCTGGATTGGGCTTCGGAGCCTTCTGAAAGAATTCCTTTACTCGTAGAGATCTCCCAAATTTGTGTAGCTCTGTGTTCCATTTGAAGTGGTTATGGCGATTTGTTGGAATATATGACAAGCCTCTATTGAGAATCTTTTCTTCAGCTGCTGCTAGAGGGCGTGATGACAGGTTGAAAGTTATGGTTTCTTTTTGCCGGTATTGGTTGGCGGCTTTGTGGATACGGTTCGTTTGCCCCCCTCATCTGGTCCTGTTCCGCGGGCTCCTCCGGTCCTTGCCCGGGTTGCCCGGCCTAAAGGGAGAGCTGATGTAGATGGATTCTCATCTGAGTCATCGACATAGAAGTCACTATCGCTAGTGTAACGAGATGGATCTCTTCCTTGTCTGTCTCTCCAGCTCTGTTTTTGGGGTCGTCTGCCCCTAGGCCTTTGGGGGGTATTGCCGGATAGCCATCTGTACACTCTTCCGTCCTCATAATCGGCTTCCACTGTTTGCCATTTTTTCTTTTTGAATTTCTCTAGGTCTTTTTTGTGTTGGGCAATCGTCGCATCCAATTTATCCCACTGGGATTGTAATTTTTTATCTTGAAACAGGTGTTTATGGTCCTGTTTTACTTCTGTAATTTTGGATCTGGTGGTCTGGAGTGTATGACCCGCCTCCTCAATTACCAGAACCATTAGGTCCTGGCTACATTTATTAAGGATCGAGATCCATTTAAGACAGAATTGGGGATTGTTCCTCCCTATTGTGGGTGTATTGGATACCCGGAACCCTCGTGGGATCCGATGTGCCCGATAATAATCGTAAAGTGTGGAGCCGTGCAGCAGAAAGTCTATTTCCTTCTTTTGCAATTTCAACAAAATGTTGTATATATCATCTGCCGTTTTGTTAGCTTGTATAGATGGTTGGTCTTCTTTAAACAGGACAGACTGTACATACTCCTGGGTGTATGAGAAGGTCTCGTCAAAGTGCTGTTGGATATCCTGAAAAGTCAATCCTTCCTTGTGGGGTACTTCCATCTTGTGGCAGTGCTGTGTTGAACAGGGATGCAGTTAAGATCCCGGCGGTCGGGATCCCGGCGTTCAGAATCCCGATGCCGGAATCCCGACCGCCGAAATGCCGACACTTTCTCCCTCCTGGGGTGTCCACGACACCCCTGGAGGGAGAATAAAATAGCGTGCCGAGCGTAGCGAGGCACCGGGCCCGCTGCGTGGCGAGCGCAGCGAGCCCGCAAGGGGGGGCGATCCACGTCCCCCCCTTGTCGGCATTTCGGCTGTCGGTATTCCGGCGTCGGGATTCTGAACGCCGGGATCCCGACCGCCGGGATTCAATACTGAATCCGTTGAACAATGTAGTTATAGGTGTAAGGTTTACACTCCTTTTTGCAGCAGGTGGAGCAGCTGAAATAATGGTACAAATGAGAGCAGCTGAGTAAAAAGTTCGGGTGCCTCGGCACTTGGGACAACTAAATCTGTCGTTCCTCCAAATGTATAGCTCGGTTGTCTGGCACTCCAGAAAAGCAGGCAAATGCCGCGTTGCCTCCTTAATTAAGGTTGTAGTACTCCATTTTCAATCCCCAAAGGGAAGAAGACAAGTGGCACTCAGCGGGATTCCTTAAAGGTGAAGTTGATTTTATTCCATCAACATGGATAAATACAGGGGCGTCGTGTCCACGTTTCAAGGCCGACTGGCCTTTTCATCAGGACGTGTAGGTTTCCCAGGTGCATAAAGTGCTGGTGGTGCTGTGTAAAAATAAGTGTAAATTGTCTTACCTTTTATAGCAGACTGCGTGTTGATTCTGCAGCATCGCTGCGGCGTGCGGGAGACGCTGGACCGGAAGTGCTAGTGACGTCCTTCCCTCCCGGCGTGCTGTTCCCTAGCAACATCAGGACGCCTGGGTGACAACTTCCCTAGCATCCGTGTAGCTGGTTACTTGGCAACGCTGTTTGTATTCAGTCTCCTCGCTCCCTCCGGATCACTTACCCTTCTCCGCTTTCCAGCAGTTCTGTGCAAGAAACATAAATAAATAAATAAGACCAGCAATACCAAAACGGCTGGATGTAAAGTGACTTGTGCACATCTATCTATGAATAACACTCTAAAACTCTAAAAAGCAGTCCGCTGTTTGTCTCTAACAGTGCATGTGTAAAGTGTACGGATAAAAACTACATGGATTCGACAGCTCTTCATTATCAATGACAGTGCTGTGCTTATCAGGGCAGCTACTGTATACAGGTCGAGTATCCCGTATCCGAATATCCGTTATCCGAATTATTCCGAAATACGGACATTCCAGAAAGAGAAAAAAAAAATTTTTTTTGCTAAAAACTCACTGGTGACATTTGTAACAGCATCACTGGGGACATGATATGTAACTGGCACTATATATGTGCAAGACAATGATTGCTTGGCATTCAAATTCAGTGCTGAGATAGTACACACATTTTGTTTCACGTTTTGAAACCTTGTTTTTTGAACAATTAAAATATATTTGTGTGTATTTTATGTGGTAATAAAATATATTTGTGTGTATATTATGTGTTTATACAGCATAAATGCAAGATACTTCAAAATACATCATTGAAATATTAAAATATTCCGAAATACGGAATAATCCGTTATCCAAAATTCTCCTGGTCCCGAGCATTTTGGATAAGGGATACTCAACCTGTATTTATATTTATATCCTCACCACACTTTAAGCACCTCCCCTTACAACTCTTGGGGTACGTCCAGTGTCACATGTTATCAACCAACATTATATCAAATAACACACAGTATGCTTGATTATAGAAAGACATTCCAGGCTATCATCTCGTTCAAGCCTGTGGGTGCCAATGCATTCAATCTATATATCCACTCTGATTCCCTCTGAGACAATAATTTTTGTCGGTCGCCTCCTCTTGATAGTGGCGGAATATGGTCAATAATTTGACTCCTTAGATCTGCCAGAGTGTGTCCATTTTCCCAACAATGTCTCGCCACGGGTTGGTCTACTTGTTTCCCTTTGGTATAGGACAATATGGCTGAACGGTGTTGTGCCATTCTCTCCCTAAAAGTCCTGATCGTTTGTCCCACATAAATTTTGTTGCAGGGACATCTGATAGTGTAGATGATGTATTGAGATCTGCAGTTTACAACATGCCTGATTTGAAACTGTTTACCCGTTTGTGGGTGCTTAAATTGATGTCCAGTCTCCAAGGTGTTGCAGGTAGTGCAAGAGGGGCATCTATAACAGCCCGGTTTTTTTGTTTGGACATTAAATAACGTGGGGTTTGACTTAGGGATGATGTTGGTTTTGACTAACATGTCTTTTAGGTTTTTACCTCGTTTGAAACTTGGCATAATGGATTTTCCTTTGAAGATTGGCAAGGTCTTGTCACTTGAGACGATTGGCCAGAGTGCATTTGTTGCTCTGGTTAATAATTGTGTAGCTGGAGTAAATGTTGACACAAATGGGATTTTGTTACTTGTAGTTTTTTTATCTCTTGTTTTTAACAAGGACGTCCTCGGCAGGTTCAAGACTTCTTTTTTCTGTTGCTCTAATGTATTGTATTCGTAGCCCCTTTGCATACATTTTTCTTGCATAGTTGTTAAGTTTTTTTCTAGCTCCGATGGTTCGCTGGTAATACGGGCGACCCTAATCATTTGGGACTTCGGGAGGCCCTTTTTGAGTGCCGGTGGATGGTGGCTACTATACTCCAGCAATGTATTTCTGTCGGTTGGTTTGTGGAAAATAGATGTGGAAATTTTTCCTTCTTTCAATGTAATTGACACATCCAGGTAGTTGACCTGTTCCCTGTCCAGACAGTATGTGAATTTTATGGGGCCCTCTCGTAGATTAATATCTTCAATAACCTTCTCCAGGGATGATGGAGGACCTGCCCATATCAGCAACAGGTCATCTATATATATTGTATACAGTCTGACCTGCTGGGAGATGCTGAAGTCTGTAAAGAAGAAGTCATTTTCCTGTTCGAACATAAATACGTTTGCTAGGGATGGGGAAACATTTGATCCCATTGAGCACCCTGTGAGCTGTAAATAATAATGTCCATTATGCAAGAAATAATTTTTGGTAAGGGTAAGGTGTAATAACTCCAAAAATAAAGGGATATCCAAAGCAGAAAAATTCACTTTGTGCAAAAAAGTTCTCATAGCTGCAATAGCTTGAGAGTGCGGGATAACGGTGTATACATTTTTAACTTCCATTGTGCACAAAGTGGAGTCCTGGGGTATGGTGCCGAGTTGTTCCAGTTTGAGTAATAATTGAGTTGTATCCTTCAGATAGTTTTTTTGAGATGTGACGTATGGCTGAATTAATGAATCCAAAAACTGAGAAATTGGTTGAAATAATGAACCGTGGGCAGAAATGATTGGTCTGCCGGGGGGGTTTATGGGGTCTTTGTGGATTTTAGGGATAGTATATATGACTGGGGTTATTGGGTGGGGTTGTGTGAGAGAATGAAATACTTTTTTGCTGAATTGGCCTGTAGATCATTAATCACCAGCACTGTATTTAAACACCCTTCCTCAGGTAGAACCTTTAATATTAGGCAACGGGTAACATGTACAACCACCTTTATTGTTTACCTTATTTTATGTCCCTGTGGAAAGGGCTACGTGGGGAAGACTGACCGTACACTACGGGATATGATGGCGGGACATAGATCCTCCATCCGTGCAGCGATCGAGACAGGACAGAGTGACCAGCCGGTGGCGCGGCACTTTGCCCTGAATCGACATAATCTTTCCACGATTCGATACATTATAATTGACCATGTCGCACCCCTGAAGCGCGGTGGTGACAGGTCTAAGCTATTACTTCAGAGAGAGGCGGCATGGATTCAGAGACTTGATACTATGTCTCCGACAGGACTTAATGAGCAGCGAGGATTAGGATCCTATTTATAGTGTCCATCCATAGTTGCTTTTATTGGGTCTTGTATTCAATTTTGCGTAGATATGTTATGGGTATTTGTTGCCAATTGTATAAACAAGCATGGGGTATACTATAAAGTGCATTGTGCATAAGAGATAGTGTAATAGTTTTGATGTTTGCTGAATATTGGTGTATATTCTCATAAATTGGATATGCATAATCCTGTGTAAACCTTTAAATGCCAGCAGCACCCTGACGTAACTTGTGATTTTTGCCGGAGCTATTGTTTGAAGTAACCGCACTTGGTGTGGGATAAATGTTGTTTGTATTTTTTGTAGCCAGGCAACAGACGTCGGGAGTTGCATACGTCACTAGTGGGCGTGCACTTCCGGTAGCGTCCTCGCCGGCTGTTTTTTCGCGGGTGTTAAGGTGCTGGTGGTATAAAGGTGAGTGATTTTAATGTATGTGTTATATCCTGATGACGAAATAAAATAATTTCGAAACGTTGATGACAACCAGCTGAGTTCAAGCGTGTTATATCCGTGAAGCAGTGGCGGAACTACCGTGGGTGCAGGGGGTGCAGCTGCTATGGGGCCCGGCGGCTGGGGGGGCCCGCTGGACAGCAAGCACTCCCCTGCACCGTGCTTAGAGATCTAATAATTTTTTGAAGGGAGCCGCTGCTGCCGCAGCCGCCTGTGTGAGGCTGAACTGTAAGTAAGGAGCCGGGCGGGGGCGGGGCACGAGTCCGGAAGAGACTGTTAACGCCGGCCGAGGGAGGAAAACCTGGTCCCTGACAGTAAAGTATCGTGGTCACTGGCTGTGTCCAGAGACGCACAGCCGGTCACCGCGTCCACCACCTCCCCCAACCTTCTGCCGGCTGCCGCCGATACGCTCCCCACCTCCTACATCCACTGCGGTCCCCAGCAAACACCCCCCCCCCCCCGGCAAACACCCCCGTGCCCCACACTAGTGAGACAAAATTGTAGTGACAGCGCAGCAGCATTTTAAATCTGCCGCTGTCCTTGAACTAATCATTCACTGCAGTGCTCACAGATTGGCAGTCGCTCCTGATTGGCTGCCGGTCTGTGAGCTGTGATTTACTTCAGAAGAGCGGCAAATTCAAAATGCCGCAGCGCTGCTTGACTCAGAGGCTAGACCAGACAGTAGTACTAGGGGCAGAAGTAGTAGCGGCCTGCTGCAGTTCAGGAGGGTTGTATCTGGGTCCACTATACTGCCATGCACCCCCCCACTCCTGCTATTGTCACATTACTCAGTAAGGGGACACTGCACATATCTCTGATACCCCAGCACCTGTGACGCAGAGAGGAGCTACGATGCCTGAGGAGCAGCGTGGGACAGAAGAAGAAAGAACATTGGTAAGTTTGTAATTGTTGCATAATGTGTAATGGGCTTTGCAGTGTGTCGTGTAATGTGTAGTGGGCTTTGCGGTGTGTCGTGTAATGGGCTTTGCGGTGTGTCGTGTAATGTGTAATGGGCTTTGCGGTGTGTCGTGTAATGTGTAATGGGCTTTGCGGTGTGTCGCGTAGTGTGTAATGGGCTTTGCGGTGTGTCGTGTAATGGGCTTTGCGGTGTGTCGCGTAGTGTGTAATGGGCTTTGCGGTGTGTCGCGTAATGTGTAATGGGCTTTGCGGTGTGTCGCGTAGTGTGTAATGGGCTTTGCGGTGTGTCGCGTAGTGTGTAATGGGCTTTGCGGTGTGTCGCGTAATGTGTAATGGGCTTTGCGGTGTGTCGTGTAATGGGCTTTGCGGTGTGTCGCGTAATGTGTAATGGGCTTTGCGGTGTGTTGCGTAATGTGTAATGGGCTTTGCGGTGTGTCGCGTAATGTGTAATGGGCTTTGCGGTGTGTCGCGTAATGTGTAATGGGCTTTGCGGTGTGTCGTGTAATGTGTAATGGGCTTTGCAGTGTGTCGTGTAATGGGCTTTGCGGTGTGTCGCATAATGTGCAATGGGCCTGAGTTAGGGGGGCCCCATTATAAATTTTGCTATGGGGCCCACAGAGTTCTAGTTACGCCCCTGCGTGAGTGCCGCTAAAGTGGACTGTTATATTGTGACCTTATTTGGGGTCTCATTGATGGCACCGGAGACTATTACTTATTGTGATACGTGAGTGCCGATTGGACTTGATTATATATATATATATATATATATATATATATATATACCACCTGCCCAAATCCTACCTACTTGCTATATGCCTGACTACCTACTAAACTGCCACAGTGGATGTTGATCTCTGGAGAGGTCAGTACTGACAAAATGGGTGTAGGAGTGTGTGGTGTGAGCACCACCACTATATATTAGAGTTGTATGGCATCTTATGGTGTGTGCACACGGTGAGATTCCTTTTCTATTCGACTTATAGTGTGTAGACACGGTGAGATTTAACCCCTTCAGTGGTGGGATTTTTTTAGGGAGCGCTCCCCACTGGGCAAGTTTTTTAGGGGGATTGTTAAAAAAAAACACCACTCTGTCTCCCGGGGCCAGGCAGCACCACTGAGCACTATGTCAGCCGCTGCAAGGCCTTGCTCCCGACAATCCAGCCAGCCGATGGCAACCCGGCGTGACGTTACAGTGATGTCGCAGACTATCACACAGCCAGGAACGGAACCGGGGAGAAGGGGATGCGCGGCCGAGCAACCAGAGCTGGGCAGCATGGAAGCTGTGTTCAGTGATCAGTACAGCGGTACTGCTCGGCACTAAGCAGTGGCAATTCTGAGAATTTCTGGGACTTGCCAGTCTGGGCACTGAAGCGTGGCCCGGAAAATTCTTGGGATTACCACTGAAGGGGTTAACATTAGATCTTGACTATACTATATAGTCAAAATCATATCGGGATCGCATATACATCTCATGGTGATCAAACAGATTTTTAATCTTTTGAGTCAATACCGCTGCGTGCTCTCATTCAGCATAAATAGAATAGCCAAATAGACAGTGCAGCAATGACTATATAGTGCAAATCAAATGGATAGCATGAATTGAATGTAAATACTGATGGGGCTGGCTTCATCTTTGCAGGGCTGGCGTTTCTAACGCCAGCCCCGCCATCACACCAGCCCCGCCAGGGGGCGCGCGCACGAGACGCTTGCGCGCCCCCTGGGCAACGGAGCCTGCCCCCAGTCCCCGCCGGATCCCCCACCGTCGCCGCCCGTCGCCGCACCGAGTGCCCCCCTAACCCTGCCCGTCTCCCTGAAGCGGAGACGGGCAGGGATACGCAGCGTCCCCGTCAAGAGCCTGGGACGCACATGCGTGTGAGACAAGGATGGCAGGGGCTCCATCTGTAGTACAGAGTTAGCAAAGATTGCATAGCAATTGAATTTTAAGTCGAGTAGCAAAGGAATCTTACCTTGTTTACACACCATATGATTCGATTGCTATGCAATTTTTGTTAACTTATGTGCAATTTACATACAATTCATACTATCTACATTCAATTTGCCCTATATAGTCATTGCTGCAATGTTTATTTGACTATTCAATTTCTGCTGAACGGGTGCGCACATCAACATCGAATTGGGATCGAAACCTTACAATCATGTTACATGTCAATTTGATGTCTATGTGATACCGATTCTATATAGTCAAAATTGAATGGTAAATCTCACCGTGTGTACAAACCATAAGGAACATTTCTTCACCGTGGATTCTGACTAACCCTATTTGGGCTCATACGAACTCCCCTGGACATTTTCAGCCAGAAAATCAATATTATTAATATTATTAATATTTGTACCACTAGAATGGCTGCACCTGCATTACATTTATTATGGACTGTGATCATATTTTATGCATGGGATTGTAAGCCCCCTCATATACACAACAGGGCAGGATTGGTATTATCTTTGAAACCACAGTTAAAGCAATGTAGGGCCACATTATTCATAAATCTTAAGGGTATACAGAACGAGCAATTTTGTGCTCTTTTCTAAGAAATCTGATTAGATTGCTTAGAAAGTAAGCACATAAGTCTCCGTGTGTATGCCCCGAGTGATTGCGATGTGCGGTTCCGCACATCGCTATTGCCTGCTAACTAAGTCAATGCATTCAGTCAAAATCTAGTCAAGTTGCTTAGCAAGTGACTGCAAATCTCTCTGTGTGTACAGAGTGAGAGATAATGATCGAGATCTCTCATTCTGAACCACTGCATGGCCTTTTTTGTGCTTAATCAAAATTGATTAGCAAAATTGCTTAGCCAAAATCACTGCATGTGTATGTGCTCCCCATGGATGATCTGGACACAAGGAAATGGCCTACCCTAAATAGCTTAGCAAAATTGCTTTCTATGTGTGTATGCCCCTTTACAAAATTGGTTTGCTTTTAGGGCAAAACAAATCTAGTGGTTTAATTGTGATAATGTAAATAAATAATTGAAGACATTTATTTGTATAGTCTGAAGTACAAACACTGAAATGCAGTCTTCTCTAAACAATCTCTTTCTTATTTCACTTTGTTTGCTTACTCTAACTTTAAATAACATGCACCATTTCACATTTACTGCGTCGCTTGTCTCCGTGACATGTAACCATTTCACTGCATCTTAAGCATAAGGATTTAGCACAATGACTGCCAATACTCATCCTGTCTGAGTGTTTGCAAAGAAAACAATGTAAAATATTTTAAATACAATAGGCTTTTCTGCAAGTGGAGCACAAATTGATGAAACTAAAGCAAAAATGTACAAATACAACACACTCTTAGCAAGGCTGGTGTCTATAGTAAAGGATTAGCCTATAATCACATTTTAAGTACAGTATTTTTGCAAGATATTATGGATTTTACAGGGGATTATTTACTAGATTTTCTATGATTTATGGGAATAAATATTATACATTTTTGTTGTTTTTTTCCATTCTCCTCTGCTTTGGGTGCGGCACATCATTGCTGTGTAATAGCTAAATACAAAAAGCCTTTAGCAAGTTTCACTAATTGTCCATTCTAATCAGCTTTATAGTCGTTCTTAGCCAGATTTCTATGAATCATTTACTACTGGGAATCCATCTTTCAGTAAGATGCTCCAATGCACTTAACATGTTTTTGTTTTTTTATGCTTTTATTATATGTGCATGACTTCATATTTGTTAGAGCAAGTGTAATACTGTACAGCCATTTGAAGCTGTTGCATATCTATTAAATAATACTTAATATAGAACGTAAAAACATTTGCTAACAATTATTTTGAACACATGGGGACTGTTTCTAATTTGGATGCAACAGGATTGCTGAATGCATCGGAGTAATCGTTTTCATATGTGCATGCGTGTTGATGGGGATCCTACAGAGATGCAGTCCAGGTTTGGATGCATGGTCTCGGATGTATTTGGGTGTTCATAGTCCAGTCACTAGGAAGCAGTGGGGGCTGGCTAAATGAGATGAAACATCCCATTGGAGTCCCAACTTCCCAACTCCCATTGGAGTTTTGCAGCTGTACATGGGTGTGTGGCTGAAAGTGGTAGATGGTCACCAATGGCATAACAAGCCTTGATAAAGCCCAATGCAGGTAAAGAGTCCATGTATATGCTGCTAAAAAGGGGGTGTGGCTGTATGTAAGTGACATGAATTCATGGGAAGGGGGCCTCAAGACCCAACTCCTGTTTTTGTCATGCCAGGGGCCCCAAAAATGGCTTTTACACTGTGACATAATGTTACAGTGTAGAGTCTGGCTCTTGTTACTGAAGAGGTGCCTGTATTTTGGTGTCACTCCTTGGATGGTAACCATCAGGAGTGCCCCTTTTCACCCTGCGCTAAAGTAGTGACAACACTGTGCTCAACCACTCACAATGGAGGCCATTTGCAGATGGTGGAACTGTACATAGGGCAAAATTTAATTGTGTGATCTCTAATTGTTATTTCACGATCTACGGATATATCAGATGTACCACAGGGAAGGGCTTTTTAGCGGCATCAGCCTAAAGTCACAGATGCTAATTTGGCAATAGACACAAGGATGGCCAAACTAGCATCCATATAATTCCTCATTAGAAGCAAAACCATTCCAGTATAGTGTCTCAGACAATGGAATCCTATTTTATGACATATGGTTACAAAGAAACCATGAAAACCTTGAAAAATAAGCTTTTTTAAATTGTGTTGGTGGATATTAAGCTTGACCAACTTGTTAAAATCTAAGGATAGATAGATAGATAGATAGATAGATAGATAGATAGATAGATAGATAGATAGATAGATAGATAGAAAGGGATCTTTTACTTTAATTAAAACCCTTCCAGTATTTTAAGTAGGATTGTGAAGGCTATTTTACTCTGATTCTCATTAATACCGCTTCTGCTCTGCACTTAACTGCCCTTATCGTACTAATATGCACCAGGACATGAAAAAGTCAACATAACTAGTGTCCACCCTTACAATATCCACAAAAGGATAACAGGAATCAGCAGAAATATTACCCAGCCTCACATTGACAGAAGCGCATGACATCTATCTACTAAAGATTGAGACACGGGAACCATGTATTATCATCCCCCTAGGGCTATTACCATTTATAATCCTACCTCCTCATACCGTTCAATACTACAGCCCATCGATTATGTTCAGCAATGTGTGTCTACGGTCGACACAGCCCATGTCAACCACTCTCCACATGCAAGTAATGCATGGAGCCACCAGACTCCCCACATTACTCATCAATCCTGACTAAGTCCATTACAGACAAACGAGTATCCCTGCACACAATGGACATTCACAATTTAGTCTATCAAGACAAGTACACAGGACTCTATCCTCTGATGGACAGCTACACAGACCAATGGATGCCCTCCTCCAAGGGGCGGGCTCCTTGGACACCCTTTATAGAGCAGCACAGCAGCACAGAACATTTATCCTTGAAAAAGACCCCAGAGGGGTTGAAACACGTTGGACAGCACTTTCCCACCTACAGCAGTCTCCTCCCCACCGGGAGTGTAGCCCATGTTGCTTCAGTGACCTCTAGCACCCGGCGAACGCACACCAGCGGGACCCGGAAGTGCTTCAGTCTCTGTGGAAGCGACGCGGCCTCTAAACTGGTGCATCTGCACAGCTGTGCAGACACCAGTAGGACACAGCACAGCACCAGCAGAGCGACGTGGGACTGAAGGATTGAGGACATCAGCGGGTATCAGGTTTGAAGAAACTCAGGAGCCCGAGGTGTGCTCCCTACCACCAGTGCTGTGCCTAAACACATGCAAAGGGGGCCGTGCGATCGAATGGGCTTATCTCCCGAAGGAGACGGGCCCCGTTTTTCCCCTAACCTCTCTCAACCATAAGGCTGAAGAGGGGAAAATAGGGAACGGTGGGTCCTCTTCGCCGAAGCTTAGAGAGACCCTCTTTCCTCAACCCCCGGAAGGGTTAGGACGGTGGGTCCTCCGCACCCGAAGGTTTGGAGAGACCCTCAGTGGACTTCCATCCGCCTTGCGGCTCGGGGTCGTCCTCGGGGGGACCACAGCTCTCCCCAAAAGGCGAGAGCTTTGGCACGTTGGGGAAATGGAAGGCCGTAAGGGTCGACCACACTACCCAAAAAAATGTGACAAACTACAAAAAAACAGAAAACGTGAAAGTGACGAACGTGAGAAGGAAAATAAATAAATAATAAAGAAGACCCTAGCCAGAAGGCCGGGGTGGGGGTGTGAAAAATTGTCCTACCCCATCCAAAAGGACGAGGTAAGGACGTGAATCGCTAACCTAGAGGGAAGTGCGCAGTGCTAGTGCTTACTAGTGCATGGTGATTTTGGGATCACCCGTGCATGTTCGGCACCCCAGAGTTTCCCCGGGGGCACAGTGCAGCCTCGGACTCCAAGCAGCCGCCTATCAGCGTCCGACCAAGTGTTTCTCTGCTCCCATCATAGGGCGCTTTCCAGCCCCTGGCATGGGAATGGGTACTCCACTGGGCTTTTTGAAAGACTCCCTTAGGATCTAATAAACAATATATACACTTAACATCGGCAATCACCACTATCCAAATCTCCACTATTTATTATCAGTTAATTTAGTGTGTGCAGAGCCCCTACAATGTCTGTTTAAACAATTTGGTCACAAGCCATAGGGCACCCCAAAACTAGGAAAGGTGAGTGCCGATGTTAAGTGTATATACATATACATATATACATTAAACATCGGCACTCACCTTTCCTAGTTTTGGGGTGCCCTATGGCTTGTGACCACATTGTTTAAACAGAAATTGAAGGGGCTCTGCACACACTAAATTAACTGATATTAATAAATAGTGGAGATTTGGTTCATGAATTGATCAATGCATTTATATATATAATGTATATATTTCTGCTATCACAACCTTCTCTGTGGCAGATTATTCCATATCTTAACTACCCTCACGGTAACCTGATAGATCATTGTATTGACCCTTTATGTATTTATGTACTGTATATTAATCAAATCCCCCTGTACAGTAGATGCTTCTTTCCAAATGGAAATATACCTAACTTGGCTACCCGTTCCTCATACCTCCATAACTCAAAACCCTTTATCAATTTTGTTGCCCTTTTCTGAACCTTTTCAGGTTCCAAGATGTATTTTTTAATATACTGGTGCTCAGAACGGTACACTGTATTTCAGACTAGGCCGTACCAAAGATTTATACCTTTGTATGATTACATTGTCTTCCCTCACCTCAAAGCCCCCCTTTATGCATGCTTATACTTTATTGGTCTTTGATGCTGCTCGTTGACATTAAGCAATGCAGCAGAGTCTACTCTCGATGAGAATCCCCAAATCATTTTCCATTAATGATCCCCATAGACTTTCCCAATTTAAATGATAGATTGTGCACATGTTTCTGGTCCCAAAATGAATAACCTTACATTAATTAATATTAAACCTCATCTTCCCTTTTGCTGCCCAATCATCCAGTTTAATTAAGATGCTTTGCAGAGAGGCAGCATCCTGGTGTAATTTTATTACCTTACACAATTTAGTCACCTGCAAAAATGGACACTTCGCTCACTAGACCATCTCCTTAGGTCATTAATGAATATATTAAAAAGAAGTTGCCCCAGCTCAGAACCTTGAGGTACACCACTTAGAATTTTAGCCCAATTTGAAAATATTGAAACAATTCTGTTCCCTGTTCTGCAGAAATTTTTTGACCAAATACTATACTATACATTGATGTACACACCAGTTAGTGAATGTTAGTCTAGATCTCATATAATAGATGTATTTGTTAGGGAGACCCACAGAATGCTGCAGCTCTTGTCCAAAACCTACCAAGTTAGTTTTTTGTTTACTGCTGCTGAAGGAGTCGGTTGAGTTAATTAAACTTTTGAGTGCCAAAATCTCTGTTAGAGATGTGCAAAATATCCACTTAAAATGGCAGCATTGCTCAGAATTGGTATATAAATTCAAATCAAAAATATATTTCTTATGTACATTATGGTAAACATTACAGGTCATTATGATGAATAAAAAATGTTTGCTCTGCAATTTTCACACCTATTTTGACAAATTTGCTTGGCACTCAAAGGATTAAATAATTTATTTAGCAAGCAGATATGGCAGTTGTGCAAGAAATATAGCATTCTGGGTAGGAAAACTATTTAAAAACGGTAATCTAAATGATATGACTGGACTGTTTTTCTAAACAAAGTGACAAATAATCTTCTTTAAATTAAATAATTCTGTGGGGGTTTTTTTCTCTGGCAAAGACTTTAAAATCCTCTTGTTTCGGAAGAATGTAGAAATAGCACTCGATGTTCGTTCAATCATGTTTAATTATGTTAATCAATTAACCACAGGCTTCACCGGAAATGTATTCATTATACCGTAGCATAGAAAAAAATACACCATGGATCGGACACAAGCATTTTATTCTTGTTTCCTTAAAGGCTATTACTTTACAAAGATTAAAGGTTTGTGCACTAAGTTTAATAAATTTACCCCTAATGGTTTAGATTTGAAGGATATCCGTGCCTGAGCACAGATGGTTTAATCAAAGTGACTGAAGTACTAATTAAGTCATTTGTACCAAATCTGGATTATTCTTAAAACCTGGACTGTTATGGTTCCTTCAAAGCCCTGTTTATTAACCTCTAAGTACAGTATATACTACATATCAAGTACATTGATTCTATAGATGTGTACTCACACATTTTCGCAGTAGTTTCTGGAATCAGCCCTTTTCAGTACGCCTGGTCCTGTTTGGTTCTGCTTGTGCTAAGTGTCTTTTTCACCAAACATGCGTCTTAGCCAAATGGATGCAACTTGGATGCACCAGAACACTGTTCTGATAATAATTGGATATACAGTATGACACTCATATATCTGTGTGTGACACTTGTGCTTTGTATATAGGGCCTTATTCTGGTTGACACGGTAAGCTGTGAAAATCTCCATTTACAGAGCACCAGAAAGTACGCCCCATTGCACTGTTGAATACCCGCCCCCCACCGCCATTTACCCTTGCAACTATGCAAGGTGATGTGTTGCGAAAACACATCCCCTCGCACGCTGCTGCTGCCAGAGAAATCATTCAATGTATTGTTATGGGATTGCTTTCCAGTTTAAAAAAAAGAACATTAAACACTAGTTTCTATTGCTTAGTGCAGCAGTTCTCAAACTGTGGGTCCCGACCTTCTCAGCATGGGGTCGCGACTCCATGTTGCTGACCATCAGGCTGATGACTAATCTCAGTCAGTGAGTGATTCAAGGAGTCTAATAGATCTGTTGAGTTGTCTGTTTTCTTTGCAGCACCCGATCTTGATTTGAGCCCAAAACGTGGCCCCGCAGCATCTGAATAAAGTTTAGAAATAGACTGTGCAGCACAGTCTATTTCTACTATCTTGGAACGAAGGCTATGCTGCTCAATCTAGCACGCCCCCCCAATCGCCGCCACCCAGGCACCTTCCCTCCCTTCCTGCCAGCAGGTGCTGGCACCCCACTGGGTACTAGCCTCTGCCGATATCGAATCAATATCCGTGGCCACCTAATCGCAGCGTGTGTACACACCTTTGGTTTTACTGCACATAGGTAGTAACATAGAAATAGTACAGTAGTAGTAAAAGCCTTTACAAGATTATAGAAAAATATAGCAAAAATTGTAAATCTTCAAAAGGCAAAAATCATAACTTAAGTAAAGTTCAGCAATGCCTGCCCAATAGGCTGATAAGGCTGCAGCCTAGAAATTGGGTTTTGGGGAGCTTCAACAGGGACATTTTTGGAATATAGACCCAACCAATTTATATGATACTTGGCTGGTAGAAGACAATTTCTTATTTTTTCTGCATATCAACTTTAGCTGGCTTCTTTTTTTCCCAAATACTGCTAGGAAATTATAATTTTTTTTAAGATTAAATTAGGTGAAGAACATTCATTTACAACAATTAAAAAAAAAAAAAAAAAAAATGTTATTAATCAAGCAGCCATTGATGGTAAAAATACCTACCCATTGTATGGGTGGAAAGGAGATGATATGCAGTTAAAGCAGACAGAGGAAAAAGCATGTTAGATTTAAGTATCTTTAGCAATTAAGTATCTATTTATTTTATTTATTTATTTATTTATTTACAGTTTCTTATATAGCGCAGCAGATTCCGTTGCACTTTACAATAGTAGACAGTGATAAGACAAACTGGGTAACAACAGACAGACTTGGAGGTAGGAGGGCCCTGCTGCAAGCTTACAATCTATAGGGATATAGGGGGGAAACATAAGGAAAGGCACCAGTAATAGCAGTTACAAGTCCAGAAGGGAAGCTATATAATACATAAGTGCCTCGGAGGGTTATGCATGTAGAACTTAAATATGATAGGCTTGCCTGAAGAGGTGAGTTTTCAGGGAACGCTTGAAAGTTTGGAGACTGGTGGAGAGTCTTAATGTGCGTGGAAGGGCATTCCATAGGATGGGAGCAGCCCGATAAAAGTCCTGTAATAATGAATGGGAGCTAGTGATCCGTGAAGAAGAGAGACGCAGATCTTGTATAGAGCGTAGTGGTCGAGATGGGAGATATTTTGTGATAAGTGCAGAGATATATGCTGGTGCAGTATGGTTAATAGCTTTATAAGCAAGTAGAAGTGTTTTATATTGAATACGGTAATATACAGGCAACCAATGGAGGGACTGGCAGAGCGGATCAGCAGACGATGAGCGTCTTGCAAGGAAGATCAGCCTAGCAGCAGCATTTAAAATTGATTGCAGTGGTGAGAGTCTGTTCTTGGGAAGACCAGTTAGGAGACTATTGCAATAATCAATGCGGGATATAATGAGTGCATGGATAAGAGATTTGGTAGTGTCTTGTGTGAGATAGGGTCGTATTTTGGATATGTTTTTTAGATGCATGTAACATGATTTGGAGACAGATTGAATGTGGGGAAGAAAGGACAGTTCAGAGTCGAGGATGACCCCTAAGCAACGAGCTTGTGGGGTAGGGTAGATTATCGAGTTGTCAACAGCGATGGAGATGTCAGGATGGTAACTGTTCTTAGTTGGCGGGAATATAAGTAATTCCGTTTTGGAAATATTGAGTTTGAGTTGGCGACAAGACATCCAAGATGAGATGGCAGAGAGACAATCAGAAACTCGACCCAAAACCACTGGTGACAACTCTGGGGTTGATAGATGGATTTGAGTATCATCAGCATACAAGTGATACTGAAATCCGAAAGAGCTGATTAGTTTGCCAAGAGAGGAGGTATAGATTGAGAAGAGCAGAGGACCTAAGACTGAACCTTGCGGAACTCCAACTGACAGAGGTAATGAAGAGGAAGTAGAGTTAGAGAAGCGAACACTGAAAGAGCGATCAGATAGGTAAGATGTGAACCAGGAAAGGGCTGTATCATTAAGACCTAGGGAGTGTAGTGTTTGTAAGAGAAGAGAGTGATCGACTGCGTCAAATGCAGCAGAAAGATCAAGAAGAATAAGTAGTGAGTAATGGCCTTTAGACTTAGCCATTACCAGATCATTCACCACTTTAGTCAGTGCTGTCTCAGTGGAGTGTTGAGAGCGAAAACCTGACTGAAGTGGGTCTAATAGGGTGTTAGAGTTAAGAAAGTTTGTGAGGCGAGAGTAGACAAGTCTCTCCAGTAGCTTGGAGAGGCATGGGAGCTGAGATATAGGACGATAGTTAGAGAGAGAGTTAGGGTCAGAATTCTGTTTTTTTAGAATAGGAGTTATCACTGCATGTTTGAGCAGAGAAGGAAAAGTACCAGTAGTAAGAGAGAGATTGCAGATTTTAGTTAAGGTTGGAATAATCACAGGAGATAGATTTTTAATGACTTGCGCAGGTATAGGATCGAGAGGAGAGGTAGTAGAGTAAGAGGATAAGAAGAGTGCGGATACTTCCTTTTCATTTGTGGGCTCAAATGAAGAGAAAGTGCCAGAGGGTTCAGGTGGGAAAGAAAGAGGGTTAGAGGTTGTGGAAGAGCATACCATTTCATCTCGGATGTTATCAATCTTGTCCTTAAAGTAGGAGGCAAGTTCTTGTGCACTGATGGTAGCCGGTGGGGGAGGAGGGGGAGGGTACAGAAGAGACTTAAAGGTGTTAAAAAGTCACTTAGGGTTGTTGGCATGAGAAGAGATGAGAGATTGGTAGTATGTTTGTTTGGCAGTGTCCAAAGCATTGCTGTAGGAGTAGTAGCTAGTTTTATATGCAAGGAAATCAGTCATACTACGAGATTTGCGCCATTGGCGTTCTACTTTACGTGAATGATTTCGTAGTTGTCTTGTAGTCATGGTGTGCCACGGTTGGCATCTAAGCCTATGCGGGGTGTAATGGGTAGCTGGAGCCACGTCATCAAGGGCTGTTTCAAGAGTCTGGTAGAGGTGGGAAACAGCAGAGTCAGGAGAGGTAAATGTAGAAATTAGTGAGAGCTGTTGTTGCAGGGAGGTGGTAAGTTGTGTAAAATTAATTGCATTAGTATTTCTGCGGGTTAGAGTAGGCTTGCATGATTTCAGTGTCAGTGAGCTTGGGGTAATGGAAGAGAGTGAGAGGGTAATGAGATTGTGATCAGAGAGAGGGAAGGGAGTGTTAGTAAAATCAGAGACTGAGCACAGCCTGGTGAAAACAAGGTCAAGGCAGTGGCCTTCCTCATGAGTAGAGGAGTCAGACCACTGGGAGAGGCCAAGAGAGGAGGTTAGAGAGAGGAGTTTGGAAGCATGCAAAGATGGTGGACTGTCAATAGCAATATTGAAGTCACCCAGGATGACAGTGGAGATGTCAGAGGATAAGAAATGGGGGAGCCAGGCAGAGAAATCTTCTAGAAATTGAGTTTTGGGAAGCCCAGGTGGGCGATAGATAGCAGCAACACGCAGAGAGAAAGGGGAAAAAACCCTAATAGAGTGAACTTCAAATGATGTAAATGTGAGTGAAGGAGCAGATGGTAGAACTGAGTATGTGAAGTCTTGTGACAGTAATATACCAACCCCACCTCCTTTACAGTTACCAGGCCTGGTGGTGTGAGTGAAGTGGAAACCACCATGTGACAGTGCTGCAGGCGAGGCCGTGTCTGATTGTGTGAGCCAGGTTTCTGTAACTGCCAGCAGGTTGAATTTGTGAGAGATAAAGAGGTCATGGATGGATGTTAATTTATTGCAAACAGAGCGTGCATTCAATAGGGCACATTTAAGTTGTTTGGAGTGTGGTGGGAGGCATGTGATATTTATGAGGTTAGCCGAATTTCTAGGCATACAACCAGTAAACTCTGAGTGGGACAGGTGGTTTGGGCCTGGGTTTGGTGATATGTCACCAGCTAATAAGATTAGAAAGGAGAGATAGATAAAGGTGGATGTTTGTGTTTTTTTTGTATTGGTGGTGGGATGTGGATGTGAAAGTACAAGTAGAGAAGTAAGTAAAGAGCTCATGAGTGTTTAGAAGAGGGGAGTGAATAATAGAAGAGGCAATGTGCACAGAGTGGTGAGTGTCAGGGAGATTATAGGATTAGTGAAGTTTGGTGAAAAATCCATGTAATGAAATGAGAAGTAGCAGTTTGGTAAGCATGATGTAATAATGTGTATAGTATTTACCTTGCTTGATGTTGTTTAATGTTTTCAACTGTTTTTTTAACTGTTCTTTAAAAAGTAATATCACTTTGTAATTTCTCACTTAGTAGATTTCTAACTTAGAGGACTGCCCAGGCAGAGGACTGCCTAATAAGTGAAGATATATACCAAGTCTGATTAGAAGAGGCTACAGCTGAGGTCACATGACCAGATAATCAAAGGACATCAATTAGCTTGTTTTAAATAAACACTAGCCAAAAATATATACCACAATAAATTAGGCCTCACTGACAACAGCTTCAAACAGGTTATGCAAAGGCTATAAACATCCTTAACAATATAACACTGGTTCTGCAATTGCCATAATTCAGATTAGCAGTTAAAAGTGATTTCAGGAGACAAATGAAGTCACATACATGGAATAATTACTGCAAGACCTCAATAGGAGTATATGCAGAGCGCTGGTACTTGTAGTGCGGACAAATGAAAAGTCACATACATGGAATAATTACTGCAAGACCTCAATAGGAGTATATGCAGAGCGCTGGTACTTGTAGTGCGGACAAATGAAAAGTCACATACTGTAAATAGAATGCTTGCTGTATTGTATGGTGGTTTGTATAAAGCTCTTTGTGTAGTATGGTATGGTTGATTGTATAATGCTTTCTTTATTTTATCATTGACTGTGTTGTTCTCTGCATTCTTTACTGATCATTATTATGTTTTCCATATGATATAAAAAATTCTTTATATTTTGTGTGGTGGATACATGGATACTCTTTATTGTAAGATTGACTATAAATCATACAGTAGGTAGTTCACTCAGATTAATTATTGTATGGTGTGTAGGATGCTCTCTTTTATGGAGTTCTATATGATGTTATCTTTTTTGTATGGTCTTCAGAATAATTTTTCTTATTGTATTTTGGTCATTAGGATGGAACCCTGCACTTTGTACAATCAAAGCAATGCCACTTGCATGATGGTAATGTGCATTTCAGTGACTTTGCCATAAACATATCTCTCTGTTCATGGGATTAAACTTAAGTAGGGTCATATAAGTTGAAACTGGTTAGAATTCTTAATCAGGTACTGTTTGTAAATGTTAGAACTTTATTTTGAATTTGTGTTTGTGTTAATTGTATTTTACTGCACAAGATAAATGCAACTTCATTATTTATTACCAACAGTTTCCAAACACAGAATGTGTACAATAAACTTTTGCATTTAGTATTGACATTTTCAATCCACTTCTCCAGCAAAAAACAGGAACAAAATTTATTATACTGTATGTAAAACTGCCACATGTACTGCATAAAAGTGCTGAATATTAATTTATTCATTTTGTATTCATTTTGAGATACAAGATACAAGATAAAAACTGCAAAGTTTATTTGATGGCATTTTATGCCTACATTTTAAGTCCTTGGTTGTTCATTTGTGTCATTATGGCCCTTATTCTGATTGGTGCAGATATATCCGCGTGCGTTCGGTCCGCCGATGTTTTGTGTCTGCGCATGTGCAGAGGCGTCTCTGCGCATGTGCGAGCGGGGCGTACGGCCAAATTCCGCATGATATGTGAACACTCCGAACAGGGGGTGGAGAGGGGCGTGAAGGGCTATTTGGGCTCATTACCATATGCATACGCCCCGCGTTTCATGGGAGTTCCCATGAAAACGCTGGGCGTACGCATGGTAATGTGGCCGTGACGCACGTGTAGGGGGCGGACATATGACATCGCCGGATGTCAGCTGCCTGCCCAGATCTCTGCTTTTGCACAGAAAAATGTCCGTGTGGTCTGAGGTTGCGGGTGCTGGTGGGGTCCTGCATTCGATGGTCTGCGACCATGGAATGATGGGGGAGGTTCCCTTAGATGGAGGAGGCGTATTCCGTGAAAAATACACGTGCGGTCCGTTCGGACAGCTTCTTACCGCATACGGATGGAGTTGGCGATCCGTATGGAAGGCGGGGTTTCGCACGCACGGTCCTGGCCGCATAGTCGGCTCCGGCCGCACCAATCAGAATAAGGGCCTATGTTAGTGCGACCAGGGATACATGTGAAATTGGCTCTATGTAAATAACGCTTTTAGGCCTTAAGGAGCCCATACACGCTCCGATCCCGGCGTGCGTTCTGGGCTAAAATAGCAACCATCACATCGCATTGCATGCCTTGTGCATGCAATGCGATGCGATGTGATGAAAAGCAAGTACAAAAAGTATGTGCAGCACATACTTTTTGTACTGTGCGATGAGGTGCCGCGGGAGCATGCACCTCAAAGCACACATGACACCGCTGGGATCGGAGCGTGTATGGGTTCCTTAAGGCTGGTTATTCTTTGTGCTGCATTCCCATTTCATTTTATTTTTGTATTTAAAAAGGAAAACCTCCATAGATTCTTGGGGTCCTAGGATTTAAGGGATAGGCAGGTCAGGTTTTTTTGTGTCTTTGTTAGCAAGTTCATATATTTTCCCAGGGCTGCCGACAAGGGGGGGGGGGGTCTGTGGGTACTTCCTGGGCCCCCCGCTCTGACAGATAAAGGAGGGCCCGGGCTGCTTTATCGCAAACTGCCAGCTCCGGTCTCTTGTCTCTGGGAGCTGCCTGCCTGGTTAAACGTAAGACCCCTGGCAGTTGCATAGCACTGTGTCCCGGGCAGCTGCAGCACACTTCCTCTGTGTACTCACTGTAGAAAGGCTGCTCAGGCAGTGTACCCTATGTGCAGCCTTCACCGTCCTGTCAGCGCCATTCAGTTGGAGGTTCTGCAGAGAATCTCTCCTCTGTCCTCTGCACGCTGGTCTCTCCAGCAGCTGAAGTTGCTGAACTCCTGACCTCACTGATCAGGAAGATCAGGACGCTGCTGGAGGACCTTGCTGCTGCTGGCTCCACATGAATTAACCACTTCTGCAATGGAAAAGGCAACCGAGTAAGAAACAAGGTCAGTGATTGTGGGTGGGGGTCACAACTTAAATAAATATATATTATAGGGTAGGGGTACAAGTTATATAGTGAGAGCAGGGGCACAGCTAAATATAGAAATTAAGGGGGTCAGGTAGCACAACTGAAAAATACAAGGGGGCATGTAGCATCAGCTTCAGTGACCTGATTGCCTGCTGCCTGCCTCTCGAACAACCAGTGGAGTTGGCAAGCCCCCACAGGACACAGAAAGCCCCCACGTGCTGCGCGATGTGACGTAGTGACGTGGACGCGCCATTGAGTGGACCACAGAGGAGTGGCCATCCAGGGGGGAGGCCCTGCCTAATTATCAGTCCCAGGCCCCACAATTTCTGATGGCAGCCCTGTATTTTCCACTAAGTAAATGTTGAGTTTCTATACATTTCATGGGGAAAATTAGGATGGCAAATTCAGTTCAATATGATGTTTAGTAAATGAGAATAATGGAATATCCACCTCAAGGTTTGTGATGGGACACATTCAAAGCTACCAGATATTATTATGGGGGGTAACTTTCTAAAGAAACACTAGAATTTTAAAGGACATGGAGAGGGTCAAAATCTAATGGGGCCTACATACTGGGGAGATGATGCCGAGGGATCCTGAGTAATGTAGATTGCTCAGGATCACTCAGCAAGATTGCTTAGCACACAGTGCTGCACAATGTTGTGTGCTAAGCAAGCAGTTTGGGCCAGTGTTCCTCCTGACAGCTTTCTGGATATTAATCACCGGGCGATAGCAACACGCGGGGGCTTGTAGCACTATCACTATGGCCCCTACACAAGGAGCGATGTAGGGGCATTTTCTAAGCAAATCCAGTGTGATCACTTAGAAAATGCCTTGAAATCACTCCATAACACATAGGGGGTAATTTTCTAAGATTGGAGTTCTATTTCACATGTGATGTTGCTATGTACAACCAATCAGAAACCACATATTATCTTCTATAAAAGTGATAAATAAGAAGTAGATTCTGTTTGGTTGCCCATAGCACGTAAAATAGAACCCATCTAAGTAAAATTCCCCCATAATATGCAATAACAAAGTAAAAACTTAAAACATAAAGAGCTTTGAATCTAAAAGATATGTTTAACAACTGATTAAGTAGAAGAATAAAAATCGTATCTGCTGGTACCAGCCACCAATATTGAAGCACAAAATAGTGACTGTATTTTTCTCAGCTATCCATATTGTGGTACAGTTGTATTGATGTGAAGCATTGCCAGGGGGAGATATGAAAGACAAACTAGTAGTTAGAGAAATTGGTACTTGTGTAGTTTTACGGCGCCAGCTACTTCCGGGTGTACACTCGCCACGAAATATGTCCAAAAAAGTAACTTAACTTCATGCCAACATGGATAGTTCATACCTCCACTATCCATGTTGGCATGGAGTTGATTTTAAATAGCATGGCGAGCGTAGCGAGCCACCGAGCCCGCAGCGTGGGCGAGTGAAGCGAGCCCCGCAAGGGGACTCAGACGCACGGCGCCATGCTGGCGCCGTGAAACTACTCAAGTACCGAGAAATTTAAAAATAGTCAACGGCTGGCAAACATTTCACCATTTACATTTCCAAACTGTATTCATATTCACATTCTGCATAGGCATTTCCATGAAGAATATTCTAAAAAATATTAAATGCTCCTACAGATGTTTCAAAGTTAATGGGCTAAATGCACTAAGCTTCAAAAGTGATAAAATGGAGAGTGATAAACAGCCAGCCAATCAGCTCCTACCCGCCATGTCACAGACTGTGTTTGAAAAATGTCAGGCAGGAGCTGATTGGCTGGTAGTTTATCACTCTCCATTTGATCACTTTTGAAGCTTAGTACATCTGGCCCTATATATCCAACTTGATTTAAAACTTCAATCAGAGCATTTTATGTGAAAATTTCATGGAAACTGAGTTTTGTACAGTAAATTAATAAATTGTCTTTTCTCTTCATTGTATATTATTGTTTTGCATTGTATTTAGCTGAATTTATCATATTTGATTACATTATAAGTAAATTCTTTCTACTGTACAGTATAGTTGGAGTAGGACGGCTTTGTGCTACTTGTGGAACATGAAATGTTGAAATGTAGTCCATGTAGTTTACTTTGCGCAAGTTGTGCTGTATTGTTTGCTAACATTTTATCAATTATATCCATTATAATGTTCTGTGTGGTCACTAGATATTGTAATAAAACATTTAACATTTAAGGTTGGATATGCATACATATAAAACAAATATATATGTATATATTTTATATAGAATTATAAACTTTATTTTGAAAGACTGAAACATAAACTGCATTGTGTATTGGTCACAAAATAAAAACTATATAAAGCTGCCAAACATGAATGCCAAAACAGCAAAAGTGGTTTTACTGGATTAAAAAAAGTGCTATTTGTTCTGTTTCTATAGATTTTGGTTGCTACGATAACATGATACTGTTCCTGAAAGCATCTGCAAACTTTAAAGCTTTATCAAATATCTCATAGTTCCAGGCAGAAAGAGACCTGTTTGTGTTCAGCTATAACATAAATGTATCAGAGCCAAGAATAATTATGCAGGCAAGTAACCTTAAAAATGTGTGGATTCTTTTGGAGCATAGCTTTAAAACTAACATGATGGGTGAAATTTAATAGGATGAGAGATTCAGAAAGTGAGAGATTTGGTAAGAAATCTCCAGTTTTTAAAGCGGAAATCATTTACACTGCAAAACCAGATTTCTTATCAAATCTCTCATTCTCTGAATCTCTCATCGTATTAAATTTCACCCAATGAATTAAGAATTATATAAAAAAAATAAAAATTGTTCAAAGGGATACAAATTACAAAGGTGCGATTTTTGGCTATGGACAATTTTGACTATGCGATTTCCTTATAATGAACACTAAAGTGGTTCTGGGATAATTGGTTGACAATATCTAGGCTGACAATCGCTAGGTCAACACCTAAAAGTGGTTGACATTGACAGAAGGTCGACACAAGCAAAAGATCAACATGGACATGGTTAACACATGAAAAGTTCAACGAGTTTTTGATTGTTTTTTGGTGCCCATGTCGACATGGACTACATATAAGTGTATTGCATCCCCTTGCATGGCTGGCTAAACTTACCATGCTTCGGGCACAGTGCTGTGCTGAGCTTGGCACACTAATATATTCCCCCTCCATGTCCACTGGCATGGTAGAGTCGGTTATAAAAAGAATTCTTGAAAAACCCATGTTGACCTTGTGCAGCATGATTAACCCCTCTCTGCCCTGCTGGTTGTGTTCTGAAGGGAATGCTATCAGGTCTGTCCAATGTGGTCGACATGCTAAAAGGTTGACAATGTCTAATGGTCGACATAGTTTAAAGGTCAACATTAAAATGTTCAATACATTTTCTTTCTTATTACATTTTAACAAATATGTCCACTTTACACTGTGTCTCAGCGGTTAGTCAAAATGTAGACCCTGGCGAGCTTGCCACGCTTGGTGGTTACTGCGCTTCAGGGTTACTATGTACAAACGTAGTCCACGTCTATGCTAACTTAAAAATGTAATAGAAATGTAAAAACAAGTAGCATTTGTTTGGGAAAAATGTAGTGATTAATAAGAAAAAAAAGAACATGAATTGTGGAAGTAATGCTGGTTGCGGATGGATTCTTTTCTTAAACTGTGTCTGTGACCTTAATGCTTTTACATGTTGGACCTTTTTGCAAACATTTATATTGACTCATTGTATGTTGGAACACTTACTTTCAAAGTGCTTGAATATGGATCTGTGCACTAGTAAAGTGTAGAAAAAGATGCTTTGTGTCATGTGTCATTTGTCCATAGCTTTAGTGCATAGATTTTGCAAGGTCAAAAAATATAATTGAAATCGTGTTTAAAAAAATAATAATAATGAAGATGGTTTAAGGGGCGGGGCTTGGGCGGGTCAAGGGGCAGGGCTTTGGGTGGGTCAAGGGGCGGGAATCTCGAGCACCCACCAGCAAAATGATAAATCGGCACCTATGCTATTTGACCTACAGTATGGCCAAATACATTACAAGCAACTTAGTCAAAATTGCCTTGCCTGCACAGTCTATTTATCCATGTGATTTTGACCTCGCAGGGCCATGCATTGGTATCGCAAATAGGGGAAACACTGTGAGATTTTAATTAACTTTCTTTACGATTTGACTACAGTATCATCTACACTGCAAAACCAGTGTGATTTTGCAGTGCAGATGATTGCCGCTTTAAAAAAAACTGTAGATTTCTTAACAAATTGATTTGCTCACCCTATTACATTTCACCCATTATATTATTGAATAAACCGCATCCTATGGGCAGCACGCATGACCTTAACTGTGCAGAGTTTGTATATTCTCCCCATACTTGCATGGGTTTCCTCCGGGTACTCCAGTTTCCTCCCACAATCCAAAAATATACTGGTAGGTTAAATGGTTCCTAACAAATTAACCCTAGAAAGAATGTGTGTGTGTGTATGTAAATGTGTTAGGGAACATATATTGTAAGCTCCACTGGGGCAGGGACTGATGTGAATGTTCAACTATTCTCTGTAAAGTGCTGTAGAATATGTGTTCGCTATATAAATAACTGGTGATAAATAAACACTGCAATAATTTATCTTTATATATAGACATTTCACATGATTGGACAAAAAATTATTAATTTTGTGTTTCACATTCAGTTAAATAGATAATTTTTCATTAAATCTGAACTTCAATTATACTGCTACTTCGTTGTTCAACAGATGATTCAGCTCAAAGGCATGAATGTGAAGAAAATTGTTTATAAGGCCTTACTCACATTAGAAAGAAAATGTCAAACACCAATTTAATTTTAATTCATTTAACCAGATCACTGTCCCGAGGTGTGTGCTTACATTTTAACCACTTCCCGACATTTGACGTATATATACGTCATGGCCGGGATGTACTTCCCGACACATGACGTATATATACGTCATGACTTTAAACTGTCACCGCGTCTATAGACGCGGTGACAGTTTAAACATGTCTGCTGTCCCTGACAGCAGACATGTCCCAGCATGCCCAGGGGGGGCGGCGATGCCTCCCCCCGTCGGCGATCGCTGCGATTGGCTGTTCAATGTGAACAGCCAATCGCAGCGTTTTCCTGTGTTACCGGCGAATCAGACGCTCGGTAACACAGGGATCAATCACCACCGGGTGTGAGGGGGCGTGAGGGGGTCACCGGTGGTCACCGGTGATGACCACACCTCACCCCACCTGCCCCCAAGGCTGTGATTGGTCCGTCGGACCGACGGACCAATCACAGCCATGGCGCGTGATTTAAACTAACGGTGACTGCGCTGCAGACGCCATTCCGGTCTGGAATTGCGTGCAGAGCGGTCACCGTGCCAATCTGTCGTGATATACTGACCTGATCCTTGCCTGATACTTACCTGATCACCGCTGGTAGCGTGCTGCCAGCAGCTGGATGCTTCCTGGATCTTGTGACTTCCTGTGTGCTGCTGCTGCAGTGTCATAGAGTGACAGATAGTGAGAGATAGTGAGAGATAGTGAGAGATAGTGAGAGATAGTGACAGAGAGTGATAGAGAGTGCTATATTTTGTGTCTGCTGCCCCCCCCCTTTTTTGCTGATCAGTATATCTGTGCTGATCAGCAACTTTTTGGGGGTGCAGGTTTTTTTTTTTTATATATATACCTGTCAGTTGCACCAAAGGTTGTGCTGCCTGTGCAACTGACTGCTGCCCCCCTTTTTTGCTGATCAGTATAAAATAACTGATCAGCAAATTTTTGGGGGTGCAGGGTTTTTTTTATATATATATCCTGTCAGGTTGCACCCACAGTTGTGTGCCTGCTGCCCCTCACTGCTAATCAGTGTTGCATCACTGCATCACTGATCTGCAGTTTTTGTTTTTTGGAGAGTGCAGTGGGGTTTTGTTTTTACACCCACGTTGCTTTTGTAGGTGTCCTGTGGCCGCTGATCGCTGATCAGTGACGTACATCACTGAACAGCATTTTTGGCACAGGGTTGATATAATTTTTTTTCTGCAGTTTTTTTTTATTTATTTTTTTTGGAGAGTGCTGTGGTTTATTTTTTTTAAATTGTTTTTACACCCAAGTTGCTTTTGTGGGTGTCCTGTGGCCGCTGAGCGCTGATCAGTGACGTACATCACTGAACAGCATTTTTGGCACAGGGTTGATATAATTTTTTTTCTGCAGTTTTTTTAAATTGTTTTTTTTTTGGAGAGTGCTGTGGTTTATTTTTTTTAAATTGTTTTTACACCCACGTTGCTTTTGTGGGTGTCCTGTGGCCGCTGAGCGCTGATCAGTGACGTACATCACTGATCAGCATTTTCGGCACAGGGTTGATCTATTTTTTTTTTGGATCAAATTCCTGTTGCCTTTGAGCGCTGTTCAGTGACGGACGTTACTGACCAACATCTGTGCTCAATTTTTGGAGCAGGACCTTTTTTTTTTTTTTTTAACCCCTTCAAGGTTGTACCAAAAGCTGCCTTGAAGTTGCTGAGTAACGTACATCACAGATCAGCATTTTTGCCACAGGGTTGATCTAATTTTTTTTTTTATTATTGGGATCAAATTCCTGTATAAAGTATTTTTTTTCTGCACTACATACACACTACACACTACATACCCCCCGTGTTGAAATAAAGTTTGTACCCCCCCTACACTATACACGTGTTGAAACATTACACTTACAGAAACACAAAAATAAAAATGGCATCCCAAATGTCATCCCAAATGTCATCCCAGTCATCCAGAAGAATGTATTCAGCGGAGGAGGCATATGCCATGCTTGCCTCTGACTCTGACACAGCCAGTGATGCAAGCGGGGAATTTGAAGGATTCGTCTTAACCTCATCTTCCTCCTCTAGTGATGAGGGACCCCCTCAAAGACGCCCCCGTAGAGCAGCTGAGACCCACCCCCAAATGATTGATCCCGTATGGACCCCACCACCAGACAATTTTGAGCCCCAGGTTCCTGAGTTTTTGGCCATCCCAGGAATCCAATTTGATTCAACAGGTCTCAGAGAAATTGACTTTTTCAAATTATTATTCTCTGATGATTTTATAAATTTAATGGTGGACCAAAGTAATTTATATGCCCAGCAGTTTATTGCTCAAAACCCCACGTCATCATTTGCTAGGTGGAACCCTGTAGATGCAGTAGAGATGATGACGTTTTGGGGTCTGGTGTTACATATGGGCATAGTAAAAAAGCCAGAAATTAGGCAATATTGGAGTACAGATGTTTTGTACAGCACCCCACTTTACCGTATGGCCATGACTCGGACTCGTTTTGAGACAATCATTAAATTTTTACATTACACCGATAATGCACAGTGCCCACCCAGAGATGATCCCACCTTTGACCGGCTATTCAAAGTCAGGCCGGTCATTGATCATTTCAGTGCCAAATT
The DNA here is from genome assembly GCF_055691185.1 of Crinia signifera. Taxonomy (NCBI): domain Eukaryota; kingdom Metazoa; phylum Chordata; class Amphibia; order Anura; family Myobatrachidae; genus Crinia; species Crinia signifera. Next base: position 284,228,287 of record NC_139217.1, read on the forward strand.
TGCAGAGATGTACATCCCTGAAAAATTTATTTGTATCGACGAGTCCCTTATACATTTTAAAGGAAGGGTTAAATTCCGCCAGTACCTTCCCAGTAAGAGGGCAAGGTATGGCATAAAAATGTATAAACTGTGTGAAAGCACCTCAGGGTACACCCACAGGTTTAGGGTATATGAAGGGAAGGATTCAAGAATTGAACCGCCAGAATGCCCCCCCTTCCTCGTAGGTGTTAGTGGAAAAATTGTCTGGGATTTAGTGCACCCCTTCCTGGATAAAGGTTATCACCTCTATGTGGATAACTTTTACACTAGCATCCCCCTGTTTAAGGCCCTTGGTTCAAGAGGTACAGCAGCTTGCGGTACTGTGCGCAAGAACCAAAGAGGCCTCCCAAAAACGCACATTGCCCAAGTACTGAGAAGGGGTGAAAGCAGGGCACAATCCACCGAAAATATGTTGTTGGTCAAATATAAGGACAAGAGGGATGTCCTTATACTGACAACAATTCATGGAGACAGTACCACCTCCATCCCTGTACGAGGTACCAGTACCCACACCTCAAAACCTAATTGTATCCTAGATTACAATAAGTACATGGGCGGAGTGGATCTTTCAGATCAGGTACTGAAGCCGTACAGTCCCCTGCGGAAAACAAAAATCTGGTACAAGAAGCTAGCCATGTATATCATCCAGATGGCACTGTATAACGCTTACGTGCTATTCCGTTCTACCAGCCAGAGGGGGACATTTATGCACTTTCAAGAGGAAGTCATAAAGGGCCTAATATTTGGGAACCAGCAGGCAGAGGGCCCCAGTACTTCTAGTACTGGCCCCCGTATTGTACCAGGGCAGCATTTTCCTAACGAAATCCCCTCCACTGCAAGAAAGGGCAGGACACAAAAAAGGTGCAAAGTTTGCTATAAAAAGGGAATAAGAAAGGATACTATTTTCCACTGTGAAACTTGCCCCGACAAACCCAGCCTATGTATAAAGGAGTGTTTTAAAATATACCACACATCTACGGATTATTAGGTTCATCATTTTACCATGCTTCGGGGGTCTTGCTAATGCCACATAGCACCCACCATTCATTCCACCAGAATCTGAGCTGCAAAATCCAAAAATCACTCCGTCCCTTCTGAGTCCTGCCATGCACCCAACTGGTATTTTTTGGTCACATATGAGGCATTGCCATACTCGGGAGAAATTGGGGCACAGATTTTGGGGTGCTTTTTCTCCTTCATACCTTATGAAAATGAAAAATTTTGAGCCAGAACTGCATTTTTGTGTAAAAAAATGTAATTTTTCATTTGCACAGCCCAGTTGTATCAAAATTGGTGAAACCCCTGGGGGTTTGAAATGTACACTATACCCCTAGATGAATTCCCTGAGGGGTGTAGTTTGCAAAATGGGGTCACTTGTGGGGGGGTTCCACTGTATTGGTGCTTTGGGGGTCTTGCTAATGCGACATAGCACCCACCAACATTCCACCAGAATCTGTGCTGCAAAATCCAAATATCACTCCTTCCCTTCTGAGTCCTGCCATTTTTTGGTCACACATGAGGCATTGCCGTACTCGGGAGAAATTGGGGCACAGATTTTGGGGTGCTTTGTCTCCTTCATTCCTTGTGAAAATGAAAAATTTTGAGCCAGAACTGCATTTTTGTGTAAAAAATTTAATTTTTCATTTTCACTGCCCAGTTGTACCACAATTGGTGAAACCCCTGGGGGTTTGAAATGTACACTATACCCCTAGTTGAATTCTCTGAGGGGTGTAGTTTGCAAAATGGGGTCACTTGTGGGGGGGGTTCCACTGTATTGGTGCTTCGGGGGTCTTGCTAATGCAACATAGCACCCACCAACATTCCACCAGAATCTATGCTGCAAAATCCAAATATCACTCCTTCCCTTCTGAGTCCTGCCATGCACCCAAATGGTATTTTTTGGTCACATGTGAGGCATTGCCGTACTCGGGAGAAATTGGGGCACAGATTTTGGGGTGCTTTGTCTCCTTCATTCCTTGTGAAAATGAAAAATTTTGAGCCAGAACTGCATTTTTGTGTAAAAAATTTAATTTTTCATTTTCACTGCCCAGTTGTACCACAATTGGTGAAACCCCTGGGGGTTTGAAATGTACACTATACCCCTAGTTGAATTCCTTGAGGGGAGTAGTTTGCAATATGGGGTCACTTGTGGGGGGGTTCCACTGTATTGGTGCTTCGGGGGTCTTGCTAATGCGACATAGCACCCACCAACATTCCACCAGAATCTGTGCTGCAAAATCCAAATATCACTCCTTCCCTTCTGAGTCCTGCCATGCACCCAAATGGTATTTTTTGGTCAAATGTGAGGCATTGCCGTACTCGGGAGAAATTGGGGCACAGATTTTGGGGTGCTTTGTCTCCTTCATTCCTTGTGAAAATGAAAAATTTTGAGCCAGAACTGCATTTTTGTGTAAACAATTTAATTTTTAATTTTCACTGCCCAGTTGTACCACAATTGGTGAAACCCCTGGGGGTTTGAAATGTACACTATACCCCTAGTTGAATTCCCTGAGGGGTGTAGTTTGCAAAATGGGGTCACTTGTGGGGGGGTTCCTAACTTTTAGCATCTTATGGTGCCTAGAAATCTACATGGTGCTTAAAAAATAATCTCATAAAAAGGAGGCTCCAAAATCAAGTAGGTGCTCCTTCTATTATGAAGCCTGTGGTTTGGTCAACGTGCACACTAGGGCCACATATAGGATATTTATGAAAACAAAAGAATTGGGGGAATCAATTTTTTGTCACATTTCTCTAGTAAAATCTACTGTGTTCCTTAGAAAAATGTATTAAAATTGAAAATCTGCAAAAAAATGAAATTTTGAAATTTCACCTACACTTTGTTTTAATTCCTGTGAAACACCTAAAGGGTTAACAAACTTCCAAAATGCTGTTTTGAATACTGTGAGGGGTGCAGTTTTTGAAATGGCATCATTTATGGGGGTGTCTCACATACAAGTCCCTCAAAGTCACATCAGAACTGAACTGGTCCCTAAAAAAATCAGTGTTTGAAATTTTTTTGAAAATTTGAGAATTTGCTATTCATATTTTAAGCCTCCTAGTGTCCCAAAAAATTAAAAGGAGGTTGAAATAATGATGGAAACATAAAGTATACATATGGTCTATGTTAGTTATTAACTATTTTGAGTGGTATGATTATTTGTCTCACAAGCAGAAAATTTAACATTTTGAAAATTGCTAAATTTTCAATTTTTTTACGACATTTTGGTATTTTTCACAAAAAAACACAGACTGTATCGACCCAAATTTACCACTAACTTGAAGTACATAGTGTCACGAGAAAACAATCTCAAAATCACTGGGATAAGTAAAAGCAAAAAAAAGTTATCCCCACTTAAGTGATACATGTCAGATTTGAAAAAAAGGGCTCTGTCAGGAAGGCAAAAACAGGCTGCGGCGGGAAGGGGTTAATTTAATGTGGCTAATAGTGGACTAGGGACCTTATTCTGGTTGACTTGCAAGACTGCGTATTTTCAGCCATGTGAGTCTACCAGATGCCCCCCTGTGAATGCCGGGACGCCTGCCCCCCATTCACCCGCTGTGCTCGTTTGTATGGCCTGTGAATGGATGTTTTACCATCAAAAGAAGAGGTCAGTGCACGCATATCAAAATGACTCTCAGGTCACTCAGATATGCGTGCACATTCTGGAGAAAAGGGGCGGACAGCTGAAATCCGGTGATGTCAGCTGCCCACCCCGGCGCCCATGTCACCGGGCGCTTTCCATGGGAATGCCTAGCATTTTCATGGGAAAGCCCATGAAACGCTGGGCGTTCCCATGGGCATGTGCCCCCTGCCCCCCCCCCTCCCGCCCACTGCCCACAATGTTGGGTGGCCACATGCACCCGGCACCTACACATGCGTAGAAATGCACATGTGAATTTCAAAAACATTGAGCTTGCGTGCGAGTGAACGGACCAGAATAAGGTCCTATGTTACAGGGTGAATACAATTTAAGTGTATTATTATATGTATTATATCTTTTTTACATACTTATTTCATGAATGTTTTTTTAAATTTTCTCATAAGCACACTTGCAAAAAAAATCTTACTTTTTTGAACTACAAAGTCTAAATTGTATTTACACAGCTGGAAAAAATGTAAATATTTTAAAAAATATTATAGCAGTGTCATATTATGTAACAATGTACAGATTTAATTTGCTAACCAATAATTATACATTTATTTACACATCATGGGGGTTATGCTGGTTGATTTGGCGCAATGCAGCTCTGTGGGAATGTGTTCCCAGTGGGAGGTGTTGTAATTTGGATAAAGTACCAGACTTTTACCAAACTACAGAATCCTGGCGCTTATTACTGAAAAATAATAGTGGTCAAATAAAAATAAAAATAAATAGGAATATTAAGTTAAAATTTAAATCGGCTGCTGCAGGCATCCAGTGAGTGTACCTAGGCTCACAAAGCAACAACAAAAAAACAGAAAATGGAAATTTCAGATGCCCTGCGCTGCTGATAGTCAATTCTCAGATAGGTCTGCTGATTAAGAATGATTCCGGACACACTGTCTATATTGTAACAATTTTATAATATTAAAAAGTATCACACAAACATATACAAAGTAAAATAAAATACTTAAAATGTAGCTCAATTTACACAAGATAGCACTTAGATGAAGGGAAGTCTCCAGATCTATATTAGTTAAACAAAAGGAAGCAGCATGATATTTAGTAGTAGCAATAATTCAATGTATGGTCATGAAATCCGCACAATGCAGGGTTAATAAGCTGGTGAAATGGAGGTAGCCAGTCCTTTAGCATGTAAGCAAACACGCATATGATGCTAGTTTGGCAAAATGAAAATTAATACGTTACTTTAAAACAGCAGCATCTGTTAATAAATAATACCATCCTGTAATATCTAAGCACATTTTAGTATCCAAAACATAACAGATAATGAAATGGAAATTCCTTTGATTTTTATCCAACAGAAATTGAATTTTCATTAAAGCGCAGCTGAGTTGTAACAAGCCTGTACATACATATCTCTGTATAACATAGTTTTCTTCAGGCAAACTGGATCTATAAGCTGGGTTGACAAGGTGTCTTGGGAGTCGGGACAGTGCCAGAAAAGAAAATTAGAGGAAGTATGAGGAATGTATGACCAAATATAACCAGGCATAAAGAAGTGTTATTTCAAGCTAGGTTGCATGTTATTATACTGACTATATCATTGATATTAAAGAGAGGAATATATTAATCAACATGCATCATTATTCTCAAAAAAATAATATAAATTATACTATTATAAGACTAAGTCAAGACTATGGGCATAATCCAAATTATGCTGCATAAATGTTGCGGCTAAACCAGAACAGAGTTTACTTCCTTTGGAATAACATTCCTGGTACCACTTTTTGTGATTAGCTTCCAGATTATCATAATTAATTGAATGTCACCATTGATATAATCCTTCACTAGGACACACAAGATAAAAATAATTAAAATGGATGGGTAAGTTTATATTATAAAATGTGAAAAATCATTTAACTAAAAGATGTTGTTTTTTTTGCTAAACTAAAATTGTGTAAATCACCCTTGAAATATCTAACTTGGGTAACATCCTTAAAACTAAATTCACCATGAACATATAAACTAAAAATGTATCCTTCAAGAACTTCTAATGTTGAATAAATTACACTGTTACATAGACCCTAGCAAGGTTTTATAGCTATATGCTAAAGGATGATTGTATGGCGAGTCAACAGGTTTCCACATTACCTAACATAACTCTAAGTGAGGCAGACAGGGATGGGGCCATTTTTGTGCTAAATGATTACAGAGAAAAATTTTGATCCCAACTTGAATGCCTTGAGACATTTTCTTCTTGACAATGGCCAAACAAGGAAGTTTAAAAAATGTAATAACCTACTGTAATTCTTACTGGTGTAAACATAATATGAATGTCTCCACAACTGACTTCCCTAAGTGTTCCTACATTTATACACTTCATAAGATTCATAAGAACACTCGCTAGTCTTTTCAATGGGCCAGATGTATCAAGCTTCAAAAAGTGACGGAATGGAGAGTGATAACCTGACAATCAGCTCCTAACTGACACATTACATGCTGGGTTTGAAAAATGACAGGTAGGAGCTGATTGAGTGGTTGTTTATCACACTCCACTTTATCACTTTTTGAAGCTTAGTACATCTGGCCCAATAATATCAACAACTGGTTTCCTTAATCAGCCACTTTCATAGGTTATCAGTAAATTCTTCAGCCTTATATACTGTATGCACCATACAAAGCTCTCTACGTGACATCACAGATGTCCAGGTTTGCTCGTACACCCAATGATTTAAGCTTGTCTGCAGTTATAAATATTCTCACCAATTTTGTACTATATGGATGGATCAGAGACTGAATTCCAGTTTCCTCTATTGCGGTTGTTTATTGCTTAAGACAATATCAGACCCATAAACAGGTCTGATTTGACCTGTTTTCATACGATTTCATTAAATCAGATGTGTTTGACATCCAATCTGATGGTTGTTCCCATGCACATCAGATCAGATCCTGCAGGTCATGTGTTTAGCACATATGATCTGTCAGATTGGATGCATCAGTGACACATTGCCGTGTGTATTAGCACCCACAATGTATTGCACCCAATCTGTAGGTGTGTGCCAGCCACCAATAGCCTCAGCGGCCCCCATTCTTTTGAATAGCAGTTTTCAAATCTCCACCCCCCCCTGGGGGACCTGCCGGGTAAGTTGAAGGGAAATCAGATCTGACTTGTCACTCGGGTTTGGCCACAGCCAACCCCAGTCTACCAATGGGGTTGGCTGTGACATTCTTATCTGCAAATTGCTTCAAGTACCAAAAGGACTTCCTCTACCATTGATAAAATCACAACATTTTCCACTTATGGACAGGCACAAAGGCTTGACTCATAAAATCTGTTGATGATAGTAACATGTCTAAAGATCGTATTAAACTAATCTTGAAAGGCAATTTCTTTGCATCTGTGTACCTTTGAAAAATTCCATTCATCCAGTTTGTTTGTTAAAGAGACAAATGTTAACAGCATCTTACAATCATATAACTACAATCTTACTACCCTCACCTTCCTAGATTAAAATTCCTCAGAATCAAAAGAAATACATATCAGCAGAGTATAGCATTATCTGAGACTGGGTGAGACATTCATAACTGGCAGCTATCAGCCCTTTTTAAAATGCTTCCCAATGAAAAAAGTAAATTCTTTATTGTGGTATTTCTTACTAACTCAAACACATAGGACCAAGCAAACATCCAATGTTTTGTCATGTTAAAAGTTCTGAGAAATCTACAGTATGTGTCCTTTTCTATCCACTGACAGGTCACTTCAAGCCTGCACTTTTGAGCTTTGAAGGGAGAACTAATTGTAAGCCTTTGTTAATACATTCAGCACTTGATACCAAGGAGGGCACATTCCCTTCTTTGACACATAGGGGTAAATTAACTAAGAAGGGAGTTCTATTGACTATGGGATGTTTCCCATAGCAACCAATCAGATTATGTCCATTATCTTCTAGAAGGTGCTAAATAGAAGTAGAATCTGATTGGTTGCTATAGGCAACATCCCATCTTCAATAGAACTCCCTTTTTAGTAAATTTACCCCCTAGCATCTAAAAAATGTTATTCAAAATGTATAATGCAAGGCAGTAATGACTGGAGATTCCTTCTTCTATCCAAAATGTCCAATTTCATTTTAAGATTAGCTTTGTCTTGTCCACTTCCAGCACATGTTGTCTATATTACTACTTGCCTTTGCAAATATTTTTTTTTAGGGAAAGCTGAAAGGAGCTTTAGAGAACATGTGGCATTTTAGTGTTCTATCATCAAAAGGATTGTAAGAACAAATGACCAGAGGCTAACTATTTTGTCAAAATACAAACATAGCCCACAATTAATACTATGGTTATTTACCATATGCTGTTCCTGTCTTAATCAGTGGAGGTAACCATCTACCATGCAATCATCTGTTGGTTACCTACATGTATTTGTTTGTTGCTTCAAAACTAGATGTAAGCAGATTAAGCATCTCTAGTTCACAAACAGAAGACAACATCAGGGTTGCCTACTTTGGTGCTGACCTTTCCGGGAGAGGGCAGCCAGCACTGTGACGCCAGAGGGTGGGGTGGTTGGAGTGATGTAAAAGGGGCAGGGGCAGAGCTATGAGTGAAATGTTATTTTGGGCATGATTTCATCATCATGGCCACGCCCACGCTGGCAGCAATGCCGCTGACTTTCCTCCTATTACAGGGAGCTGGGGGGGGGAGGGGGGTGGACCCGATATTCAGGAGCCTTCTGGGCATTCTGGGAGTCTAGGCAACCCTGATTATGAAATTGGCGCAAATATAAATTCATTATGTAGATAAATATAGCAAGGAAAAAATTGTAGAAAACTATTTAAGGTACTTGTGTAGTTTCACGGCGGCACAATACGCTACATTGTCAGCGCAGTCAGCGTCACATTCCCGCAGCAGCGTAGTGTAGTGTCCCAGCTTCAGCCCTACGTAGTCAGCGTAGTGTACCCATCGGGCAGCGTAGTCACTGTACTGTCCCGCGAGCTGCAGCTCTGTCCCTAGTGTTCCTGGCAAGCCTAGTGAGTGCCTCTCACATAGCGCCAGTAACCGCCAGATCCCTTGCGCTGGCCCTTACGCTGACTATGTAAGTGCTGCCATGAACGGCCGGGAAAAGACAAGCTCCCAGCTGCAGCTCGCCTCTTTCCGGCCGCAGCTCACAACCACGCCCCCTTCTTGTCCCGATGCAGGCGGGACATTGAATCCCTCCTGCAAATTCCCGGCCGAGCAGACCGAGAATGGGACAGGGCCAAGGCTGTCGGGCCAGCTTGACAGCCGTGACCCAAGATTGAATACCCCCTTATGCTAGGCCCTGGCAAAATATCTGTAAATGGTCGAGATGTATCTTTGTATAATTGTATAGAAGTATATAAAATTAAAATAAATGTTTTAAAAGTTTTGAAACATAACAAAAAATTACATAGCATGTATTATAAATTATTTCCAAATTTTGTTGTAGTACAAGTACTACTTTAATACTTATCAACTGCCCCATGCAAAGACAATAACACTGTTGGCAATAGAAGTGATACAATTTGAAGTTACAAGAATCCCCAGTGTTTTTATAAATGCAAATTGAGCATACCTGCCATCCTTAATATCAGTGTTAGAGCAGTAGCGTCTCCATTCTTCCACATCACATCTAATCACAACCACCAGCCACGGTTCTGCCTAATTCCTCCAGTACAAGAGGATAGAAATGTGTGAGGTGTGGAGAAGGAGAGATGGGATGGAAAAAGTTGTGTCACTTGCAGCGGTGTAGCTAGGTGCCATGGTGCCCGGAGCAAGGGCATATTTTGCGCCCCCCCCCCTCCTCCCGGTAATGAATTGGGGGTGTGGCTAACTTGTGTTGGGATGTTACATTTGAAATACTGTATATAAGACACTGTAACGGAATCCGCTGCACTATATAAGACACTGTAACGGAATCTGCTGCGCTATATAAGACACTGTAAAGGAATCTGCTGCGCTGTATAAGACCCTGTAACGGAATCTGCTGCGCTATATAAGACACTGTAATGGAATCTGCTGCGCTATATAAGACACTGTAACGGAATCTGCTGCGCTATATGAGACGCTGTAATGCAATCTGCTGCGCTATATAAGACACTGTAACAGAATCTGCTGCGCTATATAAGACGCTGTAACGGAATCTGCTGCGCTATATAAGACACTGTAACGGAATCTGCTGCGCTATATAAGACGCTGTAACGGAATCTGCTGCGCTATATAAGACACTGTAACGGAATCTGCTGCGCTATATAAGACACTGTAACAGAATCTGCTGCACTATATAAGACACTGTAAAGGAATCTGCTGCGCTGTATAAAGGCCCCCATACACTAGCCGATTTTGGTCAGATTTAGGCCAGATCAGTCGGATCTGGCCTAAATCGGACCAAAATCGGCTAGTTTTGATGTCCCCTCAGATCCGCCGTGCGGTCCCGTGCGCATCGGATCTGCGTCGGGTGGTCGGACCTGCTGCACGTCCGACCACCCGACTTGGGACCTAGTGGGGCGGTGCGGCGGTGGAGGGAGCAGGGGGGGCTGGGGACGCTGCGAGGGACACAGGCGGCATAGAGCCGGGCGGGGGGAGCCGGGAGCTGTCAGCACTGAATAAAAAAAAAAAAGCCCATACAATGAATGGGCGGCCTGTGATTGGCTGAACGCTCTCTCAGCCATTCAGCAATTGACTGAGAGAGCGCTCAGCCAATCACAGGCTGCCCATTCATTGTATACAGTAGGCTTTTTTTTCTAGCACTGACAGCTCCCGGCTCCCTCTGCCCGGCTCTATGCTGTCTGTGTCCCCCGCAGCGTCTGTGTCCCCCGCAGCGTCTGTGTCCCCGCAGCGTCCCCAGCCCCCCAGCTCCCCCCAGCAGCCCCCCCCCCCCTGCTCCCCGGGTTTTTTACATGTGATAAATCGAGACGATTTATCACATGTAAAAAATGGCACATCAAGTGCCAATCTAATCAAGCTCCCCCGGGGATCTGGAGCTGCTGCTGCGGATTGAATTGCTGAGAACCGCCCGATCCCCGCTGTTACATGTCAGAGGAAGGGAGCCCTGTGTGCTGGCGCCTGCTGATGCTAGGAGACGAGCATCCTTCACCCTGTCAATGGGCTTGGTGCTGCGGATTGGATCCACAACAGAGATCCGATCCGTCACACCTCCTCTGCCCGTACAACATTCCATTCCGCCGCCACGTTTCCGCCTGCGGGCCCCTGCACCCACGCTGCCGAGCTTTAGGTAAAAAAAGTATTTATGGAAATTACAGCAGGCGGTGCAGGCAGCACAAGCCCCATGAACTCCTTGGGCCTCGATGCACTGCACCGTCTGCACCGGCATTACTAGTTCTGCCCCTGGGGAGGAGTCTGGAGTGTTGCTGCGCTGCCCGGAAGCCGGACCGAGCAGCAGCAGCAGCAGGGCAGGAGGCAGGCGCCGAGAAGGGCAGCCGCCGGCACACGCTGCCCCCGTTAGTGTATGCTGATCAGACAGGGATCATTTGCGAAGGGGGGGCGGGCCGGCGGCGCCATTCCACCAATCGGCGCCCGGAGCAGGAGCTCCGGTGGCTCCGCCCTCCCTACGCCTCTGGTCACTTGGGGGAAGAGTAGAGGTGGAAGCAGATGGGAAAAGGAGGGGGTACTTGCAGAAGGGGAGGAAAAGGAACAAGCACTTACTGTATCATTTTCAAGACTTATGGAAAGGGTGCCTGAGGCTCATAACAGATGGTGGACAAAGTCATACATAGAGAGGAAGTCATTGTCATACAAGATGAAGGGAAAGTTAATATACTGTAGAAGGAGAAAGTAGGGTATCATAAGAATAATGCCTTCCTCTTCTAGGACATTGCCATACAGAATAAGCAGGGAGATGAAGTGGAGATGCAATGGCAGAGGAGAGAGACTGGGCAGACAAGCTTTGTAGTAAACTGACTGGGCATACTGTATGTTAATCCCTCTCGGCTGGCACCATCCTATGATACTGGCTGCAAATTATTGTCATTCACAAGCAGTCTATGAGACAGGATCAGTATTCCTGGCTACTCATTGTAAATAGTAATTGTCTAAACTATTGCACACTCATATATGCACCTCATATTGTGCACTTATATAACAGCATACATTTTCTGCATACTGTACACAGGACCACATTTACTTCAGCTTTGACACAGTTCCCATCATTGTTTGCTGTTTTTCTCATTAGTACCATTAGCTATGTAAGTGTAGATACACACAAGCAATTAGTATCTTAACCAGTTCATATGTTGTAATTAGCTACTATCTGAAGCTGGCCTTACACTTGTCCAATTTGGGAACTTTTCACCTGATTCCCACAAATCGGGCTGAGAAATCAGGTGCAAAGTGTCCAAATCGGATGTGTTTGACATCTGATTCAATCAGATGTGCGGTCCCATGTGCATCAGGTCAGAGTCAGAGATTGGACCAATCAGATGTGCGGTCCCATGTGCATCAGATCAGAGTCAGAGATTGGACCAATCAGATGTGCGGTCCCATGTGCATCAGATCAGAGTCAGAGATTGGACCTGCTTGCACGTCTAACCTTTGACACGGACAGCCTACCGGCATGAGGGATGGGAATGCATGCAATGTATTGCATGCAAAAGGCCCACATGTTATATATCACATGCGATCCTGCCACCGAGGAAGGTCCTGGGTGGCTCAAGAGGGATCGGCTGTGACTTCTCAACTTAGCGAAGTCACAGTATTGTACGGGAACCTTAAATAGACCTTACAGAATGTGTCAAGCATTTTTTGGTAGCATTAAGACAGTCTATAAGCTGTACATTAGCAGGAAACACACAAGCTCTTTATTCATTCATACTGTATGTACATCAGAAAGGAAATATGTCAGGGAAATAAAATGTAGCAATGTGCTTACAACAACTTCACATCATTGGTAATGAATTTAATAAAAAATAATTCAGAAAACTGTCATCAAAACTCCCCCACATGTAAAGAGAATCCAAAAAACTATTTTTATTGGAATAATCCTAAAGTTCTTAAAGAGTATTCAGAGCCATCTAGTTTCATGAACAGAAAATTAAAGACCCATACTGTTACACTATAGTAAGTCAAATGTTAATACAGGTTGAGTATCCCGTATCCGAGTATCCGTTATCCAAATTATTCCGAAAACCATACATTCCAGAAAGTGAATAAAAAATATTTTTTTTGCTAAAAACTCACTGGGGACATTTGTAACAGCACTACTGGTGACATGATATGTAACTGGCACTATATATGTGCAAGACAATGATTGCTTGACATTCAAATTCAATATCTGAGATAGTACACAAATTTTGTTTCATGTTTTGAAACCTTGTTTTTTGAACAAATAAAATATATTTGTGTGTATTTTATGTGGTAATAAAATATATTTTTGTGTATTTTATGTGTTTATACAGCATACATGCAAGATACTTCAAAATACATAATTGAAATATTAAAATATTCCGAAATACGGAATAATCCGTTATCCAAAATTCTCCTGGTCCCGAGCATTTTGGATACGGGATACTCAACCTGTACTCAAGCATGCATTAGCAACATCCCCTATTCCAGTAACTCTATGGGGCTGGTGTAATATACTATGAGATGCATGCATGGGCGGGAGTAAGGGCAAATAAAGTTGGTTTGCCTTTTGATTGATTTTTGCTTGCAGTCAGACTGCTTGGAATGGTGCCCATTCCTGGTTCCCACAGGCTATAACGGTACTTGTTTCCTAGCACGGCCACAACGATCATGATCGTGGGCATCGTGAGTAAAAATATGGGGCATCGCGGCCATCGCATGCACTAAAAAATCGGGTGCGATGGTACCGACGCGATGCCCGCGATTTCCCATAGGGAACAATGTTAAATGCCTCAATTTACCCGCGATGCCCCCGATTTCCCGTAGGAAACAATGTTAAATGGCTCAATTTACCCAAATCATCATAGGGAACAATGGTAAATGGGCCAGAAACCCCCCAAAACACCCCTGAACAGTGAAATGTCCCCCCAAAAGTAGTTTACGCCACCCCACGATCAACGCGAACCCAAAGCGTGGCGAGCGCAGCGAGCCCGCGAGGGGCGGCGGTACGCGTCATGCGACCTTTTCATACCCCCACTATCCATGTCGGCGTGGAGTTGAGAATAGAATAGTAAGGCGAGCACAGCGAGCCACCGAGCCCGAAGCGTGGCGAGCGGACGCGGATACCTGTGAAGCCCGCGAAGGGACGCGTTTACCTGTGAAGGTATCCGCGTCCCCTCGCCACGCTTCGGGCTCGGTGGCTCGCTGCGCTCGCCACACTATTCTATTCTCAACTCCACGCCGACGTGGATAGTGGGGGTATGAAAAGGTCGGAGGACGCGTACCGCCGCCCCTCGCGGGCTCGCTGCGCTCGCCACGCTTCGGGGGGTGGCGTAAACTACTTTTGTGGGGACATTTCACTGTTCAGGGGTGTTTTGGGGGGTTTCTGGCCCATTTACCATTGTTCCCTATGATGATTTGGTGAAATTGAGGCATTTAACATTGTTTCCTATGGGAAATCGGGGGCATCGCGGGTAAATTGAGGCATTTAACATTGTTTCCTATGGGAAATCGGGGGCATCGCGTCTGGACCATTTAAGCCTTTTTTAGCCGCATACGACGCGACCGACGTGATTTTCACTTTTTTCAATGCATTTCAATGGGAAAATCGGGGGCATCGCGTCAGTCGCGTCGCAGACCACTAAAAATTACACCCGATGCCCGCGATTGTGGCCGTGCTAGGAAACAAGTACCGCTATAACATAGTACCAGCCCCTCAAGGTCTAGACCACAGGTCTTCAACCTGTGGCTCTCCAGATGTTGTGGAACTATATGTCCCAGCATGCCCTGAGGTTTTTTGGCATGCTCTTATAGGAAAAAATGTGGCAATGCATGTTGGAACATGTAGTTTCACAACATCTGGAGGGCCGCAGGTTGAAGACCCATGGTCTAGACCAAGTCCTAATTAAACATTCTCTGAAGGGTACATTTATCAAACCTTGGAGACAGATAACATAAAAACAATCTGCACCTAACATTGGCTGCTTTACAAGGTGTGTTTGCAAATGACAGTAACTATTTGTTTGGTAGTTTATACAGTAGGAGCACATCTCATCTATCTTCCTTAGGCCATGGCTATCCTATTGTTCTCAGCTGCAATACAATACATTGAACAATAGAGTAGGGGATTAGCAGAGTAATCCAATTACTCACTTAATCCTATTATAGGGATAGATGGCAGTGGCTCCGACTGTATATTTCCACTTTATTACTCTCCAAACTTTGATACATCTCCCCCATAGACAGTTTACTCTATCTTCACTGATATTACATACTGTAGATCATGGCATTTTCAGTAGATCAAGATTACCCAAAATGTAGAAAATGCCTAGGCATAGGGTATCGGAATTGGACCAACAGCATATTTCTATATCACTATTTATTTTATACATATCTATTTAAAAGCCTTCTGTTCTCCTGGGCTTTCATGCACAACTGTCTCTACAGTTTACAGACGTTGGTGCACAAGGCACGCAATATACAGTGAGCTGTGGTTTTATTTCTTTTTTAAATGTCTTGTTAATGAGGGTGTCCCCAGTTCTTAAAATGCTCCATAGTAGTGTCCCCTTTTACTAAAGTGCCCCATAGTAGTGAACCAGCTTCCAAATTACCCACAGTAGTAACTCCAGTTCCAAAAATGATCCACAGTAGTGACACAGTTCTCAAAATTCATCTCAGTAGTCGAACCAGTTCCTAAAAGGCCCCATACTGTAGTAAGTACATTACTGCAATATGAGACATCTTTAGAATTTTATACTTTTAGGAACTGTGAAAACTATTTACGGTGTCTTTTATGAACTAGAAAAACTACTGTACAATGTTGCAGCTGAATAAAATGGCAACTTTCATTTATATCCATCGTTGATATTTTGTTAATGTATATTTAATAAGACACCTGCCTTCATAGTCTACCATGTACAGCTAATTGTGTAATATTGGTTGCTATTAAACAACCTTTTTGGTAAATTTTTATATATTTTAAGCAAGTACTAATGCTGTACATACAATTTATACAGTTATTTCTAGTTTTTTTCTATGGGCTTTGTTTCAGTTTTGTGGGTGATTTTGTTCTCTTCCATTGCTTCAAGGCAATTCGCTACTTCATGGTGCAATTAAATATGTTGAAAAGACAACACGTCTGCAAACTTGGCTAGACTAAAAGGTGCCAAGATGATAAAACGCAATTAGCAAAGACTTTGCTGCCACAAATTTTATCTCATGCTCCTTGACCCTAAGGCAAGACTGAACGACATTACATATTGATGTTATGATGTCTTATATTGGGCATTCCAAGAAACGGAATGTTTATGTTTTACTGCTACTACTAGCTTATTGGCACATATCTTGTGTAGAAGAGACCAACAAGTGCATGCATGCATATCAAATGCAAATCACGGCTGCAAAACTGAACAAAGAAAATATTTGAAACTAGGAAAACAATGTTATGACTTTATTAACCAGGTTTCTCACATTACTCATTGCTTCAAATTTGGACATGTAGCACGTTTACAGTGGTGGAAACATTATTATGCATATGAATTAATGCTGAATTAATTATAAGACAAATACCTTTGTCCCTCCAGCATTGAAGCTGCTGCACCTGTACATGTCTGGAAAAAAACAAACAAAACAATTCATTTAATTATACATGACAATTGACATTTCAGCATTAAATATTTCCCATATCTTTACCTTTCCCATATCCGAGTTTATCATGTTTCAAGTCATGATCAAGTCATTGTTATATAAATTTTTGGTCTTCATATTTTTTTCTTCTTTGTTTAATGAGGACCAGTGGCGGTTTTTACATATGGACTGCAGGGCTGCAGTCCCCCCAGGTAAAATCCGCCACTGTTCTCTGCCTAAGTGAAGCCAGATGCAGTCTGCGAGACGCTGGAACGGGACCCTGAATATACCTCTGGGGGCTGCTGCAAAAGCAGCCCATAGTATGTAAGAAGCTACTGCGTATGTGCTGGCCCCATGCTGGGGATCGGCGGCTTGGACCAGGATTTGCAGCAGCAGCAGGGACCACAAGCACAGCAGCGGCAGTAGAGGAGGGGGGCCCACATCGTGGCAGCCAACCTACTCCACGGAGGTAAGAGCTGCCATGTTTCTGAGCATGCATTACTTGGTGCTCTATTAAACTGAAACTCATGTTACAGCACTGGCCATTCCAGAAAAAAAGAGCACGCTTATCTTGTTTTGTTTTATTTCTGTTTTGGTAGTTTTGGTATTCAAACATTATTAATGCCGTGCACATTATATTACAGTATGGTCACCCAGATTTATTCTTGCTTTGAGTTTTAAGCAGTTGTGAAACACTAGATTTACTGACATTTGACAATATCTAGAACAGCGATTGATTCCTTTTAAGACCTTCAATTTTAGTTGTTTCCTTGCATGTAATATCCATTAATGAACAAAGAATGAATAACAATGTAACTTTAAATGAGAAATCAGAGTAATGTTCACACAACAAAATGTGGTTGTAATGTCATTGTATAGTCCTATAATCAGAACCAGACTGGAAGAAGGGGGGGGCACTGTGTGGGGTCCCTTTGCCATAAAAGCAACCAGACTGGCCAACCCAAGGCTGGAATTTCTTAGAATGTTTTTAACCCAAAAACAAATTAGGTCCCACCAGAGGAACCCCATGCCTGGGCTGATAGCCCAAGGCAATTCCCAACACCCCTTGTCACAATGGGTGTAGGGGTCCCAGAGTTACTGGTAAAGTAATACAGGACAACTACAGGTCCCAGGAATTATGCCCTGCCACCATGGCACTTAAGGAACAGTGACTGCATTCACAGACTTTGCGAGTCCACTGCAACCTGTTGTCTGATTGTAAAGTACATATTAAAATAACCACAGTACTCACACATACCATGCTGTAGCACATTATTAAAATAATAACACAAACATCCAAAAAGCTCCCATTTAAAATGTATCAAATCCCTGGATGGGCTCCTCTTAGGTCCAATGTAGGCATTCAATGATCCTGGTAAAATAACAAACCACACAGAAACCTCTGAACATGTGCTAAATCAAAATAATGGGGAAATGCTTATTGGATGAGAGCATGGCAGTGCCCACTCTCAGCCAATAATGTTCACATGTATATGCTTTTCCCTAAAGATGTGGGTACTCCCCAAAATGCTGTTGGTATGCAATAAAGGTCTTATATCCAGTCTTATATGATTACAAGGCTAAGAAGTGCAGCTTACTTACTAGTGGATTATATATATAAGAAGAAAAGAGTGGGTACTGTCCAGCGATTCAACCTTGGTGATTCTGATCTGCTCGTAATTAGTCGCGTATAAGGCTCCTTTTTGGGGAGATTTAGGTCCTTCCATAAAACAATCCCTGTGTAACAGGTGGCTGCTATGTTCTCTGTTGAAACGTTGTTGTGTCATCTCGGAATGTGTACTAGAAAAAGGGTGAGAAACAGCGCTCTCTAGTGTAATAAGTGGGTATTCACACTTTTGAATATAAGTATTGTGCGTACCATGTATAAGTGATTATTGTGCCGGATTTGTCTTTAAATGAAAGGTTTCATGGTTTACCAGGCTGCTACTTGACTGAATATTGGACACACTGCTGATATCTCCCACAAGTATCAATGTGTAATCCAAACACATGTGCCATGCGGTTACATATAGGAAAGAAAACACCAATTCAAATTAAAAATTGGGAGTTTATTTAAGGTGCATAAAGTGAATAAATAAAAAACAAACTTACATGAATAAAGTTCTGGGGTAGAAACAGGCTTCTCTCTATGCATTTCGTCTGTTACACCCTATAGGTATGGGTTGGACTTCATCAGGAGAGTAAAAGTAAGGTACTGTACCATAGGTGCTATAGTTATAGTGTGATCAATTAGAGGGCCACTCCATGTATGGAACTTCCAGGTCCTGTAATTATTCCGGGATTCCCGCGATCTCGCGAGTGTATTATTAGTATATCAAATGCCTGGATTACACTTGTGAGATTTTGTGAGATTTGACCCAATTCAGGTGGATTGAGTCAATTTATCTGACAAAATCTGATGTGCCTGTCTGACAAAATCTGATGTGCCTGATGTGTAGGAAACAATGCACAATCCTGGGCCATTGGGTATAACCAAGAGATTGCAAGAGATTGATCCTCCTGCACATAGGATAAATCTTGAGTCAATCAGGTCCAACTTGTTGAACAATAAGTTGGACAAGTGTAAGGGGGCCAAGGGCGCATGTGCAAGACTATAGATGATAGAATCCGCATTCCAGGGTTCTGTGTTTATGCGCATCTGCGCATATACAGCACTTTCGCGATCTTGCGAGAGAGGATCAGTGTATTCCAACGTCCATGTTTTATGTGCGCATGCGCAAGTTTCTAAATAGGATCGTCCGTACTTTAACTGATGCTGATTGCCTTTTACATACATTAATCTTCATTGCTCTTGTATAGTAGCCTTGTGACATATAAAAAACATAAAATAGCGCTTTTTATGAGGAGGACTATGGGACTTTTTTAATGTCGTCCGAAGTCTCGCGAGATTACGGACCCAAAGTCTTGCTAATATAGCTATGTTAATGCGCATGTGTGAAATACTCAGTCTTAATGGTTTTTGTTATATTCTTACATATCATCTAAATATATATTATTATTTATATTCTTATAGTGCAATATATGTCAATTTTTATATTACATTTGTCCCAACTATTTGACCTCATCCACATTAATAAACAGGACTACATTAATATATAGTATCAACATAATATGAACATGATATAAACAGTGTCATCATATTGTTACATAGTATTGAGCATAATATAAACAGAGTGTTTACATATTCATTCATATCTCTATAGACTTGTATGACATGATTATTTTAAACCTTACATATTAACATATACAGTATGCTTATAAAATTATTTAAAAAATCCAGGATTATTCAACTATAAAACAGAAAAAAAGAGATTAAAAAAAGGTAGAAATATTGCATAATTTGTAAAACAGATGTAATGGGCATTTTACACTTAGATATATAGACGAAAAAACACATAAATAAATATAAATAAATAAATATAAGAGGTGGGCTATATATTTCACAGAAAGGATGTCATTTCGGGTGCCGGACGGCTCCCCAACAGTCGGGATTCCGACAGTCATTCCTCGGACACCGGAATCCTGACTGCTCCCTGGTGGGGGTCCACGACCTCCATAAAGGGAGAATAAAATAGGTGGCAAGCGCAGCTCGCCACCATGCCTGCAGCGTGACAAGCGCAGCAAGCCCGCAAGGGGCTTCATTGCACTCCCCCCGCTGTGCAGTCGGGATTCCGACGTCGGAGAAATGACTGTCGGAATCCCGACTGTCGGTCATTTATACCACACCCGTCATTTCAAAAGACTCATTTAACCCATGTGTTAAGAGTAAAAATCCAAAACATTTCCCTCTGTGAAAGTAGTTTTTCATGATCGCCCCCTCTTGGACCTAAATTCCCATGTTCAATAGCTTTAAAGTACAAATGTGCTGGGTTACAATTATGAACCTTTAAAAAATATTTGGGTACAGAGTGGTTCTCCAATTTGTTTTTAATGGCCCTAATATGTTCCTGTACGGTACTCTTTACCTAGAAGGGCGCCCATCGCGGGCATCGCATGTACTAAAAAATCGCATGCGATGCGACCGACGCGATGACCGCGATTTCCCATAGGGAACAATGTTAAATGTCCCAATTGACCCGATTTTCCTGTTCAATGTCCCAATTGACCCGATTTTCCATAGGGAACAATGTTAAATGGCCCACAGAGGCCAAATAGGCACCCTGAAGTGTGAAATGGCCCCCCCAATTGTTAACGCCACCCCACGATCAACGTCAACCCGAAGCGTGGCGAGCGCAGCGAGCCCACGAGGGGCGGCGGTACGCGTCCTACGACCTTTTCATACCCCCACTATCCACGTCGGCGTGGAGTTGAGAATAGAAAGTGTGGCGAGCGCAGCGAGCCACCGAGCCCGAAGCGTGGCGAGGGGACGCGGACACCTTCACAGGTATACGCGTCCCCTCGCGGGCTTCACAGCTGTCCGCGTCCCCTCGCGGGGCTTGCTGCGCTCGCCACGCTTCGGGCTCGGTGGCTCGCTGCGCTCGCCACACTTTCTGTTCTCAACTCCACGCCGACGTGGATAGTGGGGGTATGAAAAGGTCGTAGGACGCGTACCGCCGCCCCTCGCGGGCTCGCTGCGCTCGCCACGCTTCGGGTTGACGTTGATCGTGGGGTGGCGTTAACAATTGGGGGGGCCATTTCACACTTCAGAGTGCCTATTTGGCCTCTGTGGGCCATTTAACATTGTTCCCTATGGAAAATCAGGTCAATTGGGCCATTTAATGTAAAATCGGGTCAATTGGGACATTTAACATTGTTCCCTATGGGAAATCGCGGTCATCGCGTGGGTCGCATCGCATGCGATTTTTTGGTCGCATGCGATGTGACCAACGCGATTTTTTTTCCCTAACGATGCCCACGATCAAAATCGTGGGCGCCCTTCTAGGTAAAGAGTACCTCCTGTACTCTTATTTTAACATTCCTTTTGGTTTTACCAATATATTTTAATTTACAAGTACACTCTAATTGGTAAATTACCCAAGTGGTATTGCAATTCATGAGTTCCTTTATCCTGTAGCTTTTGGTGTCATCGTAATTTCTGAACTCATGATTATTGGGGCTTACATATTTACATATAATACATGAATTGCATTTAAAAAAACCTTTTGTATTATGTAACCAGTTTTTACTGGTATCATTGGTCGGTTTCGGTAAACTCAGTGCAATGTGGTCTTTCAGATTTTTAGCTTTTCTGACACGCTGTGTGACGCGACCTACTGTGGATCACTTGGCGGATTGCTTTCTGCCATAGTGGAGGAGAGGGTGAGCGAGACGTCGTGGTGTGCGTGGAGGACACCCGGCATGGTGCGCTGGTCCCGGAGCTCTGCAAGGACGCTTGTATGCTGTATGCCAGTGTGGTCGATATAAATCATGTGGTATTTTTAGCCCACACCAGAGGAATATCTTGGTACGAGTCTTATCCTTCGGCTTGTGTATTTTAAAAACATTTTTACACATTAAATAAGAAGTTTATTGCACTATGTGTTTCTTTTTCTGCATATATATATATATATATATATATATATATTTATATATATATATATATATATATATATATATATATATATACAAGATGAGAATCATCGCAAAGTCACCAATTCAAAAAACCATCCGTCTTTTTAAATGCAGTGCAGCTCACTTCCAAGAGACTTTGTCACAGCCTCGGTGTGTGGAACATGTAACAGAAGAAAAGAAGGAGCGCACACATGAACAAGGTAGTGACCAGTATTTACTTAAAAAGTGTGGGCTCACATACAATTCAGTAAACAGAAGTCGGCATGGGGAGTATTCACTGCTCACTTGAATCTGCAGCATGGGAACCGGAGGACATCCAGCAGAACCGGCACAGCGGGATCGGCGGCAGCGTTCTCCACAATCGGACCACAGACGGACTGGAAGCAAAGATCTGATACGTCAGACGACTATGCCCCAACGTGTGATGAAACGTGTTGGGGCGTGGTCGTCTGATGTATCGGATCAAAAGGATGCTATGTTGACACTTTTCAAAAACTAGTATGCGAGGATTTAGATAAGATAACCCCAAAATGGCCGAAGAAACCCAATCTCAGCAAACAATAGAGAGAGGCTGTTAAAACCCTACAAGATAAAGAAGATCTGGTTATCAAGCCGGCCGACAAAGGCGGAAGTATAGTCCTCATGAACCGCTGTGAATATGATAAAGAGGCACTTAGACAGCTTATTGATAGGAACACCTACCGCCCATTGCGGGGGGATCCAAGTAATCGCATAATCGCATAATGAAGGATCTGGAGTGCTTAATTACCAAGTACAAGGAACAGAATACCATTACAAAGAAGGAAGCGAAATTCTTGATCAACCCCAACCCGTCTTTGCCAGTGTTTTATCTTCTACCGAAGATCCACAAGAACATCAAGGAACCCCCGGGTCGACCAATAGTGGTGGGTACAAATTCAAATACATCAAATGTATCGGAGTTTGTAGATCACGCTCTCCAACCGGAAGTAGTAAAAATAAGAGCTTACTTAAAGGATAATATTAATGTAATTACCGTGATAGAGAATACGACATGGGAAGACGGCGACATTCTAGTCACGGCGGACTTAGGTTCTCTATACTCAATAATTGAACATCAGAAAGGCTTGGAGGCAGTAGAATATTTCTTGGAGAGAGGGGGTACGGAAAATGGAAAAAGAAGCTTTTTAAGAGATGCGATCCTCTTCATACTCACTAACAACTTTTTCTGGTTTAATGAGAGGTTCTATAACCAAGTCCAAGGCACTGCCATGGGTACAAAATTTGCGCCAACCTATGCGAACCTATTCATGGGCTGGTGGGAGGAGAACACCATATGGGAGAATAACACATACCTTAGTAAGATCAAGGTATGGAAACGTTACATAGATGACATCTTCATGATATGGCATGGCAGCAAGGAGGATCTACAAATTTTCTGTGATTCACTTAATCAGAACAACCTAAATATCAAATTGACCTTTGATATAAGTGAAACGGACCTGCATTTTTTGGATCTTCATATTTACATAAAGGATGGAAAAATACATACTAAAAATTATACAAAACCGACAGACAACAATACATACATTCCGACCACAAGCAACCACCATAAAATTTGGTTACAGAACATTCCAACGGGACAGTTACAACGAATAAGGAGAAACTGTTCGGAATTGGAAGTCTTTGAAACTCAAGCAAAAGAGATGAAAAGGCGGTTTGTTGAAAAAGGCTATGAGGAGGCAACAATACCATATATACTCGAGTATAAGCCTACTTTTTCAGAACATATTTTATGCTGAAAAAGCCCCCCTCGGCTTATACTCAAGTTTTTTTGTTGTAAAATTAGGTGCCTCGGCTTATAATCGGATCGACTTATACTCGAGTATATACGGTAAATCAATCGATTACCCATTTAAGTGAGAAAGATAGGGCTCCCATGTTAAAGTATAGGGAAAAAGAACTCAATCAAAAGCCAAAACTTGCCTTTGTAACTAAGTACAATAACCAACATAAGGAATTTGAAAAAATCATCAAAAAACACTGGCATATTTTAATAAGAGATCCATTACTAAAGGAATATCTGGAGGAAAAACCCAAATTAATTTACCGTAGAGCCAAAATTTTAAGATCAAAATTAGTAAATAGTGCCAACCCAGAAAAAAGAATGGGCCGTATTCTTACAAAATGTTTTCATCGTTGTGGGACGTGTCCTATGTGCAAGATACACAAGGATACTCCCAAAAAAGTAGAAAAGATCGTCGCCACAGCAAATGGAAATACATTTAACATCGACGAGTTCATAACGTGTAACTCAAAAAACTGCATCTATGTGATCGAGTGTAAATGCGGACTGCAATACGTGGGGAAAACCTCACGCACCCTAAGAGAACGATGGGCGGAACACGACAGAAATATTAAAAAGGGGATGGAAAATCACTTACTTTCAGAACATTTTATGAACGTGCATAATTGCTCCAGCAAAGATATCAAACAAGTGGTAGGGATCAAAAAAGTTACAGGGAATTGGCGCCAAAATCACCCTTGCGCAAACAGAAATGAAATTTATTTACAACATGAGTACCCTTACTCCAAAGGAATTAAACGCGGACTTTGAAATCAAGTGGTTTCTGTAAATATACCATCGTGATCTCTATTCTTGGTAAATTTCTTGCACACCTGCTGTAATCATAACTTATGTTAATATTGTGAGCTCCATCATTAACTACTTCCTCTTTTTTTTTTTTTTTATTAATGATGTCCCCTTATACTTGTCAGAAAAATGATGTCCCTTTACATTTTTTATAAAAATAGGATTGGTCAGGATATCACATCTAATATCCATATTCCTATATATATGGATGGGATGCGGTCATTTGGTCTACTGCATTATGGTAGAAAGTCATTAGGTCGAATCCATTAGGTCGACATGCTAAAAGGTCGACATGACTCTAGGTCGACATGGGAAAAGGTCGACATGATTCTAGTTCGAAAGGTCATTAGTTCGACAGGTCATTAGTTCGACAAGGTCATTAGTTCGACATTGTCTATGTCGACATTCACAAGGTCGACATGGAGTTTTTCACTGTTTTTTGAGCCAACATGTGCCGACAGGCGGTATTTCATGCCCTACCATCCACTAGGGCGTGGTGGGAGAATAAAATAGTGTGCCGAGCGTAGCGAGGCACCGTGCCCGACGCATAGCGAGCGCAGCGAGCGATGCGAGGGGATGCAGTGCACTTTAAACTGTGTCCATGTCGACTGTGTTGACATTCAGGTAAAAAAACAGTGAAAAACCCCATGTCGACCTTGTGAATGTCGACATAGACAATGTCGAACTAATGACCTTGTCGAACTAATGACCTGTCGAACTAATGACCTTTCGACCTAGAATCATGTCGACCTTTTCCCATGTCGACCTAGAGTCATGTCGACCTTTTAGCATGTCGACCTAATGGATTCGACCTAATGACTTTCTACCATAATGCAATAGACCAAATGATCCCAACCCATATGGATTAGGTCTACCTAAATGCTCCATCTCTCTTTTAAAATTTTTTTTACATTTTCATAAAGGGACCCATGTAACATCAGCTTGAGGTGGGCACCTTCTATACTGCCCCCCAGAAGTAGTTTTATATGTGTTCCATAGGAGACTTATAACAGAATGCAAGGTACTGTAGATTTACATCAAAGATGGCCGTGCGTTTCATTTAGAAATGGCCATGTAATCCTACTATCTGTATCCATCCCCGTGTTAAAAATGACTGTGCGTTCCATCCTATTAATGGCCGTGTGTTCCACAGAGTTCCGCGCATGTCAATTCAACTTGGTGGTAAAGATGGCCATGCGTTCCATCGGCAATGGCTCTGCATTCCATGGCAAAAAGGGACCTCTTTTAGGTGTGCACACTTCCCAACATCCACAGGATGTGCAGGGGAAATTAAAGTCCCTCATGTCCATATATGGATTTCCGGGTTAAGTTTTAGGTGCTGGTCTAAAGCACAAATGCTCATATGTATATATTTTTCAATAATCACAGGAATGTATATGTTTTAATGATGTTTATTATATATTATGCCATGGTTATAATGTATTTTATGTAGAATGTAAGATGATTAATGTGTAACCGTGAGTGTGCTTCCCGGGTTTCCATCTGGCCGCTTCTGTGTTTCTGGTTTTGTTTTTCATCTGGCACCGGTTTTTATGTCATTTTTTATAATAAAAAAAATAAATTATTTTACTGAATGGAGTTGGAGATGCTTTTGTACAAAGAAACCTTGATGAGAGTTCCACCATTCCCTTACAATGTAAGCTATAAGTAAGCACCTTTTACTGATTGGTATAAAGAGAAAGAAACCTTTATATAAGGGGTCCTAACCCTTTTCATGTAAGCAGAGTGTAAGCTGTTATCATATCTAGACACGAGGTGATCCCCTAAAAGAAGCCCACCTGTTATCACGCAGGGGACATAGAGGAATTCACCAAACTCATCTAGCTCTGTGGGAACCCCTACATATATATATAGACTATGGGGGAAATTTACCAATATGAAAAACCTAGTTTTTCGTATTGGTATTTTCCCTACGACTGCATACGACTGTTTAAGTCGTATGCAAAGTCGTGTTCCGGAGGATCAGTTACAAAGCAGTCATATACGACTGCTTTGTAACCCTCCGATGTCGTAGGAATTCGTATTAGCAGCCGTATATACGGCTGCTAATACGAATTATTTGTAGGCAGTCTGCACGGATCAGTCAGATCCGTGCAGGCTGCAAGGTGTAAAAAATAAATAAATAAATAAATAAAAAAAAAAAAAAAACGGCGTGGGGTCCCCCCCACAGCCGAAACCAGCACCAGGCTGACAGAGGCTGGAGTCGGTAATTAAAAATCAGGGAACCCGACAAATAGGGGTTCCCTGATTTTTAACAACCAGCCCCAGGCTCCTGCTCTGGGGCTGGTTCCCAAAATACGGGGGACAAAATGACTAGGGGTCCCCCGTATTTTAAGAACCAGCCCCAGGCAAAACCAGCCAGCAGGGTAATGCCACAGCCG
Source organism: Crinia signifera (assembly GCF_055691185.1). Taxonomy (NCBI): domain Eukaryota; kingdom Metazoa; phylum Chordata; class Amphibia; order Anura; family Myobatrachidae; genus Crinia; species Crinia signifera. Next base: position 284,255,214 of record NC_139217.1, read on the forward strand.
GGGGGAGACTTTTTATGCAAGTCCCCCCGGCCAAAGCATTAACCCTCCTGACCAGTCAGCCTGGCCAGGGGCCCTGGGGGAGTGGGGACCCCCCCAATAAAGGGGTCCCCCCCTCCAGGACTTACCTGACCAGGCTGAAGCCTGGTGCTGTCCTCGATGCCCCTGGGCGGTAGGCATCGAGCTGATAGCGGTGTAAAAAATAGAACAAACTATTGTTTTTTACTGTGGCACTACAAGTGCCAGCAAGCTGGGACTTGGAGAACCACAAGTCCCAGCCTGCTGGGCATTAAAGGGCCCGCTGGGTCTTGTAGTGCCACAGTAAAAAAAATAGTTAAATAAAACACACTGACACCCATTTTAAATAAAAGTTTAATACACACATTACATACATACTGATACTTACCTTTCTTGATCCCGTAGGTAGCCCTGGTCCTGATGTCCTGTGTCGTCCTCCAGGTCCATGTCGGCTGTCTGCGTCGTCCTCCAGGTCCATGTCGACGGTCCGTGTCGTCCTCCAGGTCCATGGCGGTGTCCGGGTCCGAAGAAATCCATGTTGGAGCTGTGGAAGGAAATCCTACTTACCTGGTCCTGCGCTGAAGAAGTCTTCTCTTGATCCGACGTAATCCAGGTAATCTTCACTGCTGTCGGCGCTCCCCGCTGTCTCTGCTGTCTCTGCATCGCGCTGAGGAGAGATGCTGAGATGTTTCATATTCGGCGCCTCTCCTCAGACTGAATTCTATTGGCCGCCTAGCAGGCCAATCAGGAGCCAACTTTCTCGGCTCCTGATTGGCCTGCTAGGCGGCCAATAGAATTCAGTCTAAGGAGAGGCGCCGAATATGAAACATCTCAGCATCTCTCCTCAGCGCGATGCAGAGACAGCAGAGACAGCGGGGAGCGCCGACAGCTGTGAAGATTACCTGGATTACGTCGGATCAAGAGAAGACTTCTTCAGCGCAGGACCAGGTGAGTAGGATTTCCTTCCACAGCTCCAACATGGATTTCTTCGGACCCGGACACCGCCATGGACCTGGAGGACGACACGGACCGTCGACATGGACCTGGAGGACGACGCAGACAGCCGACATGGACCTGGAGGACGACACAGGACATCAGGACCAGGGCTACCTACGGGATCAAGAAAGGTAAGTATCAGTATGTATGTAATGTGTGTATTAAACTTTTATTTAAAATGGGTGTCAGTGTGTTTTATTTAACTATTTTTTTTACTGTGGCACTAGAAGACCCATCGGGCCCTTTAATGCCCAGCCGGCTGGGACTTGTGGTTCTCCAAGTCCCAGCTTGCTGGCACTTGTAGTGCCACAGTAAAAAACAATAGTTTGTTCTATTTTTTACACCGCTATCAGCTCGATGCCCACCGCCCAGGGGCATCGAGGACAGCACCAGGCTTCAGCCTGGTCAGGTAAGTCCTGGAGGGGGGGACCCCTTTATTGGGGGGGTCCCCACTCCCCCAGGGCCCCTGGCCAGGCTGACTGGTCGGTAGGGTTAATGCTTTGGCCGGGGGGACTTGCATAAAAAGTCTCCCCCCGGCTGTGGCATTACCCTGCTGGCTGGTTTTGCCTGGGGCTGGTTCTTAAAATACGGGGGACCCCTAGTCATTTTGTCCCCCGTATTTTGGGAACCAGCCCCAGAGCAGGAGCCTGGGGCTGGTTGTTAAAAATCAGGGAACCCCTATTTGTCGGGTTCCCTGATTTTTAATTACCGGCTCCAGCCTCTGTCAGCCTGGTGCTGGTTTCGGCTGTGGGGGGGACCCCACGCCGTTTTTTTTTTATTTATTTAATTTTTCTATTTTTTTACACTGCAGCCTGCACGGATCTGACTGATCCGTGCAGGCTAAAACGCAAATACGACATGAAAATGGTGTTCTATTTTCCTGTCGTATTTGCGTGGGTGTTTTACACCACTAAGCAGCCGTATTATCAGTACGGCTGCTTAGTAAATCAGAAACCACCATTCTTTTGAATGGTGATTTCTGTCGTATTCTATCGATGGTGTAGACATTCGTATTTGTAAATACAAATACGAATGTTCCATCTTTAGGACTACGAATTGTTGTATTTTTGGGATTGTAAATCCCGAAAATACAAATTCGTAAAAAAAAGGTGTATTTCTCCCTACGAATACACCTTTTTTCTACGAATCCATTTTGGTAAATGTCCCCCTATATGTTTGTGGACTACTACACAATTTGTGTTTTTTTCTGTTTTTATTTGCATGTAACCATACGAAATAATACTGGAAAGGACACAGTCCAGGATTTCAAGCTGGTAAAATATAATCGTTATTCAATTTATCAAAAATATCCACAGTAGAGCTCTGTCCTCCCAAAATTTTCTCTGTTATATATGCTTTTGTTTGACCAGTTTGATAACTCCTGGTAGAGGAGGACAGCAGCACTATTGATTGCGCATCAGAATTTCAAACCCATTTGTTTTGTATATATATATATATATATATATATATATATATATATATATATATATATATATATATATAAATATATATATATGATTAGCAGCACAATTATATTAAATCCTTTATTATAATATTAAATCCTCTATATAGAAGTTATTTTATTGCATATTTTATAACTATATACTGTATGTATATTATACATGTTTTTTATTCTTAATGTGTCAATGGATAGCCATAGGAATTATTATTGTATTGCTAATGAATTATTAAATTTGAAGAAACCATTCCATTCTATTTTAGCAACTTTTTATACTGTAACATAAATTGGTTACAGCCAGCGCTGATAAACTCACCCCTTTTTCTTTGTATATTATTGTGAAGATTGACAAGACTTGTACCAGCAGCATTTAGTAGTGCACCTTATTACCCACAACTCTTAATACTTACCTACTTGACCCTCTCCGTGAGGGAGAAAATACTCTTTTGCTGGACTACCCTGGTAATGTATGATTGCCAGCACCTGTAATGAAACACCTTTCTTATCAATTACCTAGCTCCCCACAGGTAATTCAATCATACATTACCAGGGAAGTCCAGGAACAGAGCATTTTCTCCCTCATGGAGAGAGTCAGGTAGGCAAGTATGAGCTAGTGGGGGAGCCAAACCAGTTACCAATTACTGAGCAAATATGGACTGAAGCTGGTCTTGCAGAGAAGATTACAGGTGGGGTCTGCCTTGTCATAAATCACAGGTTAAACTTACATTCAGATTATGTGATGCTCTATTTACCCATACCTCCCAACATGACCCTCTCCAGGAGGCACACAATGTTATGTTCCTGGACTTCCCTCTCTGTATGATTCCTGTGTTAAAACACCTTTCTTTTTACTTAACCTATTGAACACAGGTGATGACAATCCTAAATTAAGATGGAATTCCAGGAACAGAGCATCGTGTCCCTCCTGGAGAGGGTAATGTTGGGAGGTATGATTTACCATTTGACTTGGAGATGTAGGCTTGTCCCTGACTGAAAGGGCTATCTCACATGGGTCATGTACAGAGCAGTGGCGTAGCTAAGTTTTGGGCGCTCCCCCGCCGTTAGGGGGGCGCCCCCGCCGCCGCCCCGCCAAGCACCCCCAATCCCCCGCCGCCCATGCAAACCCCCCCAATCCCCTGCAGTCTTACCTATCGCGCTGGTCCCAGCGGCTCCGTTCTTCTGCTGAGGACCACCAAAAAATGGCCGCCCCCATACAGCAGACAGTTTCAGAGAACTGTGTGCTATATGGGGGGGGGGGTGTAACTATAGCACCGCAGCCCCCGGCACCCCCACATGCACAGCGCGCCCCCCCCCCCCCCCCGTGGTGGCGGGGGCTGCGGTGCTATAGTTACGCCACTGGTACAGAGACAGCATGCTGTTAAAATTGCAGGCTATGCAGAGTTGGTTATGATATTTAGGTACTGTAGATATGTGTATATGAGCTGCACAGTGAGATTGCTGACACGGTCTATAGGATATGGGTGTATGGACTGTACAGTCAGATTACTGACATGGTGTATAGGATAGAGGTGTATGCCCTGTATGATTGCTGACACGGTGTATAGGATATCGGTGGTAGTTGCGTGAAACTGACATTGTTTGAAAGGCACATTTGGCACCTATAATGACTAACCATGCCTATCTGGTCAGGAGGACACACCCCTTCAACAAATTACCACACCCCTCAGTAGGCCCCTATGAGGGCATTTCCTTGGTGGGCCCTTCATGCCCCAGTCCGACACTGGGTACGAACACCTATTACCTGGGCACCGAATTACTGTCTTTAATGAAGTCAGACTCCTGTGGTTAGTAAAGTTGATAGGATATGCTGATGTTACTGTGCAGCTCTTAATCTTTAATGCTGTTACTTCTGCTATCACAGCTCTTAGGAGTAAAATTTTGTTAAAGTTGATTTTTTTTATTTTAAATCTATGAAAATTGATCTAAAAACTAGAGATGTGCAGTTCTGTTCTATAGAAATCCAAATCCACTCGAAATTTTGTGGATCCAAATTGAACCAAAACATAGGGCCTTATTTTGGTTCATTCTTTCTGACAAAATCCTTCTTAGATGGACAAAACCATGTGCACTGCAGGGGGGGCAGATGTAACATGTGCAGAGAGAATTGGATTTGGGTGAGTAATTTTGTTTCTGTGCAGGGAAAATACTGACTGCTTTATTTTTACACTGCAATATAGATCTCACTTTGAAGTAAAACCCCACCCAAATCTAATTCTCTCTGCACATGTTACATCTGCCCCACCTGCAGTGCACATGGTTTTGCCCATCTAAGAAGGATTTTGTCAGAAAGAATGAACCAAAATAAGGCCCATAGTGCAGATACCACAGGAGATCCACTCTTAAGCAAGTCCTTGTTTGAATCTTCCTGTGGTATGGAATTAATCCAAATTGTGGGTTTTTAGTTATAAAACTACCATGATTTTAGCTGTTTTAAAAAAAAAAAAATGATTTCTATCATGTAAAGTATCAATGAGTATTTTTTTTATCTATGTTAAACAGAACTATAATCCAGACCAAAACACTTGAGTTGCACACACATCTCTATTAAAAACTATATTGTGTTTCCGGGGCTATAACACATTTACTTACAAAATCATCTGCCACTGAACCACAACATTGATTTACATTAATGTTGTCTCTTCTTTTTTTTTATAAACTGAATAAAATCAACTTTCCAAAATATACCCCTTAGAGAAATGATGGGTTAGCAGGTAACTTCACTTAGTTTGTCACCAGGAATTTTTATAGAATTTGTATTTTTAGGGGGCAATGAGTTGCAGTTATAACGAAAAAAAAAAATGCTGCAACAACGTTTTCTTATTAAATTGCAGACCTGGTTGGGAGATGGCTTTCTCACAAAGACAAAGTGCATGATGATGCACACTTTTACTAAGCAGTGTACAGTACACTTGATTTACATACTATCAACTCTGCGCCAGGGGCTATGCTTTTTCAATCCATAGTATACCCCTTTTACACTAGAAAATGCAGGGACTTACCTGGGAATACAGTCCAGGGATCAAGCAGGGACATTCCGGCCTAGTCCCTGCATTTTCTGGTGCATTTTCTAGGGGAGAGATTTAACCATTGGCTGAATTCAGCCAATCAGTGTTCGGCAAGTCTTTTGAAAATGTTTTCAAATTCAGCAGCGCTTCCCACCGCGTCGTCCGGCAAATAGCGCTACAAGCTCCCAGCCGCCACTGCCCGGATCCCTGCTGCCTGGATGCCAATGCCTGGACCCCAGTTCCTGGATGCTGCTGCCCGAACCACATTGCCTGAACACCGCTTCCTGGACCGCACTGACCGCCATCCGCCACCGCAGTTGGAGGGGAGCGTCAGGAAGCTGGGTAAGTACCTTTCACACTGGCCTGTATCCCTGTCTCTTCGCAGGAGCAACCCTGCTAGCTAGCAGGGTTGAAATCCTGGCAAATTTTCCCTGGAATTTGGCCCGGAAACATTTCACACCAGCCCTTGTTGCCAAGATGGGAATTTAGGCTGCTGTGAAAGGGGTATTACTGTACATAAAATAAAATAAAAATAAAAAGCATTAAAAAGAGAAAAGCATAAAAAGGCATGTTTAAAAGACATCATAAAATAAAAGTTATACTTTTTTAAACAAATCCTATAATAAACTGATATTTAAATCAATAATAGTAAAAACTAACATCTGTATGCACATATTCTACATGGGAATACAGAAACGATGGCCTTTAAAACAAATATCCTTTACAAAGCACTGTGAATTTAATGTTTCTTTTTTCCAACTGTCAGATTTTTATGTAAATAATTCACAGTGTACATAGTCAAAAGGAGTGCACTTAAAGCAAGACAATATTTATTGCCAATGACATTTCTTTAAAATGACAGTTCGAGAAACATCTTATCTGGCAAGTTTGCAATGTTTCTATTTCATGAAGAAATCTTGGGATTCGAAGGCTGTTATTTGTGCATCCAGAGTAAAATTTCACAATTGGGTGTATCATTTAAAAAGTTGACTGTAAATAATTTTCTCTGAAACATCCAAGTATCTGAAAACCAACAAAATAAATGCAGGTACAGTAATCATTATAAGAAAATCTTAAAACATTAAATTGACAAATATACTGTACATGCAGTACAGGGCAGTGTATACCAAGAAATATTATTAGTTGTTGGATTTTAGATTATAAAAACCATAAAGATTACAGAATTTATTTATGGCCCCCATACACTAGGGTGATTTACATTCAATTTGGGAACTTTTCATTCGCTTGCGATGATCAATCGCATGAAAAGTGAACAAACTGCATGTGAAAGACAGCAGGTCCAATACGATGCATGGTCTTGTGCGCACCACACTGAAGTCTGTGAGTCGCACTGGCTGCAGAAGCAATCTTTTGGATTGCTTTTGAGCCTGGCAGGTTTGTCAGGCAATATATCGTATGCAGAAGGTTCGCAGGCAATATATCGCATGCAATCCTTCCACCTGGGAGGGTCCCAGTGTGGATTCAAGGCAGCTCAGAGGCTGATCGCATGCAGATTCTTTGCGAGGAGACATCCTCTAGTGTATGCCCAGCTTTAGAGTTGAATACTAGTTTAGATCCTGAACATGAACATGTTGGTAAAACATGGGCCTCAAAGCTGTATTTTTACATAAGCCTTTTAAGTAGCCCATATCTTAAGATACATGCAAATCATATTACTGCCTAACAATGCATACTGGTCCTGACTTTGATTTAGAAGTAAAACAAAAAGTAAATACTTTCTGGGTAAAACCATGCTGCACTGCAGGTGGGGCAGATGGCATTTGATTTGAATGGGGTGTAAGGGCAGATTGGACAACAGGAATGAGGTAAGTTCCAAGGTAAGTTCCTGCTGGACCGGCTCAGAAAAGCCTCTCTGACAATGGCAGACTGGGCTGGGGGGAAAAGTGTGAATGTCACCCCGATCAATGGGCTGAGGCTAAAGGGGGAGATTCTCTAAGAATCTCCGCCCCCCTTCGCCACCCATCGCATTTATAATTATCGCATATGTTGTAACATATGCAATAATTATAGCAAAGGACAGCTCTTGCATTAAGAGCTGTCCTTTGCGGTGAGAGTCGCCGGGTCCCAGCAGGTCCCGGCGGCTCTCCCCTCCCTCCCACACCCGGCGCTGCTGCTGCTGCGCCGGGCCCTCCTCCTCCCTGCACCCGGAAGAGGATCAGTGCAGGGAGGAGGTCACAGGTCCGGGCAGCACTGCGCTGTGCTGCCCGGACACAGGTGAGGGAGCGATGCGGGGCGGCGGGGGGTGGCGCGGGGCGGCGGAGGGTTGCGGTAGAAGACCATTGGCTTCTATGGGGCATCGCCAGATTTTTCTGGTGATGCCCCCCGCCTCGGTAACCCGGCGAGGGATGCTTACAGCATCCCAAAATGCGGTAAAAACCCCGATAACGGGGTTTTTACCGCATTTTTAGCTTAGAGAATCTCCCCCAAAGAGAGCCAGAATGAGCAAGCATATTCCAGAGCAGTGATAGGAAAAAAAAAACAGCTTCAGCGACTAGAGCGGATGCAGAGCTGTGATAACTGACACATTTGACCCATAGCATACACTCATAACTTCACTGGCTCAACCTCCTGGCTTCATACTTGTTACAGGTTTGCACTTTGCATCAATAGTGCTGCTGCTGAGCAGAGTGCATTGTATAGCATCACCTGACTACTAAATTAGGAACTGGAGAATTGGAAGTGGAGTGAAGCAACTGTTGGGAGTAAAGATATGGACTAGAGGACATGATGTTCATTTATAATACTAAAAATGAACAATGTCATTCAATAGGTTTCAGCATCAAGTGATTTTACAGCTGTAGAAGTACGCAAGATATGATGGAACTTTTAGTTCAAACCAGCTGATTGTATGTGTGTTCTAGTCACTAACAGAACAGCAACAATGGTGCATTGCATAAAAACCAATTGCATCCTATTAATAAGAATGCAGCGGCAGTTTAGAGTTACTTAGGGGCTGATTCAGAAGCAGATGCAGACACAGTCATGGCTGCATGGTTTGTTGTAGTCACATCTGTTATTTTAAGCTAATGGCATTACAAAGCCCTTCCCCTGTGTACAAATATGCAAGAACTGAAACTCCCGCTCACAGGCTTTAAAGGTCCATACACACTGGGCGACTTTGAGCTGAAAGCAGCTCAGTTTTGTTTTTGGAGCTCTTTTAAGCTCCAAAGCCACCCAGTGTGTACGGGGCAGCGATGAGTGGTGAGCGCTGATGCGCGCTTCCACATCAGCGCTGACCCTGCCGCTTGTTATACCAGCAGATGAGGAACAGGGTTGGCGGCTTTCCATAGCATCCTGCTATGGAAAGTAATCCACTCCAGGGCAAATCGCGAAAATTGTTCAGTGTGTATGCACTGAGGGCCAGATGTATCAAGCTTCAAAAAGTGATAAAATGGAGAGTGATAAACAACTAGTCAATCAGCTCCTACCTGCCATGTTACATGCTGGGTTTGAAAAATGACAGATAGGAGCTGATTGGCTGGTTGTTTATCACAGTTCATCACATTTGAAGCTCGATACATCTGGCCCTGAGTATTTTTGCCCAGTGTATATGGACCTTAAGACTTTGCATTTCCATACAGTTAGTCTTTAGACCCACCATCGATACACCATCATTATTTTGAACCATCAAAAAAATCTAAACTGGCCCTTTGACAAGGGCATTTTCTCTGTCTGAGTATGGCCTCCTATGTAAGCAGCACAACTACATCTGACCCAGTGATGTGACAATTTCAACTATCAATATATCACATCCTCATACACACTGCATGATCGTATATGATGGATTCTACATGCATAATGTAACTACACCACATTGTACAGTATGTTGCATTGTCCTATGAGATGTGCAGCACGTCAGGTTCTAAGATGGAAGTGGCTGTGAATCATAGTATCAATTTATTTATTTATTTATTAACAGTTTCTTATATAGCACATACATATTCCGCAGCGCTTTACAGAGAATGTTTGTCCATTCACATCAGTCCCTGCCCCAGTGGAGCTTACAATCTATATTCCCTACCACATGCACACGCACACACAGACGTTCTAGGGTTAATTTGTTGGGAGCCAATTAGCCTACCAGTATATTTTTGGATTGTGGGAGGAAACCGGAGTACCCGGAGTAAACCCACGCAAGCACGGGGAGAATATACAAACTCTGCACAATTAGGGCCATGATGGGAGTCAAACCCATGACCTCAGTGCTGTGAGGCAGTAATGCTAACCATAACACCATCTGTGCTGCCCCAATAAAATGCTATTGGAACAGACATAAGTAGCATAAGATAAGCAGACATGTTAAAATGAATAAAATGATTACAGATGCAGTTCATTTCTAAATATAGTTTTATTTCCTACCAAAATTAATTTCATTGTGTTTGTGATTAAATAACAATGATTCCAAAAGTATAGCAATTATTTCAACAAACCTTAAAAATAACTCCACTGTCATTAACTGAATTAATGTTATACAAAGGTCTACACTGTAAAAGATACTGACAAAGATCAATAGGATTACTTAATAATGGCTTACTCATAGCATGAAGTAATACAGTAATTTCAGTTATTTTGATTCACTGTCAGTGTACACTATAGATTTAGTGTTATTGATGCCCATAAATGGATAACTACTGTAGGTGGAAATAACTATGCTATACTGTATTGTAAATCTGAGTAAATTATTTAATTTTGAAATCCAAGGTCAGATACTATGACAGAGAAATTCCATTTGTATAACACATATAACTGATAACTGAATGAATGTCTATGGTCTCAGGGCCAGATGCACTAAGCTTCAAAAGTGATAAAATGGAGAGTGATAAACAGCCAGCCAATCAGCTCCTACCTGCCATGTCACAGACTGTGTTTGAAAAATGTCAGAGAGGAGTTAATTGGTTGGTTGTTTATCACGCTGCATTTTTTGGCTTTTGAAGCTTAATGCATCTGGCCCTGAGACCATAGACATTCATTCAGTTATCAGAATCAAAGAATGATCTAGAACAGGGGTAGCCAACTCCAGTCCTCGAGAGCTACCAACAGTTAACATTTTCCAGGTCTCCTCACAGAATCACAGGTTAAGAAATGATCTCTACCTGTGCAGGGCCGGTGCTAGGGTGTCCGGCACCCTCCTTCAAACCTATACGTTTTGCGCCATTTCACATTACCATTGCAACAAGCTGCAGCCCGATTGTGGGAGTGTATGCAACATGCGATCCTATGGAGGATCTCGGGTGCATGTACATGTATGCATAGACCATCTCAGTGCTGTGTCCGCAAAATGTTGCAGGCACTAAAGGTGCCCATACACGCTGCGAGAATCGCATACGTTATGGGCTAGATCACATCGCATCACACGGCATGCATGCAATGAGTGTGCGATGCGATCTGAAAGCAGTACAAAAAGTATGTGCAGCACTCGTGACTGAGGGGGAAAGGAGGGGAGAGAAGGAGGAAATGGAAGAAGAGGGGAGGAGATAGAGGGGGCGGAGTGTTGAGGACTGGCAGCGGCACTGGCACAGCACACTAAGAAGAGGGAAGGAAGGGGAGGCGGCGCTGCTGCCTGTTCGTCATTTGATTGACAGCTGACAGGGAGCAATGGGTAGGGGGCGGATCCGGACATGACATGACATGACATGTAATCCAGGCATTCACAGACAGCGCTACATGCCTCAGCGCAAGTGTCTGTGAGGAAGAGGGGGCAGGTCGCAGGAGGAGGACAGTGTGTGCGCGGTGCAGGGAACTGCTCAGCCTCTCCATACTGTCGCCCGCTATCAGACAGGTTCTGCAGGCGGCGTGCAGGAGGCAGTGACAGTGAGGACTGAGGCAGCTTTAGCAGAGCAGGGAGGGAGACAGCGCCTTTTCAGCATGGCGCTTCCCTGCTTTGCAGGAGCTGCTGAGTGGGTAGTGCCGGCCCTGTACCTGTGGATCTTTTGTAATTTGTCAGTCAGTACAAAGTGCTAGGTAGTCTGGAAACCATGAACTGTTGGCAGCTTTTGAGGACTGGAGTTGGCTACCCCTGATCTAGAATGTAATTTTAATTATAATTAAGCTCATAATTTGTTACTCATTTTTTAATATATAGAATTTTTGGAAATAAATATTTCTGATTATTAAGTGTGAATGCTATTTTTAGAGCTGGCTGGGGAAAACAGTCTATTTTCTTTTCTCTTTTAACTCTATTTATTTAATGATGATGTATTTAGCAATAAAACTGGTCTTTTTATTAAATGTGATGGGTAGAAATATCATACTAAAGATCAGAGACTTCACTAGGTGCGTGCAGAATAGAAATCAGGTATCACCTTTCCAGCAGGTGACTCCAAAATACCAGCTCCTTGGCACTGAAGTCACCAGTGGCAGCCCAGCATCTCTAGGAATGCTGGGCACTCTCCCTGGAGCTGAGAGGGGGGTGCGAAAGACACTGTATCTTGGGACCCCCTCTCTTAAGGAAGACCCTTGAGCAGAGAACACTGACACCATCATCAGAATGAGTGGGTTTTTTTGGGGGGTTCAATCGCACAAGACTTTATCACAGAGATGTAGTATCATTTGAGAGAGGCCCCCTGTAGGTAGCAATATCGTTTGAATAACAATAGGGATACAGGGGTGTGCAACCACGGACAATGATTTGAACAGAGTATATTAGGAGACAGAGTAGGGTTTGTCACGGTTGTGGTGCACCATAGAAGAAATAACTGTTAGACTTTAAAATATACCTTTTATTTGGTTTATTTAAAACTGCGAAATATACAAACTAACATATAACATAAAACAGTGAATTACAGTGATGGTTAAAAACTGTGCGTGCGGTATTGACATGCAGCACCTCCCTGTGTGCAAATCACCTCTCCTTTTATCACTTACTGGTACTGCCCTGTAAGTATCCGATGGCTTAATGTGGCCTTGTAGCGGATGTCAGCGGGTTAAAGTATTCAGATAGATAAAATTGGGTGATATTAATTGGTGTCTCTAAGTGTCTGATTATTTTTATCCGGATACAATAGTATCTCTATGTATATGCCAAAAGTGGCAGCAATCAGATAATTCTCTTGATGTGGAGAGTAGTGAATAGAGATTGGACCAATATCCAAATCTCCTGATGTGTATGGCTAGTTATACGTTTTGGGGCCAGATTGGATTTAATTCACCAAATTGGGTTCTCCCACGTATATAGGCTTATAAGCCAGTGATGGTTTATCCCGTGGATGTGATCTAGAATTTTAATATGGGGGATAATGTCCCAATTGGGTCCCCTATCGTACTCAGTCACAAGGATATTTATTGCACTATCTCAACACATACTATATAGTGTAGATTGGTTGATTGCTTATTAATTAGCCGTTATACGGACGGTATCAATCTTGAGTATTTGGTATAGCGTATTTTACAAATATTTTAGCCGGTAGCCTGATCTAATTCGCCTCATCATTCGTTAGTCTGCTGATGTAATATTGGTACTTGCTCACATCGGGGTTCTGCGGCAGTGTTGGGGAACAGGTATATGTATTAGCCTGTTCTGCTGTCAGAATCAGCCCCTAGTGCGGCAGTATAACTCTTTTAGTCAGCCTTGGTTGGTGTTTGACTATATATATTCCAGGCGAGGATTATGAACTGCTCAGTGTCGGCAGTTGTGTTGATATATCAATTGGGTATTTCCTGGGTGTTTGAGGACCCAGTCCTATATACCTCAAAGAAATCCCTACGTTAGTCAGGTTTAAACGATGTATATACAATAAATATCGCTACAACATTACCTCATTTATAATTTGTTCAATATTTAATGCAGGTATTAGGTTGTCTTAGCATATATTTATTCTTTGACAAATAGCCTGACCTATTGCGCTTTCCACAGGGGGTTTAATATCACGCTGTTGGAGTGTTTGGTAATCGTGCATATGCGGGGTTCTGCGGCGGTATTGGAGAACAGGGAACAGATATATGTGTTCTCCCGTTCTACTGCCAGAATCAGCCCCCTGTGCGGTAGTAAGTACCCCTAAATCAGCTGTGGTTAGTAGCCAACTGTATTATTTTGAACCCGGAAATTAAGCCGCTCGATATCGGCAGTTATATAACAGTTGTGTGCTACCTGAGTGGAAGTTAGGGATCGGGTCCCAAGCACCTCCAAGGAGTCCCTCAGTGAGTCAGGCTATTGATACATCAACGGCAAATATCGCTATAACATCATTTCATTAAGTACATTAGAGTCCTGATAAGGACTAGTATTCAGACGGACACAACATAAATGGTAGTACGAGTCCTGAAAAGGACTATATCAAGACACACAGGGAGTGAGCATGCAAGGCGACCGCACGGCTGTGTTGGCCGGCGTACGCTTCGCAGATCTTCCTCAGGGCAACCGGCGCTGTTGTCCTGAGTGGATATATGTAGGCAGCGCAGTATTTGGATTAACCAGTCAGAGGTTTCCTCTTGCCGTGTCACGTTCATCTCGTCTTTGATAGGTCAGGGGCCTGTATGACGCGTCTCCAATTGGTTATGTGTCAGAATCCTATGTTTTATACTTCTTAGCCAGGTATCGTATTAATTGGTTATCTATTAGGATCTGTATATTTAGTATTGGATTGGGTGGTCATTGGGAATTAACTTAACTCATGTATCGTGTTCCGTTAGGTGAAAGTCCCTGTTGTGATGCGTCAATTATCCCAGCTTATTGGATGGATTAGTTATGATAGATGTAGGTTTAGATATGTATTAGTGCTTAGATTCTGACCTGTTAGGTACATTCCAAAAAATGATGGTAAGAGTCATCACTGTTCCTGTGATATTCAGTATAATGTATTAGCATATCGCTCCGTATACGGTGATTGTACCACTTTAAGTTATGTTACTTTTTCATTATTATACTTTTTGTTGCTTGGTTCTAATGTACATAATTTTCTTGTGCTTCTGTATTTTGTTGTAGGTTTCCATTCAACAGGACGCTGTTTGATTCATTCGTTCAGCAGGACACTGGGTAAGTAAATAGCTTTTATTCTAATTTGGCAATACTTTATTAAATGTGATATTGTCTCGTTGGTTATTGTTCACGCAATATGGGACAATATTTTTTGGTAGTGGATATCATCTCCCCATTACCCATCTGAAGTCAGTCCGTTCATCATGTGTAATATCAGGCGAGAGGATCTCATGTTTGGATTTGAAGGTAGGTGTCATCCTCATATTGGTCTCATCCTCATATTGGTCTTATCTGGAGAATTCCGATTTATTAGTGCCGCGCGGATTACCAATAGGTGGTGATACAGGTGAAATAGTACGTGCCCTGGTTCGTTATGTGTCTATAGGTAGGTAGGGTGATGACTGAATTAAGGTTATGGTGCTAATATTAATAGGCGTGCACCAGTGGGTGACATAGTGATACCAATTATTATAAATAGTTGTGGGATTATGATAATATAAATTAGATGCTGGCAGGGTATCATGAAAGACGGGAGAGTGACAATTCAAATAACTAAGCCATACGTGATACGTGAGTGGGAGAAAAAACAAACCAAACTGTGATACTCTACAGGGGGTATTGATATGCATAGAAGTGTAGAACTGTATACAGTTCATTATTAGGTGATGAAGACATATGGTTCCAGTGGTAGTGAAATATAAATATTACTAAGGTGTGGTGTACATGTGCCTGACTTCATATGAGTCATCATGATTGTGGTAATGGTTTATTGGGAATATAGTGCACGGATATAGCCTGATATTCCTACACGGTAGATGATACAGTTTAAAGTGGGTGTGAGCTGCTATTAGGGTCCCAGGAACCCTAGTTAGGGTCCTAGGAATGCTGCATAACTGTTCTCCTCATTGAGGCCCCGCAGGGTCATAGTGTCCATGAGGAAGATCACAACAACATCAACACAACTGCCGACACTGAGCAGTTTATAATCCTCGCCTGGAATATATATAGTCAAACACCAACCAAGGCTGACTAAAAGAGTTATACTGCCGCACTAGGGGCTGATTCTGACAGCAGAACAGGCTAATACATATACCTGTTCCCCAACACTGCCGCAGAACCCCGATGTGAGCAAGTACCAATATTACATCAGCAGACTAACGAATGATGAGGCGAATTAGATCAGGCTACCGGCTAAAATATTTGTAAAATACGCTATACCAAATACTCAAGATTGATACCGTCCGTATAACGGCTAATTAATAAGCAATCAACCAATCTACACTATATAGTATGTGTTGAGATAGTGCAATAAATATCCTTGTGACTGAGTACGATAGGGGACCCAATTGGGACATTATCCCCCATATTAAAATTCTAGATCACATCCACGGGATAAACCATCACTGGCTTATAAGCCTATATACGTGGGAGAACCCAATTTGGTGAATTAAATCCAATCTGGCCCCAAAACGTATAACTAGCCATACACATCAGGAGATTTGGATATTGGTCCAATCTCTATTCACTACTCTCCACATCAAGAGAATTATCTGATTGCTGCCACTTTTGGCATATACATAGAGATACTATTGTATCCGGATAAAAATAATCAGACACTTAGAGACACCAATTAATATCACCCAATTTTATCTATCTGAATACTTTAACCCGCTGACATCCGCTACAAGGCCACATTAAGCCATCGGATACTTACAGGGCAGTACCAGTAAGTGATAAAAGGAGAGGTGATTTGCACACAGGGAGGTGCTGCATGTCAATACCGCACGCACAGTTTTTAACCATCACTGTAATTCACTGTTTTATGTTATATGTTAGTTTGTATATTTCGCAGTTTTAAATAAACCAAATAAAAGGTATATTTTAAAGTCTAACAGTTATTTCTTCTATGGTGCACCACAACCGTGACAAACCCTACTCTGTCTCCTAATATACACCATCATCAGAATGCAAGCAGGACAGCACAGAGCTTTACAACCAGAGGAGCTATAAGAGGGGGGAGAGCTGTAAGTCACCTAGGGATCCCAGCCACCCACCCCCATGCACAGCTGGCTAGGTCTCCTGTGTAACCTGTAATCTGATGAGAGAACTTCCACTATGCATTCTCATAGTGGGGGTGAGCAGGATGATAAGTGGGGCAGCGCTGACGAGATGTGGAGGGCAGGTGAGTGGGGATGGGCCCCACTGTCTAAAATGCAACAGGCCCTACAAAGCTTAGGGGGGTATTCATTCTCCCACATCCATCTCCTGACGGGGGAGATGGCTGCGGGGCCCTATTCAATGCTGTCTTCCCCGACAGCATTGAACAGGGGATCTCGGCAGAACAAGCCCGACTCGGTCGGGCTCATTCTGCCAAGAACATCCAGGAAGTGACGAACTCCCAGATGCAGATCGCCTCTTCCCAGCCGCAGCTCGCGGCCACGCCCCCTTCTCATCCTGCTGCAGGCGGGACATTGGCTGCAGGCGTGAAATTCTCGGTCGAGCAGACCGAGAAAGGGACAGGATGAGCCGGCCCGACAGCTGTGACCCAAGATTGAATACCCCCCTTAATCCAAAAACTTTCCAATGCTTACTATATCTGCACAACTGTACACCCCAGTAAACTCATGTTCGTGCCTCACATACTGTTTTATGTGTGTATAGTATTAACCCATATATGGAACTGGTTTACTGACACTCCTGGTCTGGGAATGCATTAAATTGTACATTTCTAAAACCAATAGACTATGGGCCTTATTCTAATTCACTCTTAGAGGCAAATTCCTTCTAAGATGGACAAAACCATGTGCACTGCAGGTGGGGCAGATATAACTTGTGCAGAGAGAATTAGATTTGGGTGGGGTTTTTCTTCAAAGTGAGATCTATATTGCAGTGTAGAAATAAAGCAGTCAGTATTTTCCCTGCACAGAAACAAAATAACGCACCCAAATCTAATTATCTCTGCACAAGTTACATCTGCCCCCCTGCAGTGCACATGGTTTTGACCATCTAAGGAATTTGCTTCTAAGAGTGAACTAGAATAAGGCCCTATGTGACATACAGTCCTTTAAAAGTATGAGCAAAATATGAAACATTTTTGCAAATAACATAATGGGATCTTTAAAAAGGTAACCCCAGGATAATTCTAGTAATGTCTGTTGTTATATATTTTGAAGACATAGTATAGCTGTTTCTGTTGCTGCTACAGGTGTAAAGCCAGAGGCACATACAGTTGTACACCCAAGGGCACATACATGTTGTACAGCCAAGGGGCACCAACAGGTGTAAAGCCAGGGGCACATACCTCTCCTTGTACATGCATGTTCATCTTTATATCAATTTACAGTCATTTGCACACAAGTTTTGTAAAATAGTTACAACCAAGAACATGCTAAAATGAGAATGAGTTTATGCACAGATGGGTTTTTTTTTTGTTTTTTTTTTAAAGAAGAATAAAGTTATCAATTTGTCATAAATAGTTGTATATGTACGCTATGGTCTTCAAAAATGTTACTACCAAGTAAGTGGTTGTAAACAGACCTGTTCGCTGCTGTGCCAATGCACTATTTCTAGTTTAAATTTGGTGAGAAAAGTGGAGCAGAAATGTGGGTTTATACTTATCCTTAGATATTTGCCTTTTGATGTTCCTTTTTGAAAGTTGAGTGTTGTTTTTCCTCAGATGTTTTAATATATGCAATGAGATAGAATAAATAATATACCCTTGTATCATAACTCATAGAGTGAGATGTATTTAAGCCTTGGAGAGCGATAAAGTAGAGAGAGATAAACTACCATCTAACTACCAGCTCCTAAACCAGGTTACAAGATGTTTCATAAATGGCAGTTAGTATCTGGTTGGGTTGTAAATTATTTCACTCTACTCTAACACTCTCTATGGCTTAGTACATTTGCTCCATATTCTTATATTGACCTGGTGGTTAAATACAAGTAGGTATCCTAAAATGTGAACCACTAAAATAATTACAATAGGAGGCAACTGTGGAAAAGTATGAAAAGGGACCTAGTAAAGCTAAGATGCCTATTATAAACAGCATTAATTATTTATTTTATTTATTTATTAACAGTTTCTTATATAGCACACACATATTCCGCAGAGCTTTACATTATGTTTTTTAGCCCACCCCCTTCCACATCTGAGAATTAGATCATTCTGATTTCTCATTACACCTCATGAAAACGAAATGCACAATACAACATTTCTGACTGTACTACAGTATCTTCACACCTAACTTTTGATTAATCTTACTTAACATGCCTGAATCCGCTCATCATACATCATGGTTTTATATATAAAATGGTGTCATTAAATGTTTTTGTGTCCCATGATTTCATTTAATAATGAATACATTATTATATTTGACCACATTGAATTTGAAATGCTTTTCTCAGGCAAATGAATGATGTAATGGAACCATGCCAGTAGGTAATTCTATCCAATATCTTTGAATTCTCTACATGAAGAGTATACTTGTTGCACTGGCAATTATACTGTGTTTGGGTGCCATCTGCTGCTCATTTGTGCATACAAGTGCAGCTCTTAAATTAGTATCTGTACTCCCGTGGAATGTCTATGACTCAACATGTCTGTGATTTATGTTATACTTGCAATAAATGTGCTAAAGTTGTAAGTGTGTTGGTCATGATTTAATGCTCCTGTTGTAGCCTATATTCTATATTCATAAAAATGTTATGCTAACACGTAGCTTTGAACTGCAAAGGACAAACAGATGTGTATTGCAGGAATGATCTAAACTGGGAGTTCTTCATTATTTATAATTGGTCCCATAATTCTGTGATCTGTTACACTTTAATTAATATTGAACTTTATTTTTGCTAACAAATTTACCTAAAAGGGAACTGGGTGCAAAATAATCAACATTTTGATAATGTATAAGTTGGTGACGCACATTACATATTACATTAGTCTAATTAGCAAAATTTTGTCATTTTCAGTGCAGACAATGGTGTAATGATATAATTAATTAAAAGAAAAAATGAGGTCAAATGAAGATGATCATGTATTACATGCACACTAGCCAAACATGCCATAATTGGGTAATATTTAGCTGTGCATTCAGCAGCATAGTTTTACAAATCCACCATTGTGGGCTGCTGCAAATATATTACCGCAGGGTTAGACTGGCCCACAGGGGTACAGGGTAAACACTCATTAAGGTCCATTGCCTGGGTGACCACCCCCTCCTCTAGGTATAAAAAGATCATGACCATGCACTCTTTGTGGAAAGTCAAATATAAGGGTCAGCTGACCATACCCTCTCTGGAGCCTGGCTACACCAGAAGAAGTGTGGTCTTTCTCATTGGGCATAATGGGCAGTTACCCAGGGGCCCAAGTGTTCTAGGGGGCCATCTGGCCGTCTAGGAAAGACAGCACTGGGCGTCTAGGAAAGACAGTGTCTGTACCTTGCTCAGGAATTTCCAGGCTTTCTCCTGGTTCTCCTGGTTCCCGCCCAGAAGCGTCAGCTGAGCGATTCGGAGGCACCTGCTTGCTTCGCCCTTGTTGCTGTCCATGGTTCTGGGACTCCTCTACTCCTCCTGCCCTGGCTGTGAGTGCAGCAGCAGCGGCTATGCTCAGCTGATAAGGGGAGAGTAAACAGGGAAGGAGCGATGCTCAGTGGCTCCTCCTCTCACCAACGCCACTGCTGCTGCATTGCAGGTGGCCCCTGGGAGCTGCGGCAGTGGGTGGCGAGTGGCGGGCAGCATTGCAGTGGGGATCCGGGCAGCGGTGGCGGCTGAGAGCTTGTAGCAGAGTGCAGTGTCCGAAAAGCACTGAGTGAGCGGACTTTGCGAAAAGCAGTGGCAAAATTTGAAAATTCAAATGATAGGCCGGCTGCTGATTCGTGTGGGGGGGGCCCAGTGAAGTTTTTGTTATGTTAAGATGGCCCTGCCCCTAAGCATGGGCCCCTACTATTACATTCACCCACTGGGCCGTTGAATGCCCCAGTCTGGCACTGTATTACCTAGTCTCACCCTTGGTACCATTTAGGAATTTCCTGTGTTTTATTCTGCTCTCTGAGGCAGCTACTGTAGGCTCTGGATTTATTTTGTCGTTGGTGAAATGTCCTTAAAGTAATTTAGAAAATCAATCGAAAACTAGAACTACCATTTCTCAGAGGTGTAAAGCTGTACTAAAACTATTCCATATAATCAGCTATTAGCTTTTATCTACTTAGCATATTATGCAAGTCACACACACTGCAATATTGCAGTTGATATATTGGGGGTTATTCTGGTCCGTTCGTACGGACAGTTCGTTTGTATGGGGACTGATGTTTGGCATATGCGCAACAGCATTTCTGCGCATGTGCATATGCTGGTTGCGTGCGGCCACAGCGAACAGACTGTTCGCCGGGTGCACACACCCAAGAAAGGGGGCGTGGCATTACTGTGTATAGTCATTCCCATGGGAACGCCCAGCATTTCATGGGCGTTCCCATGAAAATGCTGCCTGGTGATGTGGGCACCTGGGGCAGGCAGCTCATATATTTGGTGATGTCAGCTGCCCGCACATTTCCTCTCAAGTGTACACACATATCTAAGTGACCTGAGAGTCACTTAAGATATGAGTGCACTCACCACATCATTCGATGGTTGGCGACCATCGAATGATGTGGGAGTTTCGCCCTGGCCTGGCGGCATTTGCAGTACAGCTCCTGGGAAAATCGCAAGGCTGGGAATTCACAGCCTTGTGAATCAACAAGAATAAGGTCCAATGTACTGTAGGTCATCAGGATAATATTGCAGTGTGTATACCAAAATCAATATAACTACCATGGATATAAATCTGTAAATCAATATCAATATTGAACGTTATGGGAAATGCAGTTTGAGTGTCGCATTAACAGTATGGCCCTTATTCAGATCTGATCGCAGTACAAATTTGTTCTCAAAATGTGCAAAACCATGTGCACTGCAGGTGGGGCAGATGTATAGAGAGAATTAGATTTGTGTGAGTTATTTTTTTTCTGTGCAAGGAAATACTGGCTGCATTATTTTTACACTGCAATTTATATTTCAGTTTCAACACACCCCACCCAAATGTAACTCTCTCTGCACATGTTACATCTGCCCCACCTGCAGTGCACATGATTTTGCCCATTTTGAGAACAAATTTACACTGCGATCAGATATGAATAAGGGCCTATGTGTGTATTGTCATTTTCAGATGCAGTAATAAGTTGTATAAAAGTTTAAAAGTGCCGAATAGCAATCACTTATGTATGTGGCCATTTTGTAAATGGGTCCTGGTGCTTAATGCATGCAATGAGCTACATAAGTCTGTGTGCAGCCAGTCTTCTATATAAGACCATCTGTAGCCATCCTTATACATAAGTACAAAGCCGGGGTTGTGGGCACCGGGCTGATGCCAGTCAAGTGTAAAAAAATAGATTAAAAAACTATTGGCTTCTGTAGTGGAACAACAAGTCCCAGCAAGACTGCCCCACATGCAGGGACTTGTAAAACCTCAAGTCCAAGCATGCAGGGCATTAATGGGCCTGCTGGTACTTGTAGCTCCACAACAGAACCAATAGCCCAATAACTTACACTGACACTAAGAAAAATAAAATGTGAAGACACCCCACATACACACAATGGCACATATAGAGTCCCCCATAGGCTTGTTCTCTTCTCCAGTAGAAATCCATAGGAGTACATGTGAGGGGGGGGGGGAGCTTATGTAAAAAGCTGCTGGCTGTTTGAGCCCGGTGATGGTTGCAAAATAAGGGGGACCTCTAACAATTTTATCCCCCATATTTTGGGATCCAGGACTGGGCCATGAGCCTTGTGGTCTTTATAGAAATACAGGGACCCCAGCTTTTTGTCCCCCTGAATTTTTGCAAACAGGACCAGCTCAATGAGCCCGGGGCTGGTTATAGCTGTGCTGGAGGACCGCATGCCATTTTTTTGACCAGGGTTGACAGTGCCTCCATTTCCCGGCACCTCTCGCCAGCCCCGCTGACTGGTCCCCTGCAGTTGTTCCAGGTCACTGTGATTTATTGATGGATATGTGATAAAGGGGAGTTGGTAGAGAACTGGTGGTGGGATGCTCACTGATGGTGGTAGGCACAGTGATGGGGGGTACAGTGGTGAAAAGGCCTAGATGAGAGGGGACATTGACGGGCCGTGGCTGACTATACTGTCATTGACTTGCCATGGCTGGAAGTCACCTCCCCTGCTGCAGCCTAGCAGTCACCTCCCGCTGCCACACCCTAGCTTTCACCTCCCCTGCTGCAGCCAAGCCATCAACTTCCCTGCCACAGCCTAGCCTTAACCTCCCCTGCCACAGCCTAGCTGTCACCTCCCCTGCTGCAGCCGAGCGTCACGTGCACGCGCGCGCACACGTGAGCGCGCCCCCCAAGCGCTGGTCAGATTTTTTCTGTCAGCAGACATGGAGGACAGCGTTTCTGTGTCTGCCACAGACTCCCTCTATATGTCCTCCATGCCTGGCAGTAGTAAAGTGGAGAGAGGCCACAAGAGGGCACTCTCTCAATACACAAACGACACATCCTCTTCTGAGGAAATTCCTGCAAGAAAAAAGAAAAAGTCAGTCAGAAAAGTTGTGCAGACTGACTCAGACTCTGAGGTGAATGAGTCTTCCCAGGAAGAGGCAGGGTCACCCAACACCTCAGGGAGCCCCATTCCACACAGGAAATGTCTTAAGAAGGCTAATAAAAGTAAGTCTGCCAAAAAAGGGACCTGTTCAGGTGAAAAAAACCCTTTTCCTGGCATTGCCCGTAGCAGGCAACCTGATAGTGCTCGGAGCAAGCACACCTCTCCTGCCCCTAGCTGGCATAACTTTCCTGCCCGTAGCAGGCAGCATGAAGATGCCCGTTCACAGCATAAAGGGTCACCGGCCAGGTCGTCACAGTACTCCCGTAAGAGTAGCCCCCCTCCCCCAGTGGATTGGGAGTCTGAAGAAGTTACCAGAACTTCAGCTTCTTCTAAAAGGGGGGAATATAGTGACATCCAGATGGCTAGAGTGGCGCTAGCAGGGAAGACCCCTCCACCTAAGCTATATGCTACCCACTGGGCACTGAAACAAAATTCTGAGGTACAGAAGTTTGCTCAGCTAGCATTCAGAGCAGCACTGGTTAAGGAGGATGAGTTAGTGCTGCGCTCTCATACAGGGCTACCAGACATTCCTGCGCTATTTGCGCCTGGCATTGACCCAGTGCTAATGTCTATTGTTGGTGATAAAAGACAAAATGACACCACAGACCGTACCCTGAAAAAGATACAATACAAGATAGCAGACGCAGCTGGTCCGCTACTATACGTCCTAGACAAGGCAGAGAGGGAAGGAGAATCTAGCGTCTCCCTAGATGCACTGGTGGCATCTAAAATGGCTCTTCTGAAGGCCATCAGTAGAGCAACACTGATTATAGGCCAGACCTTTAATCACATTACCAATACCCGCAGACCTGTGCTGATCTGTTTGGGCCCCAATTCATAGAAGAGGTCAAGATACGCCACAAGGCAAGAAAATCTTTTTCTGACCTCAAGAAAGGGGGTGAGCACTTCAAGAGGCCCTTTCTCCAGGGGGGTCGGACTTCGAGACCCGCAGGTCCGTCCCGAGAATACCAGGGAACAAGAAGAACCCAGACTGGAGGGTTCGGTAGCAGATCCGGTGATAACCCCAGAACATCGGCAGGAAATAACTGGAACAGCTCCAAGAGAGGCCGAAATTTCGGTAAGTGTACCCGCACACACCACATTCCACAAAACGCTGGGCCAAGCCTATACAGAATGGGAAAGCATTTCCTCAGACAAATGGCTACTAAAAACCATTCGATTTGGGCTGAAGCTCCCTCTACTACGGTTTCCACACCAGTTCAGTCGCATTCCTTGTTCAAGGAATTGCAGTCCTCAACTAGACGAGGTCCTGGCATTAGCATTAAGCCAGGGGAAAATAGAACCAGCGAACCCAGTGCGTTCGGGCTGGACAAGTCACTTGTTCCCCATAGCCAAACAAGACGGCTCTGTAAGACCGGTATTAAACGTCAAAGGTCTAAACAGATATCTAAAAACCAAAAGATTCCATATGGAAGGCATATCAGACATTCCATATATTCTGAGAAGGGACTGTTTCTGCATAAAGATAGACCTGAAGGAAGCTTTCCATTCTATATCGGTTCATCCCAACCACAGACGTTTTCTCAGATTCGTCTGTAAAGGCAATACATATCAGTGAACTGTGATGGTATTTGGCCTCTCATGTGCACCCTATACATTTACACGGGTCATGAAGGCAGTCATATCCCATCTACGTCAGCGGGGTATCCTGTGCATCATTTACTTAGACGACATTTTACTGATGCACCAGGACATCGATACTTTAATGAAACACAGGGACATGACTCTATCTCTCCTGTCCACCCTGGGCTTCACTCTAAACACACAGAAGTCCATCCTCAGCCCCACAAAATCAATAACCTTCTTAGGGTTCAACCTGGATACCCATTCTTTTTCACTGGCAGTCCCTCCAGAGAAATGGCTGGACACACAATCCTATATCCACAATACATTAAGGAAATGCAGACTAACCCTGCGGGACCTAGCCGCAATCATTGGGAAAATGATTGCCATGTCCCCGGGCTTTCGTCATGTTCCCCTGATGTGCAGGGAGATGCAGGGTCTCCTCAGATCTCTACTACACGCACATTATACATGGAAAGATACGATATTCCTATCCAGGAAAGCAAAGACAGAGCTGTCCTACTGGAACACTCTTCCTATCCCTCCTCCTCGTCCCCTGATAGACCCTCCACCGTCCATGACAATCACCACGGACGCTTCCTTAACGGGTTGGGGAGGCTTCTCACAAGACAAAGCAGTCCGGGGAACCTGGTCGGCAGAGGAAGCCCAGATGTTTATAAACATCTTAGAATTGCGAGCAGCGAAACTAGCGATGAGAGCTCTAGTTCCCAATCACATGACTAACACCCGCATATAGCTGTGCCTAGACAATACCACAGCGGTGTCGTACATAAACAGAATGGGGGGCACGAAGTCCATTTCCCTGTGCAGGGAAGCCCTAGAAATCTGGGAGTGGGCTACACAGAGGGATATTATCCTGGTGGCATCTTACGTCCCAGGCCAACTAAACGAGCTAGCAGATTCGCTATCTCGCGAAAGGATTTCCCTAGACTCTGTGGCTCTAAAAAGCCAGGTTTTTCAAAAGATAAAAGAATCCTTCGGGGACCTAGAAATAGACCTTTTCGCCAGTCCCACAAACGCCCAAACCCCATGTTTTGTATCCAGAATATGGACCGAGGGAGTCTGGAGGATGGATACAATGTCCTTCCCATGGACAGACCTTCCTCACCCTTATGCCTTCCCTCCCCCAGCCCTTCTCCTGAAAGTCCTTCAGAAGATCAGAGAGGACCGGGTACCTCATATAGTATTGGTATACCCCTTTTGGCCATCCAGAGTGTGGTTTCCCCTAGTCAACCAACTTTGGATCGGCCCGAAGATCCCCCTGGGGCTATCCAAGGATTGCTTCCAGGGAACCTCAGACATTCTAGAGACCCTTCCCCAGTGCATGTGGATGGCAATATTACTGGGTTGCTGACCGACCCAGCCCTAGCATCACCCACAAGGGCGCTAATTAATGCGTCTTTGAGACCACGGACTAGATCCAGATACGGTGCAATTATCAAAGAATTTGATATATGGAAAAGCCAACGCAGCTTACAAACGCGGGGCTCACCTCTCCATTTAGCCCTGGATTTCTTAGCATCTAAATACCAATCAGGGTTAGCCTCAGCCACCATAAGGTCATATGGCTCGGCCTTGGCCATTTTGGTCCCTGACCTAACAAATAATAAACTTTACCTCCGACTACTGAGAGGCATCCACCTTTCCAGGCCCATCACACCAAAGTATACTAATACCTGGGACATTGAGCCATTCCTAACTTTCTGGTCTTCCCAGGATACAGTTGACGACATCATCTTACTCTCCCGCAAATTAGCATCCCTATTAGCCCTAGCCATAGCAGCAAGAGGGGCCGAGCTAACTCTAATTCACATAGAAGATCCGTGGTTGTCACGTACCCCAACAGGTTACCACATCATCCTGAAAGGGCATACAAAAACCTCGTCCTTTAATACACCAATAGTGGAATTTGACATCATTAGGGATTCCACCGACCCCAATATCTGTATATCAGCATGTTTAGAATCGTACCTGGCCCGAACGGCGCCTATTAGACACAACATCTCCCAACTATTCATCACCTGTAGGAAACCCTACCGTCCTGCTAGACCCTCTACCATCAGAGGGTGGATAGTAGCTTCCATGAGACAGGCGGGTATAGACACAGATCAGTTCAAAAGCCATTCCCTGCGGGGGGCGGCTGCCACTAGAGCAGCTGCGAAGGGCATTCCTCTCCATGCGATTATGCGAGCAGCAAGATGGTCCTCTGCCCGTACCTTTGCAAAGCACTATTGGAGACCAACCGATCTTCAGAAGATCGAATTTCTCAGAGCAACCACCAGGTATGTGGTAGTCTGCCCACCTGCTGTTGCTAGGTGGCAAGCCTCCCGAAGAACAAAACACTGGTTTGCAGGAATCTATGACCTGCAAACCGGATTTGTTCTAGGGAACAGGATTGCCACCTAGCAACAGCTACCACCCACCCACCCTTGGTTGGCACCAAATGTTGCTAGGTCTGGCGCTTCCTCTGTTAAATTAGTTGGTTCTTAAAAAACTTTCTTTTCTTCCCATCAGGCGCACCGAGGGACCAAAAGAAGCCACAAGCACCGGCCAATAAAGACCAGAAGTAACCTCCACCCTACAGTCGGCGGTTAATCTTCAGGCTGCAATCAGTTCCTATCCACTTCAAGTTCAGTTCAGGGAATTCAATCCCCCTTACAGAAGGATCATTCTCTAATTTAGTTAGCCCCGTTACCCAGAAGGGCTCCCGGTTTCAGTTAATAAACCTTTTCTCTGGTTTCAAGGCACTACTGGTTTCGTGTCTTTCGTTACCTAGGTACCCGCCAAGAGTAGACCCATGGGGAAGTCATCATACCTCTCATATTCTTGGGGGACAGGTTGCTACCAGTAACCTTCCGAAAAAATCTGACCAGCGCTTGGGGGGCGTGCTCACGGCGCTGTAGCTGTAGAGGGAGAGGTAAGTGAAATTTTTTTCATTTTCTCTCCCTCAGCGTTTTCGGGAGGCTTGCTGCCTAACCCACCTGCTGTTGCTAGGTGGCAATCCTGTTCCCTAGAACAAATCCGGTCATTGCAGGTCATAGATTCCTGCAAACCAGTGTTTTCACCTGTCCGTGTTAATGGGGAATGGTGGACACCACTGCTCCACAGGGCTTACACCGATGAATGAACATTTACAACGATGAAGGTTACACCGATGAATGAACATTTACACCAATGAAGGTTTCACCGATGAATGAACATTTACACCGATGAAGGTTACACCGATGAATGAACATTTTTTTTTTTATAAGTTAAGTAAAACATCAGGAAGCTCACTAGCCTCTTATCTAGTAACATATATGTGCAAGCAGGAGAACTATTTGTTTTACCAGTGTGATGAAGTATTTCATTCGGAGATCTGAACTATGAAAAAGCAACATTTTGCCTGTTTTAGATTTGATTAATGTCTGTTATTTGACTTGGCAGTGGCCCACAATGCATGTTACTACAAGCAGATTCCAATCATTTTAAAGCTTGATCATGTTGAAGAATATGTAGTAGTATAGCTGCAAACCTTCAGCATGTAAATCAAATCTGATAACTGAAAGAAACAAAACAGCAACTAAGATACTGAGTTTACATTACATTCATTTTATTTTGCTTTTTCTCTATTTTTACTTGTTTTAGTTTTACAAATCAAGGTGCAGTATATGTTATCTTGAAGCTCACAATGAGAAATCAACATCAGACAAAAAAAATATTAATAGAAGTCAACCTCAGTGGTATTTGTGGAATGGTTCTAGTTACTTGTTGTACTGTGCAAAGTGCAGCAGCAAACACTACCTGTGGCACAAATTACCTCCCACACATAAGGTGTGTACTAGAAATATGCTTGCAAAGGGACTTAGTAACAACTTGCGTGCAAGATATAAAGTTGTAAACAGCTGTTGGCAAATGGCACCACGTCACATAATACACACAAGGATTTCCCTTGACTGCTGTCCATAACCATGGAAACGGTCACCACAACCTGCAAACAGTCACCTCAATTACTCTACATTCCAGCAATCCTCCCACTGTGGGAATCCTTGTTTATATTTCATGTTGTCATGGAGACTATTTCCGATGCGATCTGCATACACTCTGCCTTTACTTTTACTGCAGACACATTTTTTATAGGTGATTTGATTACATGTCTCTGAAAAGTTAATGTGGAGCTTAGAATTCCATATAGTATGAGAGATTGTGGTTTTGCTTCACTCAGCTTTCAGCATGCAATATCACCCTCGTCATGATTGGATTACTGACACAGGTCATGAAAACCAAAATCATGATGTTAAAATAGCTCCAGTATGTTTCTTTTTATTCTTCTGGTAATGTTTGGTTTGTTATGCTCTGGCTTTGATTTCATAAACTGTTCTTATTAAACTAAAATGCAGATGTTCAGTGATCCATGAATCTGCATTTTCTATGTAATGAAACCTTTTAAAAGTATTGGAAATCAGCATTTAATAATCTTTTGAACGTTCTATGAGCCTAATCTGTTAGGACACACACAGTACTGACTTTAGAAATATTTATATATATATTACTAAGAGTTTGAGTCATTTCAATGTTCAAAAATAAGGAATATTACCCATATTATGTCTAAAAACTATTGCATTTAATATTAATCATAGTGGATTCTGTGTGTGTCAGCATAAGGATTTGTATATTGTCTAAGCTCACATACCAGTCTCTTTACTAGAGGAGGCAAAAATAAACAGTGGCGACTCCTACCTTCTGGTAGGAGGGAGGCTACCACTACCCATGTCTGGAGATGATCCCAGGACCTACGCAATAGATCTTGGACAAGCGCATGTGCATAACAACCAGCTGATTGGAATGCACATGTGCAAGACTGACTTCTATGGACTGAATCGGCAGCAGCCTTTAAAAGCTGACAATGAGACAGGGAGTGGCTTTGCATAGGAAACCAGCTCTCTGCTAATCACAGTCTGGTCTAGCAGGCCCAGAGCGAGGAAACATCTCCCAATGCGACTGAATGTCTTAGGAAGTCAATAGGAAGTCCCTGCCAGTCATAGTAAAGCCAGTGCAATCAACGACTCACATTGATTTAAGACTTTTTTGTAATTTTTTGTAAAATCTGCTGTTAATGTCTATGCAGTGTCTATTCAAAAATGTGCAAATGTCACAGCCACTTGGATTTGTATTGAAACCACCACCAGCGGCTTTGCAAATCCCAGTCCTATGTACAAAGGGCCTGATTTGTTTCCAGCTATTCAGGATGTGGACACTGGGATAGGTTCAGTGATACAACAGACACTAAGGGGGCACCAGCAATACCGTGGACACTATACTGCTATACTGCAGACACTAGGAGGAAACCAGCGATACATCGGGCACTGGGATCGCACCAGTGATACTGCGCACACTGGGATAGAACCAGATATACTGCAGGTGCACGGATGGAACCAATGATACAATGAACACTGGGATGGAAAAAGTAATACTGTGGACATTGAGCTGGAACTAGTGGTACTGTGGACACTGGGATGGAACCAGCAATATTATGGACAGTGGGATGGAAACAGTGATACTGTGGACACTGGGCTGGCGCCAACGACACTGCGGACACTGGGAAGGAACCAGCGATACTGTAGACACTAGTATGAAACCTACGATACTGCGGACACTGTGATGGAACCAGTTATACTGCGGACATGGGGATGAAACAGAGATACTGCGAACACTGGGATGACTGTACTGTTAACACAATGATTACAGTAACAGTATAGGCAAGTCCTGAACTCTTTGTGGCTGTTTTGTTTATATATTGTAAGTAATCCTCTACATATAAATCTGTCTCCCCGGTATATCTGACAGATAAAAAGCATATGTCTTTGGTATTTTTTTGCAATACATACTGCAGGTTTAGGGTCTATAACTGGGAAATCTTTAATCCATAAATAACTTAAAATCAGACACAAGAAAATAAATATGTTGCTATTATATCATATGCACAGTCTCACTATGGTCCCATCTCTCAACCACTTTGAGCTTACTACTATATAGAAAAAGCCAGACATACTGTAATTCATAAATTTCATTTGTGCATACTGTACGGTATTTTATGCATGAAGATCCAAAGTCCAGGAGAAAACCTTATCCAGGGTTGAGCTGGTAGAGCAATGAGAGTGGGTTATACATACCCACAGTGGTGAGACGATAAAAATAATAAGCAAATGCTCAAAATAGTTTTTTTCGTTGAGAGGGGCTTTTTCCAGAGAGATACCTAAATGTATCAAATACGACGGTAAATAATCTATTCTTTTAAAGTATTTTTGCAGACAACATTGTACATTACAGAGCTTCATATACCTAGGACTCGTAACTAGGAGTTGAATCCTGCCTGGCGATTTGTAGTCAAGCAAAAATAAAACAGGCCAGGGTCACGGCTGTCGGCGGAATGTACCTCTGTGGTGTCTCAGATTTCTGAGTGCCCTGTTCGGGAAGCAGGCAGGTAGCTGACATCAGATGCCCACCCCCTACTTTGGGGAACTTCCATGGGAACGGCCAGCATTTTCACGGGAACGACCATGAAACGTCGGGCTCTCCCATGGGCAAATCCCCTGGGCTGCCGCCCCATGCCCGCTTGTGCACCATGCCCGTACTTCTGTGTGCGAGCGCTGTGGCCGCTTGCACACATCGCTTGCAGTCCCCAAAAATCAGGCCCCCCGTGCGAACGTGTGGGGGACCGATGAAATCAGAATCACCCCCAGAGAGAGAGAGGTGCATACATACATACAAGTGTTTCCAAATGCAAATGAAGCATTGAACTATTTATTACTATCATCAGAAACAAAGACATACTGTACTGTAATACACCTTTCATTTACTTATCTTATACAACAGACTGATGAAAAATCATTGTTGTATAATGATTTGGTAGTTTTATTTATTTAACCTATTATACATGAAAAGCAAATGACAAGTAATTTACTGAATACTGCAGACCTTATTCAACCATTTCCGAGTACTCAACAAGGAACCACTGGAATTCCAAGTGGACATGAAACAGACACCATATGATTGAGAAGGGATGCTGAACGCTAAAGCCTCATTTCAAGTAAAGCTCCAATTATTTAACATACATTTTTAATCTAGAAATTTACAGCTGAATAAACAACTAGTCAATCTGTATGTTTTCTATGATTTATGCATTTGTGTGTGTTCTTTATTTGATTTGGTTTCTATACGGAAATGAACAATTTTGGAAAATTGTAAGATTGCAGTAAGTTGGTTTCATATTAAAAAAAAAAAAGCATTGCCTACTGGCTGCTAAACTAATGCAATCATCAGATTCCTGCTGTATATCACTCTCAGTAGAGGCATTGTACAGTATATACATTTAAATCACTCTGCAATCTACTCTCCCAGTTCATGAATTAGGAAGGGAATCCTTTATGATATCTGACAGTAAAATTATTATTAAATGTTTGTGTATTTCTTTCTTTATCTATATTAAAGATTATAATTATTTATAGGGTAACTCAGCACTCAGCATTAAGTTATAATGGGATAATAATAATAATAATAATAATAATAATAATAATAATAATAATATTCATATAGCACTTTTCTCCCAATAGGACTCAAAGTGCTTTACCATTGTCTTTACAGCTCAAAATACACAACAAGCTTAACAGTAGATATCAGTAAAATGCTTGAGTAAATAGGTACGTCTTTAGTCTATTTTTAAAGGATTCTACAGTGGGTGCTTCTCACACTGTGCAAGGAAAAGAGTTGGAGCAACATAGTTGAAAGCTTGACCCCCAGATGAATTGAGGGAAATTCTGGGTACTGTTAGTAATCCTTCTTCAATGGCTCGTAGTAATCGAGTAGGAGAGTAAGGTATCAGCAGCTGCTGCAAGTACCTTGGGCCTTGGTCATGTAGGGCCTTGAAAGTCAGTAAGCCAATATTGAAACTGATTTACCCCCACCCAAATATACCTATGGGGGCTGAAAACACAGAAAAGAGGTTGGCTGGAGAGACAGAATTGGAGCTGGCTGGAGAGATAGAAAGGAGGGGGCTGACTGGAGAGAAAGAAGATGGGAAGGTTGGATGTGGGGTTGGTTCAAGCTGGAGAGACACTGGGTGAGTTGGGCTGGAGAGTCAAAAAGAGCCTGGAGAGATTGAAAGAGGCTGGCTGGAGCTTGAGAGACACTGTGGGTTTGGACCTTCTAAAAGGCACAGGATAAGGCTCAAATTGCTGGGGGGGGGGGGGGGGGGAATCCAGAGTTTATTTCATCTGCCAAGATTACTGGCACATTTGTAATCCTTTTTCTCCTACCCCCAAGCTGTGCTACTGTGTGATGTCAGGACAGGGGGCATAAAACACAGTCTATTTTGCCTCCGAAACGGGGGCACCACAGTTTATTTATTCTCTGAGGTAGGAGTGGGGACTCCATCTAAATTGTCAGTTCCAGTCACCACAATTTCTAATGGCCCTGCCCCTGAGCATGAACTAACCACACATTAAATTAAGTGATTCTCCCAAACTTTTAACCCACCTTTTTTTTTTTTTAAATGAGTACCAATTAATGCAGTAAAATAGAGAATGGGGTTCATTCACTTCTTGGCCATGTGCTATTAGGTATCTTGCCCATTTTCCTGGGCACCTCTATGGGTTGTGTGCTAAATTTAGAGAAATATGGGCTTCTATGTACTGCAGAAGTCTGTGCACATAACTTGGAATTGTACCTCCCCCATAATGGATTTACTTAGTTAAGTATAAAATACAAATTGTATTACATGTTTTATTACATGACTATGTAATACACATATTTAATTAGAGGAGGTGGGGAGGGGTGATTGTACATGCATTGCAAAGTAGTTGAACAAATAAAGCCTTTTCAATTAAATTACAGAATAATATTAAATACACTAAACCAAGATGTAGAACCACAAATGCGATTTACCATCTTTTCAGATTTTAACTGAGATGGAGGCATGGATTCTCCTGACCATGACTAGCAGAACTGTGATGGTCTCTTAATACAGATAGTGTTCACTACATTTTATATTCTCCATAACAGAATTAGGGAATAACAACAACTGCTGGGACTTAAGGAATTTAAATTGGAATGAATAAAACCTGCCATATATTTTCTAGACTTCTGTGTATGCAGTTCTATGCACGTATTTAGGTACTATTAATTAAAAGACCAGAGTCCACAGGGTCAATTTTACAAGTGAGACATTGATATCATAATATGATTGTAATAGTCTTCAGTCTTTATCAATATGTTGGACTTTAAAAATGTTTATGACTAAATCATCCAGTATCCACCCACAGTGAGATATAAAACATGGATTGAAAAGAACGGATCAGACTAGACACAGTCCACTTTGCAGTTAACTAATTACTGTGAGCACATTAGATTTTCTTAGGGAACAATGACATATGTTTACAGCACATAAATAAAGACACACAAATATAATTAACCCAATTACATAATATAAAGGCCCTTATTCTGATTGATGCGGACTTTACCGCGTTCTTACGGATCGCGTCTTTACGGCGTCTGCGCATGCGTGGAGAACGCTACGCGCATGTGCCACGCCTTGACTCGGTACCAGTTCGGACAAAGCCCGTCCAAAACTGGTCACCGCAATCAGTCGGGAAATAGGGGCGTATTATGGGCGTCATGCGGAATGACACATGGGCGTAGTTTCAAAGTGGGCAAAACGGGGCGGAAACATGGGCGGACACGGGGGAGTACACTTATGTTGGGGGGCGTACATTCGGAAACCACTCCGAATGCACGCGAGCAAAAAGGGCAGAAATGTGCGGTGTCCACAAGTGTACTATTGCTTTGCGGACACCACTCGTTCATGCGGTAGGCGAACGTACGCCTAATGACTACAACCATTAACACCTGAACCCAATAACAATCTACTCCTTTACTCATTACTCACTAATAGGACGCTTGTCAGTGCTTTAATTGAAACCATTGCACTTCAATTGCTGTAAGGGTTAATGTGTGCTATGCATGTGTTAGGCATGCTTGTAAGGATATATTGGAATCTAATTGATTCCAATTCCAAATAAGCAGTTTTTTATGAGGATAGGTAATTGAATAAGTGGGTCATGTGATGTCTTGCAGAAGATACTTCATAGTGGGTTGTTTGGCGTAAATCCTCCGCTTACGTGCGGTAGCACCGCTTGGCTCCCGTTCGGATGCGGTATTCCCGAGCATACTCTGTAATACTCTGTAATACCGTGCCGAATCGGAGTGTTTCTCCCGCACACGCATGGTTTGTATGTCGTCCGTAAACACGCCCTGTTCTTAAAGAGTGAGTCCGTCCGAATGCGGAGGACACGTGGGCGTTTCTACGGACGATGGCCGCATGCGGCAAAACACCGTGGCGTGCGGACCGCTCCGTAAGAATGCGGGAATATCCGCACAGATCAGAATAAGGGCCAAAGTGAGGTTATGAAAATTAGTAAATATTTTTAAAAAGATAATGTAGGATTATGTTTGTCTACCACCAAATTAGTTCAAAGTAAATGGTTTAGTGGCATTTGATATGGGAGCCAGATGGATCCACAAAACCCGGAGTACAGATCCAGGAAAACATACAAACTGCAAACAGAATAAGTAAACTGCACATTTACACCGATCCGCTGGAGGCGGATCGTAACTTGGACATGCGCAAATACCAAACATCAGACATCCGACCGCACACGGAGCCGTCCGATTCAATCAGAATAAGGGCCATGTTTCAACTCAAAACCCCAATGATTTGATGCGTTTGGTTTTCAGCAAAACCAAACTGCTCATCGCTATCCTTCAGTATATTAGTAAATATTCTACTGCATGTAAGGCTGCATACACTTGCTAATAGTTGGTAGCACATAGTTATCTTTCTGTCATACTTTTAACTTAAACATTGTGCATAATGCTGAGAGTGACTGCTTGTGAGAATGACAAGACGTAAAGGTTTGAAGTTGAGGTCAATCACACTAATGACATCATCTCCAGGCTGGTCATGGGAAGAATAGTTTAGCAAGCTATTAAGTTAAAAACAATATCTTGGATCAGACTCTTTTCTGTGATCTTCCCACCCTTATGCCGAAAGCACTTAAATAATGACTTCCAACTCAATTAACTGCATTACTTTCATAATATATTTTTTATTTTATGTAAGTATTTATGTGGTTTGTTATATATGTATTACACAATTACCATATAAACAGTCCGAGATCATTTCTGGATCACTGTTACCAACTACTCATAGCAGGGTCTAATTTAAACTTTGATGACCCCATAAGAACATTTTGAAATGATCCAAAGCACCAAAGTAGTTCACAACATTATTTTATGCCCCAGTTAAGTGTGCCTTATTTAAGTGTATGCTACCTAGTTTAAATGCCATACAATGCATCCAGTTCCTATTGTGCCCCAATGCATTGACCCCAGGTCACATGATGACACCTTGTGTTGCCTGTAGTTCATATTATACCACAGTGTCACCAGTTACCATTATGCCAGAAAGAGCTCGCACTTCACATTGGCAGGCTCCTGCTTACAGTTTTTCTCGAACGCAACTGATTATATTGCTACTTGTGTTCTGAGCACCAAATCTGCTATAAGTTATACTCTGTAAGTTGGTAGAGATATTGGGGGAAGTTTAATAAGATGGGAATTCTATTTCACATGGGATGTTGTTATGGGCAACCGAACAGAATCTACTTCTTATTTATTTAGCACCTTCTAGAAGATAATAGATAGTATCTGATTGGTTGCCCATAGCAATATCCCATCTGAAATAGAACTCCCATCTTAGTAAATGTCCCCATTGTACAAAATATATGAGTTGTGTGAAATATATGAGTATTATGCAGAGTAGTTTGTAGACTATCCTTTTCTGTTTTTAATGGTGTCTCCTGTTCTTACCAGGCCATTGTCATGGGCTTGGCTTGTTGTCTTCCCAGTAATTACCTATGTGAGTCAGTGGAGGGCAAAGGTATCCGGAAGCTAGGTGGCTTGAGATAATGATAGCTCATATGCAGACAGCTTTAGGCGTATACATGGGAGACACAGAGAATTGTCGAGACCCGAAGCAGAGGCACAGAATCTATCTTGTCAGTGATTTTCACAAGTGACCCCTGCTGCACCCAACAAGAAGATCATGGCCCTCTGCCTGGGATTCTCTGTGGGGACTGTGGCATAATCAGGGATACAGTAATGATACTGGTATACAGTACATGGGATGTTAGACGATGGTGATGGTAATCTGATGGTGATGTGAAATAGTGTGATAACACTTGAGCAAGCTAAGGATGGCAGGAAAACTGTGACAACTGTTGGTAATCAGTCAGTCTGGGAACCAATGGCGTGGCCTAGGAGCAGGTAGCAGGGTTTGGTCTGGGAACTGATGACGTGTCCTGGGAGGTAATAGCATGGGTCAGTCTGGAAATCAATGGTGCAGCCTGGGAGCCTATTGTAGTGTCGGTCTGGAAACTGATGGTAGTGTTGGTCTGGGAACCAATATTATGGCCTGGGAGCAAATGGTAGTGTCAGCCTGGGTACCGATGGCAGTGTTAGTTTGAGACTGAAGAAGAAAATATATGACTACCATCAGACTGGAGATCCATCCTAACATCTTCTGCCTGCTGCATGCCTGGGGAAACTTTTCCTATGCTTTTAAAACAAATCACTTGTTTGGTAGAATTGGAATTCTGGAAATATCATAGGTGTACATACCCTTCCAAATAATTTGTGACTCATCCAAGTTATATTGGTTTTGTATGCATTTATTTATTTATTTATTTATTTATACACAAGGTGTAATGGTATTGATTCATAGCTACCTCTGAGTGCTATCTTTCAGATCCACATATTTTCTGTTGTACCAAGTATCAGTCTGAGAACCAATGGTGTAACCTGGGAGTCAGATGGTATCTGGAGCCTGTGTAGAGAATCCTGGGCTGGGCACAGAACACTGGAGCACACTAGAGATGATGATAGTGGAAGTCTCTGGCAGCAGATGAGTAACCAGGTCAGTAGAGCAGCAGGACACATGTATCTGGATCTCTGGGGCCTTGGAAGCTGATGCTGAAGAAATTCATGGCAAGGAGGTTTTTGGGAAGCTTGCTTATAATCCACCAGAAGTGGTGTGCGAGAGTAGCATGGGGGCCTGGTTCCTTACAGCCATTTTGGACTGATGCCAATGTGAGCTTGGTGCAGGAAAATTTGGCCCCTCTAATGCCCCTTTCAGACCGCACTTTGTAAACGGTATATTGCCGTTTTTTTACCGTTTTAAAACGGTAATCTGTGCGGTCTGAAAGGTGCAGGACCACTTAACCGGTTAGAAAATACCGTTTTTTCTAACCGGTTAAAATGCAGGGTCCTACCCGTTTCAGAACCGGTATTTTAGGCTCAAAATCGGTTCTGAAACGGTATTTAGGACCCAGCCAATGCGCAGTGAATATTTAATGAGCGCTCATTAAATATTCACACCACTGGAGCCGCCCCGCGCCCCAGCGCGCGTGTCGACACCCCCCGCGCGTGTCGACACCCCCCCGCGCGTGTCGACGCCCCCCCCCCCCCCCCCCACGTGTCGACTTACCCCCCTGCAGCCGGTACCTCCGTTGTGGATCGCGGCACTGCAGTTCTGTATGGTCGGAAGCACTTATAAGAAAAGTGACTTTTGGAAAATGGCTGCCCCCATACGAAAGACAGTTTTTTTAAACAAGTTTTCCTATGGGGCAGCCATTTTCTGAAAGACACTTTTTTTCATAAGTGCTTCCGACCATACAGAACTGCAGTGCCGGGATCCACAACGGAGGTACCGGCTGCACGGGGTGGGGGTAGGTCGACAGGGGGGGGGGGGGTGTTTGGGTCGACATGCGTGGGGGGGCGTCGACATGCGAGGGGGCGTCGACACGCGCGGGGGGTGGATGTCGACACGCGCGCGGGGGGGGGGGGGCTGAAGGCTGCACTGGCTTTGGCCCTGTATTTGGAAAGTTTCCAAAAACTGGTCTGCCAGTGTCAAAAAATCGGCACTTAAACAGTAATATACCGTTTAAGAGCTGCGGTGTGAAAGGGGTTTTATCTGGCAGACCCGTTTTTGGAAACGTTTTCAAATACAGGGTCAAAGCCAGTTATGCGGTCTGAAAGCAGCATAAACCTCTCACATACAATATATACTTACTCAGGATATAAACCAGTATGTATTTTACAGTGAAAGAGATGATGGGTGTTAGAATTGGCCACTTTGTGTAAATTCTAATGTGTAGTTGTCACGACAGGGGAATGGTGGACCCAGGAGTGACCTTGGTGGCAAGCTGACTACCAATGGAAACAGATCTCGGAGACAATTATCTATAGTGATGGAAGTTTATTTGCACAACAGAAAATATGGTACAGGTAATTGCTTTGGGGAAAAGTAAGTTTCAGAGTCTGCGAATAGTCTTTGGGGAAGATAGTGGAAACAACTGGAGCTGGGAGAATTCACCAGGGCAACTGGACTGGACACTTGGAGACGAGGAGAAGAACTGAAGACGGATGGATTGACCAGGAGTACTGGACCGGACACTAGAATGTTGTAGCTGGAGGACCAAAAGGAGAGGCACAGGTGCTGGAAGTACACAGGTGCTAGCAGCTGGAGGTGTACAGATACTGGGAACCAAAGGTACACAGGTGCTGGCAGCTGGAGGTGTACAGGTACTGGGAACCGGAGATGCACAGGTGCTGGGAGTACACAGGTGCTGGCAGCTGGAGGTGTACAGGTACTGGTAGACCGGAGGTACACAGGTTCTGGAAGTACACACCTTTACTAAAGGTAATTTAGTTATTTACTAAAGTGACAGCAAAATGACCAAAAACCGGACTTTAGAACAGTTTAATACATACTGCAGGTCTAACTATCAATATTTTTACATAGACAAGTATAATTTAGTCTATGGTGCAGCCCAGGGCAGTATTCCCTAAGAAAGTGGGGTCCCCCAAAAAATGCCACGCGACTCCTTTTTTTGCAGGTAAGCTTAATAAAATAATTAAATAATATTGTGTTTTTATTCCACTTTAAATAATTATTCAAATAAAAGCCAGCTATGATCCTCTTCAGTCCATGTTTCATTTACAGGGTTTAGAAAACAAAAAGTTATTACACAGCCCCTTCAAGAGTAACCATGGTGCTAAGAGAGGGGTGTACTAATTACCCAGGGAGGTCTGTTGGAGGAGCATGCGGTCCAGGCCGGCTGCTTGGGGAGTCAAAGTTCCCACTTTGCACTGCATAGCACCTCAAGTGCATAGTATTTTCTATTGATGCTTTTTGGAAGTGGACATGGAAACACCTCTCATTTTAGGCCATGTACCTTTGTACCTAGGCCCCAAGCATGTCTCAATGGCCCTACGGGTGACAGAGTCACTCCCAGTCATCTCAATGACAGTGTGGGAGCTGTATCTCCCCAGTATTATTTCCATATTACACTTGCTTTTTGGATATTATTATCCATTTTATTTAATTACAAAAAAAAATATACAGGATTCCTGCTACTTTTACACATTTATGTTGTTCCATATGTCTTGTCATTCAATAAATTATGTTAGCATAAAAGTCCAGTTTATAGGCTTAGCCTCAGGTGGATTCTATACTTCATATATCTTTAACATAGCTGCCCTGGGGAGGTTTGCAGATGACTGAATTCACTGCTGAATTCATCTACACAAACACACAAATATCCACAGAATGGACTTTTTTAAATATATTTTGATATGTAATTACTATATCTGCCTAACTGGTATAAGTCATAATTAACATAGAAATTTTTTTAAATCTTTCCCCATAATACTGTATCACAATATAAATTGGTTATAGACCTCTATGTCAAGGAAGTTATACCATACAGTATATGAAGTACTTTCCCAATTACTGTGATTATATCCAATGGGAAAGAAAAATTAATTGGAGATGCTCAGATTTAAAATTCAACTACACATTTATTTACAATCATAATGCCTTTATTTATTGTTGCTTCTATTATAGCTTTATTTAAATAGATCTATCGTATCTCATTACATTTTCTCTTTAAAAAATGAAGACTCCAATGCCCAATGTAAAGTATTAGAATTTTGAATACATATGAAATTCAAATTTAGAATCTAATTGCCTCCATATAAAAAAAAAAAATAGTTTTATTTACATTCAATGGGCAATGCAGTTTCAGTTCACCTACATACATGACTACCAATTTAGGCATGTTGCAAAAGATAAAGTTATAATATTTTTAATCAATAGATTTAGTTGACAAATTTTATTTAAATGGACCCAATGATATATTTAATTTAGTTCAAATGTATCATTTGAATTTACGACTGTTCTATCTTTTACACATTTCCACTGCTTAGTTCCCATGGGTTTGCAGCTCA
Source organism: Crinia signifera (assembly GCF_055691185.1). NCBI lineage: Eukaryota > Metazoa > Chordata > Amphibia > Anura > Myobatrachidae > Crinia > Crinia signifera. The sequence continues at coordinate 284,296,282 of NC_139217.1, forward strand.
CATAGAACAGCCAGGCTGCCATCCCAGAAACAGAACTGGCAAAGAAAAGAAAATTTAGGGTCACCACCAGGGTTTATTTATGGTCAGGAACTTAGCTTACAAATGGAAATGTTCTCGCCCTGAGGGAAATTACAAAAAGATATTTATATCTATAGTTGTAATAGCAAAATGGAAGAATCTTGGAGAAAACCTTAAGTTCCATAATTACTTTTGCTTTACTTATTTTGTTAATTTCACTTTAATAAAAAAGGGAAGGCAATGTACTTTGCAATATTGATCAGCTGGCAGCCTATTGCAACCCTTTGCATTTTTATGAAATCTCAAGATAAGTAAGGCATGAAAATTGAGCATACTTAATGATATTAGCAATTAAGGTCCAAAAAAATAAATGCTGCAGTAAAGATTTCAATCCGAACAGAGCACACTGGCAGTCAGTTATTGATCTTACAAGATTCCAGATGACAGATCGACAGTCGACAGTCATAAGGTTGATGCCCTGAGGTCTACTTTGCCTAAGGTTGACATGTTTAAAAGGTTGACATGAAAATATTTAACACAAAAATAGTTTGCACAATTTTTTTTTTTTTGTCATATAGGCCCTTATTCTGGTTGGTGCGGTCGAGCCGCATATGCGGCTCCGACCGCACCAGACGAATCCCCGCCTACAAGACGGATCGGCACGGCCGTCCGTACACGGACGGCTGCCGATCCGCATGAAAATGGCGGGGCGTACGCCTCCACCATGTTGGGAGCTGCCCCCTGCATTCGATGGTCGACGACCATCGAAGGCAGGGCCGCACGCTCCCCCCGCTCACGCAAGCTTATAGCACACGGACAATCGTCCGTGTGAAAGCTTGTATTTGGGCGGAGAGCTGACATCCGGCGATGTCAGCTTTCCGCCCCCATCAGGGGCGTCATACCCTGATTAGCATGCATACGCCCCGCGTTTGCATGGGAACGCCCATGAAACGCGGGGCGTATACATAGGGAAATGAGGGCATGAAGCCCCTCACGCCCCTATACGCCCCCTTTGCGGCGTAGTAAATTTATGTGCGGCGAATTCGCCTGCACATGCGCAGATTGACCTCTGCGCATGTGCAGACGGAAAACATCGGCGGTACGGCCGCACGCGGGCCGTACCGCTCGAATCTGAATAAGGGTTGGGATCTGCTTTATTTGCTATCCATATGAACTGTGCCCACATTTAATTTGCCATCTTTTGGGGGCTCTGTATTGTAAGAAAATAAGAGGCAATATTTCACACTTTTATACTATTATATTATTTTACAATAATTTTAAAAGTAAAAATAAAATATAGATTTTTCAGGAGTTGTATTTATTCTGGATTTTTTTTATGTTTACATTTTTATTATCAAAAATCATTTAAATAACATTAAACTACTGAAAATAACCATGTGCCTTATAAACTATAATTAAAAAAAAATCAGATATTAGAACCACAGCAAATGTCACTTGTGATTTATGGAATATAAATTGTACTTGCAACATAATTATGTTTATTAATATTTTAAAATGTATTGTATTTATTACAAAGTATGATATTATAAATGTATTTTCAATTTTTTTGCATGTATAAGTTCTTATTTGTGTTATTAAATTTCAATATACAATTTAAAAAAAACTATAACAGGCTATAAGGCATCTAATTGTATTTTTCTGCATATTCTGAATGGTTATGGATTGGCTCAAAGACAATTTCTAGGTAGCTCGACATTGATAAAAGGTTGACATGCACTAGGTTGACAGTAACAAACATTCAACATGGAAAAGGTTGATACATGAAAAGATCGACATGAGCTAAATAAAAAAAATTTAATCCTTAAAATAAAACGAAAATTGAGGCAAGCCCCATACACAAGGGGGAGATATATTGCTCAGCAATATATTGCTAGCAATATGTTGCTGAGCAATATATTGCTCAGTTTCTCCTTTTCATCAGCGACCAGAGATGGTCGCTGATGAAAGGGAACCTCTGCCGGCGGTGCCGCAGAGGTAATCAGCTGGTCGTAGGAGCAAGCTCCTGCGACCAGCGATTATAACAGGGCTGAAAACGGGAGCGCGCAACCGGCGATTTATCACTGGGGCACACTCCCATCACTGGCAATATGGTTGCCAGCGACCATATTTCCAGTGATTTCAGCCCCTATCCAGGGCCAGCGCTACCACTAGGCAGCTTTAGGCAGCTGCCTAGGGCGTCTGGCACTGGAGGGCGCCATTGAGCTGCCTCTATTGTCCTAGCAGGTTTTTATATATATATATATATATATATATATATATTACCGCAGTTTGTGAGAGGTAGATGGTGGGGCAGAACTTGATACTCGGCAAGAATCAGGCATTAGCCGGCCGCCTGCCCACCTGCGCTGCTGGGGAAGCTGTTTCTGGTGCCTGCCATTTATACAGCTGCAGCAGCAGCCAAGAAGAAGCCGAGGAGCTCTTTGGGCTCTAGTGCTTTGTTCCGCCCGCCCGGCAATGACAAGACTGTGCTGCTGGCTGTCAATGAGATTACTTCAGCCCTCCCCTGTCAGCAGAGTGATTGGCTCCTACACTAATGTAGTGTAGTGCAGAGCAGCCCAGGCCAGCATCCACCACGCGGACGCCAGCCCCAGCTTGATTCTGTGTGAGAGGGGGGGCAACGTGTTTGCACTGCTGCAGCCTCTGTCGGGACGCCAACATTTAAGAGATCTTCAGTGGCGGTAAGTGGCATGCTGCTGGGTGCGGGGAGGCTGCTGCTGAGGTAGAGGGAAAGCAGAGGAGTGGTGCTGGGTAAGGGAGGGGGACTTACAAAAGATAGGCAGGTGGTGCAAGTTAGGAGGTAGCTGCTGCTATGAAACGATCTGGAGGGGGGAGGGGTGTTTCATGTCATGGATATGCTGTGTGAGGGGGGGGGCTGTTTAATGTTAAGATGTGTTAGGGAGAAGAGCTGTCGCAGCTGGTATTAGAGAGGTGTGAGACATGTTCTGTAAAGTGGGCAATGAGGGAGAAAGTATAAACTCTGTGGGAGATATCAGCTGGCAGTTTATTCATAACTGGTCTGGCCTCCGTTATTGTACTCCATGCCCCCAGTGTAATGAAAATGAACGAGATGTTCATGGATTAAGCATTCCCTTTTAGGCCAAACCCATTTTTCAAGGAGCATGGTTGTTTTTCACTGGTGACTAAGACCTTCGAGTGCCGCTCACTGCACACTTAAATCAGACCTGCTCGCTAGGCTGCACATATTCTCAGCCCAGTGAGCAGGTTAACACTGTCCCTTCACCTGACTGACTGGGAAAGTGGGTAATGGGCGGTTTTTTTTGGGGGGGGGAGTAGGCAGAAATTTTGCCTAGGGTGCCAAGAACCCTTGCACCGGCCCTGCCCCTATCACCCCCGTGTGTACACAGCTTTAGATATTATGTGCAATGTTTGACAGCGGTATGAATAGGTAACTCAGGAGGTTATTCTGGTCGGTGCGTACTTTCCCGAATTCGGACGGACTCACTCTTTAAGAACAGGGCGTGTGTACGGACGACATACAAACCTTGCGTGTGCGGTGGACACGCACAGATTCTGCACGGTCTTACAGCGTAAGCACAGTCTTACCGCGTTAGAACGTACGGGAACCTGGCCGTACGCACCGATGCTGAGTATTTACGCTCAAATACAGCACTATTTTTCTGAGCACACACAGCGAACACATGACCCACTTATGCAATTAGGCAACCTCATTAAAAAGGGATTGTTGTCTATTTGAATCAATTAAATCCTAATATATACTGAAACACATTACTACTATATTCATTACACACATTAACCCTTACAGCATGTGAACATAACATAATCTATATACAGTATGTACAGTTTGCTTATTTAAAAGATTATAAACAAGTTACACATATACTTTTCCATTGTAAAAAAAAAACACGGACAACTTCGAACTGTAATTAACTATTTATTACCTTTACAAAACATATAAATTATAGAAAAAATAATTAAATTAATTTGCCCCATCCAGTAGGCGGTCCAATTCCGCCATGACCTGGCGCATGTGGGCTCGAATTCGGAAGAGGGCCCCACGGAGACCCTCTTGTGCTTGGGCTGGCTCATCTGTGGACCAAATAAAAAATGGAAAAATTAATAATGATATTCATGCATACATTTAACATAGTCATACCTAAATGTTAAACATGCACCGTGATAGGTGTGTGTGTATATATATATATATATATATATATATATATATGTATATAGACACATATATAACTATATATATGACACATACAGCTATACATACATGCATACATACTACATGGAAAGCCTGTTTTTTCCCCTCTACCCTTTACTCTGTAGAACACCTCACAGTCATAGTGCTCCTTCTCAATCCAAACCCACCCATGACTAAGCTCTGAGAAGCATGTCACGCGCTGCACCAATCCCAATTCTGCAAACAAAGTTCAGTATCTGTTATATGATGGAGCGTGGCAGGGGACTTAGTCAACTCTCAGGAATGCTCAGTACATTTGTGCAATCAAGCATGGCTTGCCTGCTGATGGTCTGCTCCAGAAATCATTGTCATAATGCCAGTTAGGTGAAGCTGCAGCACTAACCCACTCCCATGCACAAAATCATTAGAAACACAAAATCAACAAACAATTATGGTGCCAAACATACATGCAGACCGCAGGGGGTGGTTAGCTACAGGAGGGCCCAGGGGCACTGACCACTTGTTACTCCAGTCTAAGCCACGCCTGTCCATACTCCATTTATGCCATACTGAATCTAGTTTAGAAAGATCAATCACCAGTAAACTCTACTCACCTATATGAGGCTACAGATTGTATGCTTGCAGCAGGGACATGTAACCCTTACATGAGCAAGTCATCCCTTTCTTCCAGGATACAGATTAACTACACAGGTTCAGTGGCACTTAAAATCGACCTGAAAGCCATCCTCACAACCTGTGTCATTAATATGTGACCAGGATGAAAGGGATGGTTTGGCCACCCTATCTAACCCCAAAGTGTGTCTGTTGCTACCCAATTTGTTGTTTGACTTTATAGTATTTTCAAACACAATTGAATCACCAGTGCTACATATCAAATAGTAGATGACAAAAGGAATAATGATTCTTTATGTATACATACCACTTTCGGCTGCCAGCTCCACCTCACAGGCCTCCTCATCCTCCCCCTCTTCCTGGCCCTCCTCGGCTGCCACCACCTCCTCCTCGGCTACCACCTCGTCCTCCAATGGCACCACCTCCGCCTCCACTGCCCACACCTCCTCCTCCACTTCCTCCCTTTCCTCTGCCTCCACTTCCTCCGCCACCCCTTCTTCACTTTCACCCTCCTCGGCCATAGCTGGCTCCGCCTCCTCCTGGGCCTGGGACGCCTCTGACTCCTCTCGGGCATGTCTTGCTCGTTCCCGTGCTGTGTTTGTGAAAAAAAAAAAAAAAGTGCCAATTAGGGGTCATTTGTATTAAGCCTTATCAAGCTATAAATCAAAAGGTTATAAGTACTGATAAATGTACAGCCAATCAGCTCCTTAGTGGCTTTTACAAAACACAGGCTGTAACATAGCAGTTATGCTGTGACATTTGGGCCATTGTAAGCTCACAAACATTAATCCTACACAATGACATATTTTATCACCATTACAGGGTGTCAAACAGGAAGTAGCACACATATAGTGTATGCCATGTTTAACTCATGATCAGGCTGGTTACCTTATTGGCTTAAATAAGGTCATGTAAGCAATCATGTACAAATGGCCATTTAATGTATAAACACTCACATCTCGCTATGCTGGCCCTGATTTGCTGGAGCAAATCCGGCTGGCGACGTCTCAAGTCTGACCACCGCCGCTCCAGCTGTGCGATGGTCCGCCGCACCTGCGTGCGGGCGTATATGCGCCGGCGGGCCACCGCATAGGCATTACGCTTCTGCCGGTTGGTTATGAAGGGCCCTGCACGGCCCAGCCTGGTCTCCATAACGGCGACCAGTGTCCTTAACTCTGGGGAAAAAGGGGCTGCTCTGCCATAGGCCGCCATCTTAGCAATGGCACAAATCAAGCGATCATGTCCTGTCATTTGTTGATCAGAGTGATATTTGGTATTAACTTTATTGTTCATTTTTACAGTAACAGCGTGTATGCGCCAGAACAGACGGCTAACCCATTGCATCGCAAACCCACACTTGCTGTACCTTTGCATAGTTTAGCAGACCATGCCATTACTTACTATCTCCTAAACAGACAGTGTAAAATAAGATGGGAACCCATTATATATAATCTATAACATTCACCAAACATGGCTATAAGCAACAGGTGAAATAGTCTGCATCACTAGCCACTTACACCTAACTCAACACGGTACTAAACAGCTATTTTATAATGAAAGCTATGCAGCAGAAACATAGCAAATAGTGCCAGACCTTTTACCAATATTAGGCCATGCTGCCATGTGTACACTTACCTTCTACAGGCCCATACTAGAGAGGTGGAATGAAAAGAAGCTAGCATCAAGGCTGAATTTGGAGAGCTTTCACATGTGATTTGGATGCTAGCACTGATTACTTGTGCCTAAGTGGTGGACTGGATTTACATATGGAATGGGTATTGTCATTTGTACTACATACCAAACAAGTGCACAGTACAGATGTACATTCACATATACATTTCATGTCTGACCTCGGTTGACGCTGCCATACGGAACGCGGCCGTACGGAACGCAGGGTGTTGCTGATGTACGCCGATTACAGAAATAGTATATAAAGGTGTGTTTGGCAAATGCAATGTTGTTGCACACATGTCTGCATCTCTATCTGAGGAAGAGCAGGAGTTGCAGGACCTATTTGCTCAGATGGACTCCAGCACCACCTATGTCCCCATCAACCCTGAACAGCCATTAGGGGAAGAGCAGCCAGATGGGCCATCGACATCAGGCCAATCGGCAGCTGGCCCATCCTCAGCATCAGCAGAATCATTGGGAACACTGCAGGTGGCTTCCCAACAGAGTAGCCTGGCCAGCACTTCAAGTACAGCAACCGGTGGCCGTGGCCGTGGCCGTGGCAGTGGCGGTGCCAGTGGCAGTGGCGGTGCCAGTGGTCGTGGCCGTGGCCGCAATCGGGCAACAGAGGAACCAACCACCAGAAACATGGCATACGAACCGCAGGAGCTTGCCATCCTGGTGACCCGGGCACGGGATTTGATCGAGTGCCCACAGGAAAAGTTGACACACACAAGGAGCTGGAAGATCTGGGAGGACATAACGGTGGAGATTAATACGGTGGCTCCACAAGTTCGTGAGGCGGAGCACGTTAAGAAGAGGCAAGTTCATGTGTGTTACATTTGAGCAGTACAAGTCCAGTAATGTTTACATTAGATATTAGATGGAGTTGGTCAATGGGCGGTGACGTTGCTTGAAGCCACAGACATGTTTGCCATGTCATTGAATTGATAGTTATTGTAGGCTGAGTGTGATTGTATCTTCTAAGGGTTGTTTTTCAAAATTATTATAATCTAAGTTTGGTGTCAGGAGGCACATGTTGTATTATGTTTCAGATTGCAATGGGTGCTACAGCAAACATGAGGAGTGACATGTATTAATATGTACACTTTGATTGCAGGTGGCACGACTTCAAAACGAACCTCAAAAAGAAATTGACCCAGCGGTGGGAACACAGCCACACCTCTGGGGCTGGCCCCATGCCTTCAAAGCTGAAGCTCACCCCCCTGGAGGAGATGGCCGAGTGCTGCATTGCAGTGGAGGAGGTCCGGGGGGTGAGCACCATGGACAGCGAGTCCCCAGCGGAAGTCATGGCTTCTTTGCTTGAAGGTAATTATTTGCCATGCCATAAGTAGATGTTTCGAATTTTGCATGGAATGTGTGGTAATTGGAATTTTCTCTTTCACCAGCATCCCCACCGCTTGGTCAACAATCTCTTGAGGAGGTTGAGGAGTCTGTGCCACCTGGCCCAAGTAGCTGGCCCGTGCAGCAGCAGCCGCCAATGTCCGCGGCTGAATTGGCCACGTGGGGGCATGTGCTTGTCAATATTCAGCAGCAGGGAGAGTCGGCATCAGAACGGGTGCGTAGGGCCGAGGAGGTGTTGCAGGGTTTGACCAGCAGCCAGCAGAGTATCGCTGAGAGCCTGCAGGCTATGAGTGCCAGCCAGCAAGCTATTGCTGCTAGCCTGCAGGTGCTGGCTGATCAAGCCCTGCGGCAAAATAAACTCCTCCTCCGCCATAATGATCTTATGGTGGAGCTAGTTGCCAGCAATAGGGTCCTAATGTCACCCGTTTCTGGTGCATTACCACCATCAGCACTCCCTGCTGCCAGAGGGGGAAGACCATCCACCCCTCCCCAGCATGTGCTCCACCTGACCCACCATCTGGCCGTGGCCGTGGCCATGGGCGAAGAGCTGCTGCACGTGGCAAGGAGCCTGCCAGGGGCAAACGTGCCCGCAAATGAACTTGTGTCCGCATTAATCTCCACCCTTATGTCTTCCCAAATCTTTCATTGAGCTGTGTGTGTCAGCATCCTGTGTCCAATTCCGTGCCGAGGGTCCCCACATTTGCCCTCGGTTCAAATGTCATGTTTGGTTCCCCTGTTGCCCCGTTTTGGCTAGCATTACTGTGTGCTGTACTTGAAGTGTTGGTGCTATACTTTTGTTGTGAAGCCACCTGATGTGTTCCTAATGATTCTGGTGTGGCTATGTATGTCTATAATACATGTATTTATTATATATTATTTACTTTTATTCCTGCTATGCTACCTTTTATTTTGTGACGGTTTCTAATTTATTTTATAAGTTCATTTAATAAATGTTATTTTTGTCCCCCAAATGTGTGGTTTAATTGATACATGTAGAAGTGACATGTGTATTTGTATTATTAATATTAAGTTGTGTTCATTATTTGCAGTGTAAAAGTGTGTGAAAAATGCAGCATATATGTGTGTGTTTAGTAATGGTCCATTTAAGCTGCAATGGTTCCAATTGAAGCAGCGAGAAGCGTGTAATTAACAAGTAATGAGTAAAGTAGGTGATTGTATTGTGTTCAGCTGACATTGGTTGAGGTTCGTCCGTCCTGATTAGGTGTTCCGATTGCCTAGCGCATGACTGAGTGGTGTCCGCAAAGCAATACTTGCTTATGGACACCGCATATTTCTTGCCTTTTTGTTCGCGTGCATTCGGTGTGCTGTCCGAATGCACGCCCACCAAAATAAGTGCACTCCCCCATGTCCGTCCAAATTTCCGCCCAGTTTAGCCCACTTTGAACCTACGCCCCTGTGTCATTCCGAATGACGCCCATAATACGCCCATATTTCCCGAGTGTTTGCGGTGCACATTTCTGTACGGTATTAGTGAGTACAAGTACGGAGACTATGCGTGGCACATGCGCATAGCGTTCTCCACGCATGCGCAGACGGCTAAAAAACGCCATCCGAAAGTATACGGGAAAGTACGCACCAACCAGAATAAGGCTCTCAGTTATTATAATAAAAATATTCATTATTATTATTATTGTTTGCAATTCATTCTAGCTTTCCCTATACATTGTATAAGGCCCTGTGATAGGACTGGTGCCTACCGTGAAATAAGTTTTTCCATTAATTACAATTCAAAGTAAACATATATTAATATATTGCTATTCATTGTATTGAATTTTGTCCCAAGTAATGTGTGGGCAACTGAGCCATGCATTCACCTTCCAACGTGCAGGCACCAGGTGTACTCTTCTGATTTGTTGTGAGAAGAATGATTATTAGCAATGTACATACACACATATATATATATATATATATATATATACAGCACTTACCCAACCTCATGAGGAAAGGACCAGACCAGCACTCAGTTCGTGAAAAAAAACGTGTGTATTCAGGTAAAGTACAACATAGTCATAGACAGACAGCAGGGCTGACCCGACAGCCGTTTCAACCGGAACCCTGTTCACCCCTGATGAAAACCGGACAGGGTTCCGGTTGAAACGGCTGTCGGGTCAGCCCTGCTGTCTGTCTATGACTATGTTGTACTTTACCTGAATACACACGTTTTTTTTCACGAACTGAGTGCTGGTCTGGTCCTTTCCTCATGAGGTTGGGTAAGTGCTGTATCTTAAACTGTATGGACCCTGCACCGCTGTTATTACTCATTCAATTGAGTGCCGTTCTGAGACTCCCTATATATATATATATATATATATATATATATATATATATATATATATATATATATATATATATATATATATATATATATTAGGCCTATGTCATGTAGGGAATCATTTATGTTGTACACTGCTAATGCAAATTCTTCTCACAATTCAGGAGAGTAGCAACATTTTTTTAAGTCTTGGGCAGGAGTATATCAGTGGCAATGCAGGATTTTTAGAAGGGGGTTTCCACATGTAATCCATAATCTCCAACTCTGCAGCACATTGGAGTAAGTACGGGAGTCTGGGGGAGCAGTAACAGTCCTAAATATTGGTCTGTTTATGCACTGGATACTGTGTGGAATACAGTATTAATATTAAACAGTACAAATAATCTAAGTATAGGCTGTTTCAAACATTTAAATAACATAAGTGGTCAAAAAAAGGTTAAACATATAATAAATAAATAAACATAATATAACCAGTACTGCTGATAATATACTGATAATATTGCAACAGAATAGATCAAATGGAGGTATTCATTTTCCTAAGATGGTTGAATATGGATATGCCTCCCATCTGAGATACCTTCGGGATTGGTTACATGGCAAAGATATGTATGCGAACACTACGGTGGAAACTTCTTTCCTTAAGGGTGATAACTTAATTATTTTTACATAGACATGATGGAGAGTTAAACCATTTGATACAGAATAACCCACTACTTATGAATACACGTATAGTATGGCATTTGATACGGCATAAACAGTTATTGATTCCATTTATTTCTCTTCATCTTTTTTTGGTGTCTAATCCGCAGTTTCAGCATGGTATGGCCCAATATCCATTTACGTTGTGGCAACGACAGGGAATCACTAAATTGGGCAATTTAATTAACAAAACAGCTAAGAAACCATTACCGTTTATACAAGTGGTAGATAAATTCTCATTTTTACAACCTTTCCCATTAGAGTTCCTCCAAGCCCAACATTATGTGGCCGGTCTCTCTAAGGTGCTCTCCCCTAAGGATTATACTAATCCATTGGATACACTTTTGGCACTGGAAAACATTTCTTCTAAGGCGATCTCAGACCATTATTTATTCCTTCATAATCCCTTACAACATGGATGGCGCAGTGGAGAGACCATCTGCCTATACTGACTATAAAAAAATTATTGAAATCCTAGGAAGTTTCCATAAAATTGGTGCCAGCAGCCTCATATGTAGAACTTTTTCTCAATGTGTTGCACAGAACATACTGTAGAAGATTCCTATAGAAAGGTTTAAGCGCTAGGGACAAGTGTGCTGTGCTGCGTACAGATGGCTGCCTTCTGGTAGAGGGATGCCGCCCTCAATTGGGGGATACAAAGAAGAAAAGAACCAGTGGGCGCCTTCTGTACACTAAAACAATTTATTACACAAATAACACAAAAAAACACAATATATATATATATATATATCACACAAAAATTATAATATAAAACAATAATTTGCATGCATGCAATACCTCAATAAAAAATTTTTTTGTTAAAAAGCCATTTCACTGCATTTGCATTATGGTGTAACTAATAGTTACCAGTTCCTGGTTGGATGGGTAAATCGCTGGGTGTGGACAGATGTTTCAGTCTCGCACAATAATGGTGTGGGCAAATTTTGTAAATCCTTCCAGGTGGAATGGGGGTTTCCAGGACAAGTGCACAACAGCAGGTATGGCAAGATATTCCTTAGTGATACTCGGCGCTGTCTCCTTCACTCATGAGGATGTGCGCAAGATTGCCTGATGTGGATGCCGAGCCAAATACCTTGTGTTGTTTGGGCGCTTCTCCAGGCGCTGCGCCGGCAAGCAGCCCGACTATGGGCTGGGATAGACGGTGCTCCAATAGATCAGGAACAACCCAGCACTTGCATGTGCTGGCGTGTACAGCGCAGACCTCTTATGTAGACAGCGGCTGATGGATTTTGTTCCCAGCCGGCTGTACGTGTGCGCAGTGGGGACCAGACTGCCGCGGGTATATATCACAGTCAAACGGCGGGCAGATGGTGTTGGTCAAGTGCCGTAATGTGCCCCGCAGGTCCTCAACTGTCAATCCTCATCTATGGACTCCTCAAGATGCGTTTCGCCGCGCTCAGGTGGCTTTGTCAATTTTAGAAACATACTGTACCTGTCACCACATCATTGGTATTTGATGGGATCATTGTCTGACCACTCATGTCTTCGATGTGGTAAGCAAGAGGCTGAATTGTTTCCACTGTTTGTGGAAATGCCCAGTGATAAGGAGTTTTTGGGCTCAGGTATGGACATATACTACACAGCATTTAGTTTTGGCCTTGAGCCTGACCCCAGAATGTGCAATATTCGGTATTATGCCTACAGGTATACTTACAACACAAAGAGTACGTAAACTGTTAATTATTATATCAGCAATTGCTAAGAAATTTATTTTACAAGTCTGGTTACAGCCTACAGCTCCACCCTTCACTCTCTTTATTAATAAACTACACCATATATTTAAAATGGAGTGGCTAGAAGCATCTCTGAGAAAAGATATATCCACTTGGAAATATTTCAATATATAGGAGAGTTACATTAATACCCAACCCAATACTATAAAAGTTCAGATTTGGAAAAGTTTTCGGAATACACTCTGGTATGAAACTCCTATTAATGCACAAGACCCTCCGATTCTTTTTGGTTAATAACAAATAATATCAACACTTTAGATTTCAATTTGGGAATATTAAGCTGTGGGGAGATAGGTAGGAAAGTATAATCTGACCCCCATGCCATATAGCGATGTTTATATTTGTCTTGTTATTGTAATTTGTATGGTATACACAAATTATTTGTAATGATTTTTTTTAACACGCTTCAATAAAAGAAAGTTAAAAGGAATTCGATTCTGGGGGACACAAGTGTAGAAACTTGTAGAATGGTGAGGCAGACATGAGGAGATGATAGTAGAGATATTTAAATGAATTGAAGTGCAGATATATGTGTGGGCGACAAGCCGTAACGGTGTTAGTGCATTTAAAATACTGTGATAGATAAATGACCAGCAGTGGTCACACATATATGGTGGCTTAATTTAGCATGTGTAAACCACTGGCTTCTATGGAATGCATCTGCTGGAGCACATAAAAGCTGTCCAGGAATCCAGCTCTCTGCTAATCACAGCCCAGTCTGACAATCCCAGAAGAAGAAAACACCTCCCAGTGGGACTGCCTGTCCTGCAGGTGATTGGCACTTAGAACTTCCAATAGGAATGCACAGTGTAGCCAGTACACACACAGACTGCAATTGGCTCACTCAGCAGTGGCAGATTTTACTGGCATAGGTAAAATCAGCCAACATAAATCACAGAAGCTAATTGGAGCAAAATCTTCCATCAAGTGACTTAAATCCCACAATATAATTAGGATCAGAGTTTCTTTCCTAGGATTGCTTCCAATAGATTGCTTCTCTGTAAAGCGCTGCGGAATATGTATGTGCTATATAAGAAACTGTTAATAATAATAAATAAAAGAAGAATGTGTCAGTGCCATTGGCATATTTATAATGGGTGCAGGGTGTGCAGTACACATAGGAGTGTGGAGCCCTATAGAGTACTGCATTGCCCGACACTGCACCATGTTCCAGGAGACCTGCCCAGAATCTACTTTACTGCCAGAGACAAGGGTGCTCGCACAGAGCCTGCCCACAGGCCCTCTCCTCTTTCAATATATAACTCGTGAGTGTACCCATATGTAAAGGCAAATTATATATGCTAAAGAAAATAGATTTTGTAAATGGCCTCCATTGTCTGGACCTGAAGACATTTAAATGCTTCTATAACATTCTTTCCATAAAGCAACGTGTCCCTCTTTTCTTTCCTTCCTTTCTAAATCTGTCTCGTCTTGCATTTTTTCTTTTTTTGTTTCTTATGGCTATAATAGTGTCTATTATGTATTATACAGTATGTCTATATGTCTAGAACAAAATCTGTGGTTCTGCATGTCTAAAAGTCAAAGCTTTTAAGCCTTTTTATGGAACAAACCTGTTCACTTTTTTACATCTTATTTACTGTACTTGTGAATAAGATTTTTATATACCTGAATAAATCATGCTGCACATGACATAACTGGCAACTACAAATCATAGGAATATTTTATTTTAGTGAATCGAAGAATTAAGAATGCATGAAAAAAAGTGTTAAAATGTCATGTATACAGATAGAAAATCTTTCAATTAAATAAAGTAGTAATGAGTTTACTTATGGCACATGTAAATATGTTATAGCATTTTTTGTTTCTTTTATTTTTGTATAAAAATGTCTCAAGCTAAAAAATTAAAGATATTCTCTTATGCTGCTTATATTGAGTTATCAGTTACATGAGAAACTAAATGATGCTGCATGCTGTTCCCAATGATGGGCCTGATTCATAAAACCATGTTGCACTACTTGTGGGCATATTTAAACATTACAGAGCGATTTAGAGTTAGGACAGATGTGTCCAAACTCAAATATAGCATCACTGATGGTCAGGGCCGGATTACAATAGGGCTGATGGAGCTACAGCTCCAGGCCCATTCTCCAAATAGGCCCATTCTGTAGCTGAGGGCCAGAGCTTTCCAACGAGCCCAGCCCCGTGTCGGTAGCCCCCCGGGAACCCGAGATACCGACAGGCAAACCTGGAACGTTTTCCCCATAGGATAACATGGGACCCGCTAATTCCGACCTCCACCCGGTTCCAACGGCTGCCAGTTCCCCCTCCGGCATCACAGAAGCTTGAGGTTGATCTCAGTCGAACCCAAATCGCTGGGCCTTCAATCTGATACCTGGTCCATATGGGTTCATTGGTTCTAGAGATATTGCGGGTAAACCAATTTTTTTTCATTTCTGAAATGTAATTTCATGGCTGTTCATGTTGTTTGACAGATTTCTCTGTAACCAAATGGCCCAGTTTCACGGGACCAAAATCATTTGAAGCCTACATGTAAATCGGTCAGTTGGTTCCGAAGATGTAGCTGATTGTTTAAAGGGGGACGGGGGTTGTTTTCTCTCCCCCTCACACAAAAAAATGCAGGGACTAGGCTGGTGTAAAACGGTCCAGTCCGGGAATGTCCCTGCATGATCTTGGCGCCATATTCCCGGATAAATCCCTGCATTTTCTGGTGTGAAAGGGGTATTATTACAAATAGCCGGGACATGCAGTGCTCTGAATACAGCCAGGCAGCCCCCTGCTCTCTGCCCAGCTGTCAATGGCTGTCATTTCTGCCCGGCGGTGGCTATCCCCCAGTTACCGCAAGCATGTATTCCCCCTTGGCAATGAGCATGTAATCCCACATGGCAATGAGCATGGAACCCCTGGCAATAAGCATGGAACCCCTGGCAATGAACATGTTGGTAAGCAACACTTAAGTAGCATCATTTTTCATAGGCATTATGGTGTTTGGCATAATACATAATGGAGAATATGGTGTTTGGCTTAACATGTAATGGGCATTATGGTGTAAATTTTTAATGTGCGCCTTCAGCGCGCAATGCCCCTATTTATGAAGCATATTGTGCATTATTGCTCAATCTGTTTGGTATAAAAATGTGTATTTTGGCTCAATCCATGTGGCAAAATGTGTATTTTGCCTTAATCTGTGTGGCATAACGTGAATTTTGACTCAATCTGTGTGCCATAGTGTGAATTTTGGCTCAGTCAGTGTGAATTTTGGCTCATTGCATGTGGCACAATGTGTAATAGGCAAGTACAGTATAAGGGGGTTACTATTGTGTTGCATGATTTGTATAAGTGGTATATGGTGTGGTAAATTTAGGTAGCCACACAAAAGGTGCTGAAATGTTGTCTACCAAGTTTCGGCTTTCAGTATTTTTTTTATGACTGGAATGCTGCCTCGCCCTGCAAGTATCTTAGAACATCGGTATCCTGCATCTGCACCTTTGCCCTCACCCGCCAATATATCTCCCTGCATTTTTCTTATGCCAGCCCCCTGCCTTTTCCAGGCATATATAATTAGTTGAAAGTATTTACACAAATACAGACACACCCATGAGCAGACCACCCAAACAGAACACTGGTCACGCCCCCCACATTATTAGGTGCTGGCCGCAACCCCTATTATTGTGCATAATAGGCCATTGATAATTTTCAGCTCCAGGCCCATTTAGACCTTAATCTGGCTCTGCGGATGGTGTAATGGTTAGCATTACTGCCTCACAGCACTGAGGTCATGGGTTCAATTCCCACAATGGCCCTAACTGTGCGGAGTTTGTACATTCTTCTCGTACTTGCGTGGGTTTCCTCCAGGCACTCCGGTTTCCTCCCACAATCCCAAAATATACTGGTAGGTGAATTGGCTTCCAACAAAAATTAACCCTAGAATGTCTGTGTGCGCGTGTACATGTGGTAGAGAGTATAGGTTGTAAGCTCCACTGGGGCAGGGACTGATGTGAATGTTCAAATATTCTCTGTAAAGCGCTGCGGAATATGTATGCACTATATAAGAAACTGTTAATAAATAAATAATAAATAATAAAATAAATATATATTACAGTGTAGAAATAAAGCTGCCCAGCATTTGTTGGCTTCATGCAAATACAGTCAGGTTTTACACTGCATCTAAAATAATAAATTCAAAAAGTATGCTTGGTTTTTTGCAGATATAAAGTTACTTGCTTTTCTTGCATGACTAAGTATTAGCTCAGATTAAACCTGTTTATGAGCAAATAAAGATGGAATTGGATAAATAGGTATTCAATTGGTTGTGTTATATTCTTTAGCATTGTTATCAAACATCAATAAATAAACACGTCTGACAGATCTCTCATTGGTGCATTACAAAAATGAAATCAGACATGCTTTTGTAATTCTACATTCAATACTTTTTATGCCTCGTCGTAGTTGGCAAATATGAAAAAATACCCACCGACCAATGAAAACAATATGCACGTTTCCTATTATTCTTTGTATTTAATATGGAACTATATACACTAATTGAAGCACTTTGTCAGCCTGACCGGAATCTCTTTTTGGGAAATTGTATATCATACAATATTTCCTATTTATTTATTAATTAAATCATATGTATCAAAGTATTGGCCAATTGTGTAGCAAAAGGTACAAGTAAATCCATGCGAATTTGATTGGTTATTATCTTCACAGGGTCTGCAAATGACAGAACTAAAGTAAATTAGTATAATCCTGAAAACAATATTAGAGAAGAACATATTTGTTACTCAGGTCTCGCCAAGTCATCAAGGAGACAGTAATTGTCTAGTTGTGGTTCATCCCCACATTTTATTATTATTTATTTACAGTTTCTTATATAGTACAGGAAATTCTATTTGAATTATTGAACTAATACTGCAGATAAATATTGAATAACCCACATTTACCTGTTACTCTTTCCCAAATATTCCATTTATTATTGTGAATCTGCCACCTGTTTGTCCTGAAGAAAACCACGCTGATAGCTATTTCATTACTTTGATTATTGGAATTTTGTGTTATTAGGAATACAATTTGGGTGTTTCCTGATTTGGCATAACTTTTCATATTTCAGCAGTGCTCTCATTCCTTCCAGACATGCCTTTTAGCTCACCAAAAATTATCCCAGTTATAATAATATTTGCAGATTTTCCAGAGCCTATCAAATTTCCTCTATGCATAACAGTACAAAAAAAAAGTTGATATGCTATTAATGATAATATGAATTTTATGTATTAAATGAAGATATAACAGATGCATTGAAAAATGTCTAAATGAATATCTTTTTATTATTGGCCTTATAATACAATATAATTTAATTTGCTCGTTTTGAGTAAACAAACTGTAGCTATTTGCTGCCCTCTAGTGTTAGTTAAGGCTTAACAAATAATGTTCCATTGCTTATAAATGGCAATTCATACATAAGGTGAAATTTAATAGGATGAGAGATTCAGAAAGTGAAAGATTTGGTAAGAAATCTCCAGGTTTTTTAAAGCGGCAATCATTTACACTGCAGTTTGATTTTGCAGATATTTTTATAACTTTCTCATCATATTAAATTTCCCCCATATATTTTAGATGTGTGATTATTTTATAGGGCAACTTTTATTTCTACCCATGCTCTTTTTTTTTGTTCAATCTAGAGTTAGTAGTTTACAGCCCAGATTCTGTGCAGCTTTTCATTTAGATTACTCTTTTTAGTAATAGAAATACCTCATTTCATCCCTTTTGTGATGTACAGGAAACATTTTGAGAGTGACGCTCCAAATACTTTTATATGGAATTATATATGCTAAATAAAGCATTTTGGCAGCCTTGCTGGAATCAGAAAAGTGAAACCTTTAAATGTGTTTTGCAGAATTTTTTTCCAACTGTCTTCTGGAAGCACAAAACCAGGGTAAGTATAGCATCTGTGTGTTTTTTCCAGTCTTAAGCTGTGGACGCACAGTGCAATTTGTACTAGCGATTTTCACAATATAATCAAAACCTCATATGCAGCACTCGATTTGATCTTGATGTGCAGCCCCGCAGCATTGCAATCAAATGTAGAAACAGACTGTGCAGCACAGTCTATTTCTACTATCTCGGAACGAAGGCTATGCTGCTCAATGCAGCACGGCCCCCACTATCTCTGCAGGGATGTTCCTCCCTACCTGCCAGCCGATGCCGGCACCCCGCCAGTTCCCAGCAGCCGCCAATATCAAAATTATATTGGTGTCCGCCACATTGGCCTGTGTGTCCACAGCATTATATTTCTTAAACTATGGACAACAATAAACTTTATTGAAAAAAACAAAAAAAAACATTTAGATGTGTTGGACTTGTCTGTACAGACATGGGGATGTAGCTCTATACATGTCAGTGGATGACTTACAAATATCACAAGTATGAATAGCTCAGTTACCAGTGGAGTGATTTTATTCATGATAAAGAAGGTACAGCAATACTCATTGTCATACACACTGCTAGAACCATGTGTCATGGCTGGTGCAGGGTTTTTCGGCACCCTTGGCAAAACTTCAGCTGACTGCTTCACAACAAAACCCACACATCAATACTGACTTTCCAGAACTGCTGGTGAACCTGCCTTAGGGGAGCCCCCCAGATTATAGAGCCCTTAGGCAGCTGCCTAAAGCTGCCTAATGGTAAAGTCAACCCTGCATACAATTTATCAGCTGGTGAATGAATGTACAGTGGTGCAGGATGCAGGAACTGCATCTAAAACAGCAAGTAATCAGGTCTCACTGGAGCTAAGTGGAAGAGTACTGTCTCCCACAGTGGCATTCTCAAAAAGTGCCAATATTCTCCACACATGCTCAGCAGAAGCCTTGGTGGCCATCTTGGTACAGGAAATGAAGGCTCTTTGGAATAGTAGCAGCATGAATACTTACGATGAAGCAGTCATTTTATTGCACTGCCTTATAGACTTAAAGGCCTAATTCAGATTTGAAAATAAGTTGGAAGCAAGTTTATGTCTGATTGAAATTGACAAATATGGAAATAATATCCAGCTATACATGAAAACAAATGTGGATCTACGCAGAGTGGATTACACCTATAGTATGTAGCTGTATCTTTCCATGTATAAATGTGTGAAATCTGCCACTATATTAGCAGCATAGATTTTCATCAGCCCTATACATGGTTCCAAGGATCCACTAAATGTATCTCAAGATATGCGGAATTCATCATAGTCTTCAGATCCACCTACCGGCCCATGACACAAACTCAAATGCCCAGTTGCCACCAAGGTACACCAACTCCACCACAAGTGGCGATACAACTGAGTTGCATATAGCTGTGAACGCTCTTATTTGCATATGCTCAGTTAGGACACATGCAGTACGACAAATAACAAGTTCCATCAGGATCATGGACTAGCGTGCATCTCAGTAATGTTTTAATCATTTTGGTAAATAACTGTGAAATAATAGTGTCACATCACATGTTGGCCTTTGTGCACCTAATGTCTCAAAGCCTTTTGGGCATATTAAGCAAACAGTACACTAGTTAATATCAGTAAGATTTACTACATGCATTTATTGGAAAACTGATAAAGAGCTTGCCAGCTAAGTCTTTCCTGAGGTTAATGAGTTTACTAGGATCCAAAGTCTGCATGAGTTTTTCATTGAATCATAATATTATTTTGGCAAGCAAACAAAACATTTAGAAACACATAAATCTGGTATAATATGCAATAAGTAGTGCCTTCTTTAATACATGCAATCAACTTCAAACCTCAAGTGGTGTAAGCATTTAGAGATCCTTAAGGAATTCCTCTTTGTGCGCTGGTGCTGGTGGCTTATATTAGATCATGACCACATATAGTATCTTTAGGCCAGGGCTTTTGATAATCATAAAAAGCTCTAAATGGGACTCATTTTCAGGGATGTGTTCTCCTTTGGAGTGTTGCTTGGAAGCTACCCAACATGGACATTAGGTGGTGAGGGCAGATTTTTCACTAGGCCCGTGAGGCACTGGCCTATGGATGGCACCTGCTGGTGGCGGCAATGCATCCCCCCCTCACAGGTTGCGATTTACTGGAAGGGGGGTCGTGGGGGGGTGGGTAAGAGGAAAGAGGCTGGCTCAGCCTGACAGCGAAGAGCAGCAGTGTGACGGCCTAGATGCAGCAGGCTTGGTTGTGACACAGGATTAGGGAGCCATCACCTGCCCCACGACTCACGAATATTCCCAGTTGGCTGATTGATGTGAGCCGCAGGGCTGCCTGTGGCCCCGACCCCTTGTCGCATCCCTCGGTGACAGCTCTTGAATGACAGCTGATGCAGGGAGGAAGAGTGGTCGTGCTCCCTGCCACCATCAGCTGGCGACCGTCTGGATGAAATTTTTCCCCACATGCTGTCAGGAAAGGAGATTTGTGTCCGAGCCCACCGCCACAGTGAGTGCAGATTTTTACTTGCCCAGGCTAACGCTTATGTCCTCACCACTCTTATCCCTGGTCCAACCTGCCCCCCTCCCCCCCCCCTATTTTCCACCTCTGACCCTCCCGGGAGGCAGCAGCAGCAGCACACACAGCATGTGTTGTGCTGACAGCAGGCTCAGCATGAGCATCTCACGACAGCGTAAGCCTGCTGTCAGCGCAGCACATTCTGTAGGTGTGTGCTGCTGCTGAGGTGGGGGGTGGACAATAACACTCCCCCTCGAATTTAAAGTGTTTTTTCACCCACCTAAAACATTTTTGGGGCGTGGCATAACATTGGGCAGTTCCTGAATAATAAAGGTGTCTGGGTGATACTGTACACATGTAATAAGAAACTCAAGGATTTGTTTTAATAATAATCTATTAATAAAGCAAGGAATTTTACCATTTATTCTGTGGAGAGATGAGTGTGTCCTTTTGAATTGGTTTCCACTGCTCTCCTTTGACTTATTTTATTAATCAAATTGATAAATATATTTGAGACTAGATAGATGTATAAAGTGTATATTTCTCCTTACCATTACAATTTGGTGCCGGAATCAATTTTTTCATAGATATTAGTAATCTGTATGTTCTCAGATTTAGATGCTGATCGCACGGGACCATAAAACAGAATAATGTATGGATCCAAGGATATAATGCAGGATAACAGCTGACATGAGATAGAATAGAATAGAATCAACTTTATTGGCCATGTATGCTTGCGCACACTAGGAATTTTTTGGGGATTACAGTGCAGCATCAAGCAGGGATGAAAAGGGGGGGGGGGGAAATTACGTATATTACATAAAGACATTACATGCATTCCATTTCTAGCTATGACTATGGTGGTCAGGTCGCCAAGTAGGGACACGTTGTTTGGCTGTTGATATTGGGATTGCATTCGCTTTGATTGGATTGTTCAGGTGATGGACGGCTATTGGAAAGAAGTTTCTTGCGGATATGGACGTTTTGACGGGGATGGACCTGAACCGTCTTCCGGATGGTAGGATGTCGAACAGGTTGTGACCGGGATGCAGCTTGTCCTTCACGATCTTCTCAGTGCGTTTGCTTACCCTGGATTAGAACAGATCCCTTATCGGGGGGAGGTCGGTCACTATGATCCTTTCCGCAATCTTCACTACCCTCTGCAGTTTTTGTTTGTCGTTCTCGCTTGCACCACCGTACCAGATTGTGATCGAGGAACATAAGACAGACTCCACAATGGTGGTGTAGAATACGCACAGCAGCTCCTGTGGGATGTTGAATTTCCTGAGTTGCCTCAAAAAGAACAGGCGCTGGTTGTCCCTAGGAATTTGAAGGATTCAACCCGCGTCACCACTGCGTTGGCTATTGTTAGCGGGACTAGTGCATTTGGTTTTTTTCCTGTAGTCGACCACCATCTCAACTGTTTTGGTGGGGTTTAGATTGAGGTTGTTGCTGCTGCACCACTGTGTCAGCTTCTCCACTGCATGCCTGTATGCGGTCTCATTACCATCCTTGATTAGGCCAATAATAGTGGTGTCGTCTGTAAGTTTGATGATTTTCACTGACTGCTCAGCTGAGGTACAGTCATTCATGTATTCTAGTGATTGTTGGCATCGACCAGAACTGCTGGATTACAGGGCATTCCACCCAAATGTGGAAATAAGTGCCCACCATACCACAACTGCCAACACTGATGTGTGTGAGTATAATCTGTTTAAATGTAAGCTTTAGCCATCCACTGCTGTGAGTGAGACCATTAATCGTCATCTAATTGTAACCCTAAATCACATTCCCAAGCTATACCATAAATTCCCTTAGAGGAATAATCAGGGGCTAGAATGGAATTATATAGCTCCGTTATGTCACACGGAGTACAGGCACTGATGTGCAAATGGGGAGGGCTGGTGAAGTGTCCATGAGTGGCATTGGCAGTGGCATCACCCCTCTCCCCCCAATAAACAGCACAGCAAGGGCGTAACTACCATAGATGCAGGGGGTGCAGCTGCTATGGTGGCCAAGAGCTGAGAGGGGCACACTTTGCCTGTCAAAGTATCATGTGCTGTATACACTTTTCAGCATTAGGTGCTAGATAGGGGCCCTTACAAACTTTTGCTATGGGGCCACATGTATCTTGTTACGCCACTACAGCACAGGAACCACCATCCCCTCCACCCCCCCCCCCCAATAAACAGCACAGGCACCATCACCCACCTCCCCCCAATAGACAGCACAGGCACCTTCACTCCCATCCCACCAATAAACAGCGCATGCAGACAGACAGCAAAGGCAGGATTACCACCCCCACACAGACAGCACATGCACCCTCACTCCCCCCCCCCCCCCCCAGGCTACACAGGCACCATCAACCCCCCTCCCCCCAAACACCATTATCACCCCCCCACACACACACAGGTAGCACCCCCACCCACCCCCCCCCAGACAGGCAAACAGTGCAGACACCACTACTACCCCTCCTCCCCTCAACAGCAGTGGGAGAATACATCCATAACCCCCCACCCCCGGCTTTGCTCACCACACAAAAAGTATGTAAATGTATGAGAATGTATTACTGCATACCACTGACAACCTCACTTCGCTGCTGCACAGAAGTTACAGCCAGTTCCTACTAGCACGTGATGCTGCTTCTCTCTGTGATAAGCCAGATGGGTCTGTTCAAATTGTCCAACTTGTAAATAGGATAAGTAAAGAGTAGGAGGGAGAGTATAACATTCTTGAAAGTCTGCAAATGTAGTCAGGGCAGAGATTCCAGAAATGTGTAAGAAACGTGGAACCCAGAAGAAAGTGCCAACGTGGTCTATCTACCAGAGAATCCTGGGGGAAAAAAGGGTATCTTCCTAAAGGCATGAGGTTGCTAGTAAGAGGCAAGCTAAAAAGACTTGCTAATTGAATCCCAGATTGTTAGTGTGACATGACTAGAGGAGTGAAATAGTAATACATTTGCAACAAGGGGCCAAGGCCACAACCTTTGAGTTTTAATAAACTCAGACACTATTACATTGCCCTAAAATTTCGACATTTCACAAAATCAGACCAAAATTAGCTGCAATTACATCCCAGCCATTGAATTATATTGCTGTAGTTTGCTTTGTACTTAAACATTGCACACATAGCAGGAAGATGATTGGCTTGGGCTACAATAAAAAATCGTAAAAAGAAATAGTGTCCGCACTGCAAAACAAGACATCAATATTATCAGTGCTGTGTGAAAATGTAATTGTTTATCTATGTGTCAAATATGCTTCTATTTTGTGAGGAGTAGGCGAGGATACACTCTGAGGGGTATACAGTGTTTACTAAGCATCTTGTTTGGTCCAAGGTTAAATATGCTCAGCATCGCTGCAATATGTGAGACTGTTTCAAGATAAAAGTGTTTTTCAATGGTGTAAGCAATCATATTTAGTCATTGTTAATAGTGTGTGTGTTCAGTTATGTTAAAGTACTGTCTGTGAGCAGCTTGTTTGCAGAAGCCTGCACAGATAGCACTGATATGTGCAGGCTTCAGCTAACACGTGTAAAAAGTAAAGAAAGTATATCAAATCCAAAAACAAAATTGTTTGAGGTCTCCCTTCCCTCCAAAAACAAAAAGCAGAAGCAACACTGGGCTCTTTGAGCTGGCCCTGGTCCCAACAAAATTAGTCAGCCCAGGTCCCCCTTCTTGAGTATACCCAAGGCCTCTGATGAAGCCCAGGACTATCCCCTGCACATCCTGCTGGTGGGTATGGAGTTGATATCAGTTTAAAGTGAGAATGAAAGTAGAACTACTGGTTCCAGCAAGTCTCCCCTACATCCTGGCACTTGGAGAACCTCACATGCTAACATGTGCATAATTAGCGCCTACTAGCACCTATATAGTCCCTCTAAGGGAAATATGTGGCCATGCCTCCTTTTCCATGCACACACACCTATGCGGCACAAGGACAGAGGGATGCTGGGGCCTACCTCCAGCCCCAATCCATCTTTGAGTGAAAGCGTTGTGTCTTCTATGTATCCAGCATCACAAAGCGGTTTACACGTGACCTGAAAAACTGCTTACAGGACCGTAATGTTGTTGTCATTTCTGGCATCAAAGGGGACATCATTTTTTTAAATTATAGGTTGCAAATGGACCCAAATGTCATAAAAATGAAAATATCTAACTTGGTGTAATTACCAGAACCTACAATATGTTGTCAGGCTTGGACTGGCCCATATGGGTACAGGGGAAACCATAAATCCACTGGGAGCTACCCACATTGCCCTCGGACATCAACGATCATCTGCCTATGCAGACGCAGGTGGTGGAAGCAGCAGTATTAATCCTACAGGCATTAACAGGAACCTAGCAGACAGTACACAGCCAATGGCCAGACACAGAGGGATCCCATTCCTGACCGCTCACTACTCCTTAATATAAAGAGAAGAATAATTAAAAACATAACGCTCATTTCCACTCCACTTGTAAGTACTGATATTTAAAATTGAGAGTAGGGGGTACACATAAATGACAAGCTTAATAAAGGGGTATGGGAGAGAAAAACATTTGAGAACCGCTGTGCTAGACTATCAAGCATGCACTAGCAAGAGCATAACTAGCACTTTGTGGGCCCCATAGAAAAATCTTGAGAGGGCTCCCTCTTCCAATTGCAATGCCCCTTTTGGAAGATGCACAGAATAAAGAGTGAGAAGAGTAATGCTGTGTACACACTTGTACAATCTGCATGAGATCCAGATGCGATTAGAATTTAGACTATCTGCATACAATTTAGACTATCTGCATACAATTTAGACTATATAGTGCAGATCTGCACTATATAGACAGGGCAGCCAAGACTTTCTGGCTGAGATATGGGAGCGCGCATCTTGAACGCATCTGGATCGCTTGGAATAAAACCCATACAATCTGCATGAGATCCAGATGAGATTTTGACTATATAGTCAAAATCTCATCTGGATCTCATGCAGATTGTACAAGTTTGTACACATAAGAGACAAAAAGGGTGTTGGGAAAAGAGAGAGAAGGGGAGGGACAGTGAGTGAATGAGAAAATTATAAAGAGAGAGAATGAGAGAAGGTGTCTCTGAGAGAAATGAAGTGAAAGCGGGTGTTAAGAAGAGACAGGAAGTAAGAGACATGGGGGAGTCAGTGTGAGAGAGAAACAGCACCAGGCAGTGGTGCTAAGGGAAGAGAGAAAGAGAGAGGAAGTGTGGGGAAAGAGGTGGGTAGGAGAGAGACAGAGGAAAAAGAGAGCAAGGAGAAGAGAGAGAAGGGGGTAGACTAAGAGGAGAGGGAGGAAAAGAGGGGTAGAAGGAGAGGAGAGGAAGGGGGAGAGGGAATGCGGGATTAGAGGAGGAGAGAGAATGAGGGAAAGGAGAGTAAGAGGCGGAGGGAATGAGATAGAGTAGGGAGAGGGAGAGGAGAAGAAGGGGGGGGGAGGTGGAGAGGAAGCATATGCTGCTCAGCACCGGGTCCCATGCACACACTGCTTGTTGCCAGTTTTCCTGCACATACTGCATACCCACAAATGCTGCCCAGTGCCAGGTATGCCAAGCCGCTGGGCCATATAGTGGTTGCATCCCCTGCAACCTCTGTAGTTATAACACTGTGCGCTAGCAGTATTTAATATTTATATTTATATTGTGGCATAGATTATGCATTTACTAATACTTAGCCAAGCCTCTGTGGTAGCAAACTCGGCAGCCAAAGCGAATCATTTCACCATCAGAAAACATGAATCCTGAGAATACAGCATCTTAGTAAATAAACAGAAAATCTTTTTTAAAAGAGACTAGATCACCTTAATAATCATATAAATTGCTACTCAGCTGTTACATGATAGCTTAGTAAATTTACTCCTGAGTATATGGCATGCATTTTGAAAGGTAAATGGTCCTACCCAAGAATAGGGATGGCCATCAACCATCGATGATTTGAAATCATTGATGGTTCGTGGCTGATGTCGAATACTTTTGCTATCGATGGGGGAGAACCAGATGGGTTCCCTCCATCAATGGAATAGCAAAATTATGTTTTGCAATTTTTTTTTTCTCAAAGTGCCGGGACATAGCTCCGCCCCGACACCTGTGAAGCCCCACCCCCTGTGTTTTGATTGGCCAACAGGCCAATCAATCAAACACAATGGATGACCATCAATATGTAAAAATATCGATGGTCATCCATTGCATTGTTTAGCACTATCGATGGCAAGTTGCAAAATTGCCATTGATGGCAAACATCGATGGCAATGGCAACGATGGCCATCCCTACCCAAGAAGTGCTGCATACTCAATTTATCTGAGGGATAGGCATGTGCTAGATTGCCTGTGTATTGGCAAGATGCAGCTACAGTAAACACCCTATTGAAGTTAGGAGATTGAAAAAATACAGGAGAGAAAGAAGACTTTTCTGTGGGCACTCTTTGATATGTATGTCTCTATTAATAAAATGTAACTTTTAATAGATAGGTTAGAATAAAAGTTTGGGTAGCACAGCAAGAAAAAAAATATTTTTTAGTTAAAATTCATAGAATATATACACAATGTGTTTTGAGAGCCTAGTTTAGAGAATAAATCAAACTTTTGACCTAATTTACACAGAAATAATTATTGTTTCTGTCCTGGGGTCAAAGAATATATGAATTTATCACATTAGAACTGTCAATTCCTGGGTTATAAATGGAGACTCCTAAGCAAGTGAAATCAGTCTAATCTGAGTAGACCAGGGTTGCTTACCTGACCCTCTCCTTCAGGGGCAAAATGCTCTGTTCCTGGACTTCCCTGGTAATGTATTATTGCCATCATCTGTGCTGAAACGCCTTTCTTGTCAATTAACTAGCTCCCCACAGGTGATGTCAATCATACATTACTAGGGAAATTCAGGAAGGAGTGGGTCAGGTAGGCAACCCTGGAGTAGACATATTGTTGTACTAATATTGTATATGTATGTTTCAAATTCTTACATAAATATTGTCTCTGGATAATAGACTAGAATGTTTACAAACATTGGCATTTATTATTCAGCACTTCTATCAGTAAGTGCCTTCTTTTGTGCAAAAAAGAAACAATGTTTAGAAAGTAACATCATCTAGTGCAACATAGTAGCCTGTTAGTAATCAGGTTACCTTCCCTTTTATTTGCAATGGTTTACGAACAGTAAATACACAACTTTACTAAGGTTTAACCAGGAAGTTAGGAGGTTGCCAACATATGAGATCTCAGTTACACCTAAGCTTAACTGCTTATTGATTTCACAGATTCCATTGAGGACCTTTGTGGTGTTCTTTCATGGTGTTCTTCAAACGGGTCCGGTATGATATGCCAGCGGTCGGAATCCCCGGCGGTCAAAATACCGACGCCGGAATCCCGACCGCCGGCATATTGACCTTATCCTCCCCAAACTACCACAATGATCTCACAATGGTATCTCTCAAAGAGATGCTCTATTTAACATTAGAATACTTCACTGCAAGTGCATAGTCTGTAGAATCATGGATGATGCCTTGTCCAATGTGATCTGCCAGAAAACACGTTTGGCATCCAGTGTTAAATATCTTCTCATTTATTACTTGCTCCATTGTTCTGAAGGAGGTGGTGGTGGGGGGGGGGGGGTGTCGTCTCGGGTTGGGATCATTTGGTCTACAGCAACTAGGTCAACAAGCATTAGGTCGACACCACTAGGTCGACAGGCAGCAAGGTCAACATGATTCTAGATTAACATGGGTCAAGGTCGATACGGGTCTAGGTCAACATGGGTGTAGGTCGACAGGACATTAGGTCGACACAAGCATTAGATCGACATAGGCAAGGTCAACAGTCAAAAGGTCGACATGGGGTTTTTCACTGTTTTTTGACCTGAATGTCAACACAGTTGAAGTGCACCGCATCCCATCGCATTGCTCACTTTGCTTGCAATGCTTCGGGCATGGTGATTTGCTATGTTCGGCACACTATTTTATTCTCCCACCACGCCCTAGTGGATGGTAGGGCATGAAATACCGCCTGTCGGCACATGACTCAAAAAACAGTGAAAAAACCCCATGTCGAGCTTTTGACTGTCGACCTTGACCCATGTCGACCTAAAACCACGTTGACCTTGCTGCCTGTCAACCTAGTGGTGTCGACCCAATGCTTGTCAACCTAGTTGCTGTAGACCCAATGACCGTATCCCGCAGACTCACCAAAGCTTTGTTCAAATGCACAAGATTAATGAAGATGCAAACCAAACCAACTTTTTCATGGCAGCAACCATTACTTACACCCACAAGGTGGCTTCTACCACCTAATAATATCATGTGAGTTTTATTTTGTCCTTCATGGTGAGAGATATCTGGGGGCACATGCTCTGGGAGAAACTACCTTGTCTAAATGCATGTTGTATGTGGCTGGGGGTTTCGGAATAGTATTACACATAAACACATCAACAAAGTCTTTAACTCTGGAAGATCCTGTTGTATAAGATGCACATGAGGCTGAGCACTTACCGTTATTAACTCCAGTTGTAAGCTGCCCAGCATACCAAAGTTTGATTTGACATTACTTTTCCATTATATGAAACTGCAGCAGGAGTTTGTGGGTTGCAGAGTGATCCCCATGGTTTACTTGTGGTTCGTTAACCAATATCGTCCAGTGAGTATGCACTTGTTTTGTCCAGTTGCACCAGCTAAATGTGTGTAAGCTTTAATATTATAAATCACACACCCAATCCTGTCCCTGATAAACACACTTGCTAATGCACAATGGGCCCAAATAAGACCTGATTACTGCTATGCGAATTAGCAGCGGCCAGCGAATAGGTAGACACCGCCCCGCTATAGTGAAATCCCGCCTTGCGAATGAATGTGCTTGCTGTGTGAATAGATGTGTACGGCTTGCAAAACTCACCATCAAATGAGTATCCACTGGTCAGCACTCATCGTAGGCTCAGAGTAGCCAGAGACTTATGGTGTGGACACACTGTAGCTTTGCCGTGCTATGCAAGTCACATTTCTTTGCTAGTGCTTTCAATCTGGCAGTTTATGACTGGATACTCTCAGGGGGAGTTCAAATGCCAGCACAAAATAAAATAAAAAACCTTGCCACAAGGATGGATTTTCCCATAGCTGCAGGATTTTGATATTCTTTTTTTTTTTTTTTTAAATGCTTTTTATTAAAGTTTTCAGAAAGGAGAAATATACAGTCGATTCAGAAAATACACTGGATAACAGAATTTGTCAGGTATAAAGTACAATCTTGCAATATTACAATGTTAAGGAAACCATCATATTTATCTTATTTATATCCAATATAGGAACAAATTATGCAAATTGAAATTTCTACAATAAAAATTTTGAAATAAAGAAACACTATAGTCTTGTCTTTTATTGAGCTGTTATAACACTATATATTCTATCTTTTATCTTTAATAGTATCCAGATACCTAAGTTATACATTGTGAAGTAAGACATGAGTGTTATCAGTGATCATAACCGCAGGATTTTGATATTCAATTGCAGTAGTGAAAATGTATCTCAGTGATCTCTCTAGAATATTTATTTTAATGCCCCTCCAGAGCAAATATGATTATTCCTAAGGGGGGTATCGATCCCTCTCGACAGCTGTGATCCAGGCCCGTTTACGTTTTGTCCCACAGCAAATCGGCAGACAGGATTCAATGTCCCGCCTGCCGATCGGTGAAAAGTGGGCATGTCCACGTAAATGGCCGTGGATTGTCGATCTGCGACCGGGATCGCGTCAATCCACGGCCGTTATCGGCAGAACGGGCCTGACAGCTTATAAAAGCAGGCTTGTTCTGCCGTGATCCCTCTTCAATGTTGTCGGTGAAGACAGCATCAAATAGGGATCCGCCGCTATTTTCCCTGTCGGGAATAGTGGCGGAGTATTGAATACCCCCCTAAAAGTATTAATTTACTTGGGCTCCCAATAGTCTTCTTTGAAAAATCAAAGGGTCTTTCTCTGGGACATTGACATCACCCTCAACATGACTAATTAAGCAATTGAAAGGTTCCAATTACCAAATGTAGGGCCAGCAAACAACATTTGCCTCACCTCCTCCACTTTTTATAACATTTTCAGCTCCAGGAATAGGAGGCCCTTAATCAAGCACGAAAGTGCCCCTCAGTATGTGTGACCTGCCCTGTGTTGTGTAATCCTCTCTGGAGCCATCCGCTGGGAGTACTACACCTCCCAGCAGCGCTTGCACCTCCCAGAAAACCTAGAGCCCCCCAACAGTCCCTCCCCAGTTGCAAGATGGAGGGAAGAACAATGGGAGCCCAAGAAACAACAGAGAGCACTGGGAATGTAATTTTGTTTAAATCGCATCTCAGGGTTTTCAGTGCTGAAAACCCCACTACCAATTTTTTTTAACTGGATACTATGGGAATGAGATATGCAAGGTTGACTGCACTCAATTGAATTTCCCATTCAGAGGGGCACTAAACAGCAGTGTTAAAGTCAGTCTACTGTATGTCAGGGACTGTAATTTGGATCAGTTGTTGAATTTGAAGCCGTTTTATAGAAAATTTGAGGTTAAACCACTAAGAACAGCCTCTAATTACCAGCATATTCGATTAAATCAATGTTCAAATGACTGAGGGAGTGGCCAATAATAAACAAGAGTGTCTGTGGTAATTGGAATCAATAATACTCCTTAACAGTAGGGGACTGTGAGGGCAGCATTTGGAGATATGATAGTACCAATCACACTAGGTACTCAGAACATATCCGCCCCCTCTGTGTGTCACATGAATGGGTGATTTGTAGACATGCAGTGTAATGTCAACTACTAACCTTGGACTACTGGTAAACAACACATTTTATTAGATACTGTATAATATTTATTTTCTTGTAAAATTCTGCTCATTTTAGCTTCCTAAATGTATTAAGATATTTATACATTTGGCACATTTCTATGTGTAAAGATTATATTTATATTATGCAAAATGTGCCTACAGTATGTTTCTCCAGCAAACTGCAGAATTAGCCCTATTAAAAATATAGAATAAAATATAATCTCTGCCAGAAAACATCAATAAAGCCATTTGTTGGTGTAGGAATACTTGTGTGCAGAAACATCCTTTGTTTCATTATCACTGTGTATAATGAAATCTCACTTTGCACTGCTCTGCAAAACAAGGCTCCCCGGCAGACCTAATCCATACTTTGCAAGGGTTACTACAAAATGCATGTGTCTATTCGGCATAAATGTATACTGAAATGCCAGCAAAGAGGATTATCATGCAGCATCATAGCTATTGAAAGTGACCTATGTACCAAGCCTTGGAGAGACATAAAGTAGAGGCACACTACCCAAAGCAACCAATCATCTTCTGTGATTAATTTAGCACAGTCTATGAAATGAAAGATGGTAACTGGTGTCTTTCTCCTCCATAAATGCAAAATGTGCTTTAACACAGTAAATAGGATTATTTGGCTGCTCCCCTAATACCCCTTTCATGTCGCACAAATAACCCGGGTCCGATCTGGGTTGTTGTCAGGTTGACTTGGGTTGATGTGTGGTGTGAAAGGGCCTTATCAAATTACCCGGATCTAGCAACCCGGCATTCCGACCCAGGTTTAAAGAAGAGTTAATCCTGGGTCAGACCGGGGTTGTTGTGCAGTGTGAACCGGTAATCCAGGTTGAGCGACCCGGGTCCCATTCAAACTTTAGGGAGGAGGCAGCAGCAGCTCAAAGTGCTGCCTCCTCCCCCACCCCCCGATGATGCGTTGCTTCTCCGCCCTGTCCGCATTCTGATGTCAGCGACCCAAAGAGGCAGTGCATCCTGGCCGCATGCCTGACTGCCTGCCTGCTCGCACGCCCACCATCCCATCATCCAGTCCAGTGACAGTGTTTTCCAGTCCAGTGATAGTGCTGTATAAAGTCGAGACCAGTGAAAGTACTATATAGTCCAGTCCAGTGATATTTAAAGAGAAAAAAGGAAAGTGTGTCACTGTGTGGTGCACAGGAGGTGAATTTCACATAAAATGTAACCTTTATTGATTTCTTTATAAAATGTTGCGAAATATTGACATAAAATATACACAAATTGACACGGACAAACGTATTAAAAAGGATACTCGATCCTCACACAGGGGTTCCCCCGCTGCACTATCTCCTTGAAATAAGTTGGTTCTTCTTAAACAGCACACGCTACTCAAAGTCTCTAAAACATACCTCTCTATATATATTTATATATATATGTATTTTGGCTGTGTTTCCGATGATGATCACCTGCCGCTCAGTGGGAGATCGTCAGCCGCGACCGCTATGCAGTGTTAAGCAGGGATCGTGGTGTACACCTATAACACCTCCGACACCTTGCCGCTCAGGTACCAGAGATCAGACGGTGATAGGCGCCACACACCTCTGCTCTGGCAACATGGGCCCAGTGTCGACTGGCGTCCGTGGGTAGAGCTGCCGTTTTAAGATAAACAGAAATCAAAATACATTCATGGGGGGAGGGGAGCAGGGGGGATGCACACACTGTGGGTACAATGGTCTGCGTACGCTTCGCAAATAAGCTTCTCAGGACCTGATGATAAACCACAAATCAGTATTGTTCATGAGGAGGCTGCAGCCAAAATACATATATATATATATATATATATATATATATATATGTTTTAGAGACTTTGAGTAGCGTGTGCTGTTTAAGAAGAACCAACTTATTTCAGGGATATAGTGCAGCAGGAGAACCCCTGTGTGAGGATCGAGTATCCTTTTTAATACGTTTGTCCGTGTCAATTTGTGTTTATTTTATGTCAATATTTCGCAACATTTTATAAAGAAATCAATAAAGATTAAATTTTATGTGAAATTCACCTCCTGTGCACCACACAGTGACACACTTTCCTTTTTTCTCTTTAATTGCCTTGTATTGTGTCCGTGGTAGCACCCCCTCCCGTAATTAATTACAGTGATTATCCTATTAGAGGGGTTTCCTAACATATTTAATCAATACACCTTCAGTGCGACTGGCACATCTCTGTTTTTTGTGTGTTCAAGTCCAGTTATACTACTGGTGCATAATTCCAGTCCAGTGATACAGCTGCATAATTCCAGTCCAGTGATACAGCTGTGTAATTCCAGTCCAGTGATACAGCTGTGTAATTCCAGTCCAGTGATACTGGTGCATAATTTCACTTCTGAAAGATAATGGAGAACCAAAATTTGGAGGATAAAATAGTGAAAGAAAATCAAGAACCACTTCCTCTTAGTGCTGAAGCTGCTCCCACTAGTCATGACATAGATAATTAAATGCCATCAACGTCATCTGCCAAGGCCGATGCCCAATGTCATCATAGAGGGCATGTAAAATCCAAAAAGTTTAATAACACAAAGAAAAAAAATAAATGTAAATTGTTTGAGGAGCAACGTAAGCTTGCCAATATGCCATGTACAACATGGAGTGGCATGGAAGAGCTTCACATGATGATCTAAGCCCTCCTCCTCCCCCCGGCTAGAAACTTTAAGAGAGTTAAGCTGTCATTAAATACACAGCAAACAACTGTGACTTCTAAAAACATGATATCACATATCTCCAAGGATAGTCCAAGTGTGTATGTTGTTCAGGAATCCAGTTACACGGAATAGTTCCACTTTAGGTTTCAAGATTGCAGTGTCTCCCCTATTGAAAATAAAAAGGGGAGATGATAGAAACCAACATAGTGCAGGTCAATTATACCCCTTTTACACCAAAAACCCTGGTCCGACCCTGGTCTTTGAACGCTGGAGTTTCCAGGGTCTGACCCTGCTTTATATTGCATTTACACAGCACTTCGACCTGGGTCGGACCTGGGTCTGCACCATTTACACTGAACCTGGGTCAGCCCTGCCTTTCCTTGTTGATATATATATATATATATATATCTATATATATATATATATATATATATATATATAGATACAGTATATATAGATATATATACAGGGAGGAAGAACCTGTCACTCAGGGCTTATGGAAGCTGCAGTGTAGCGTAGCCGGCTCCGTTGCCATAAGACGATAGACTGTGTCGCCACACAGACATCCAATGTAAGTACCAGACAGACAAAGGCACTCGGAGACTTGTAAACGGTGAAAACTGGAACGGATTTTAATCCATCGGCCTGTATATAGATATATATATATATGTCTTGTACTGTAATTTGTTATGTGTTTTTGATTATAACTATGCTCTGTAAAGCGCTGCGGAATATGTATGCGCTATATAAGAAACTGTTACTAAATAAATAAATAAATAAATATATATATATATATATATATCTATATATATAGATATATATCTATATATAGATATACGCCAAGGAGGGTAGACCGCACTCACACTTTATAATGACAACTTGGGGGTGTTCAACAAAGAGGTTGATATGTGTCACCATATCCCTCAAACATAGTCCAGATTCCCAGAACACTTTCGTGTCAAGGGTGTGAACACTCTCCTCCAAAATAACACTTCAAATGTTGATATCCATAAGAAAAGTTTTTTAATCCATTATTTTAACTTGCATCATGGGGCATGATGCAAGTTAAAATAATGGATTAAAAAACTTTTCTTATGGATATCAACATTTGAAGTGTTATTTTGGAGGAGAGTGTTCACACCCTTGACACGAAAGTGTTCTGGGAATCTGGACTATATATAGATATATATATATATATCTATATATATATATATATATAGATATATCTATATATATATATATATATATATATATATATATATATAGATATATCTATATATATATATATATATATATATATATATATATATAGATATAGATATATAGATCTATATAGATAGATCTATATATCTATATAGATAGATCTATATAGATTTATATAGATCTATCTATATAGCTTGGAGGGGGTAGAGGGGGGAAGCTGTCCCCCTGGGTGCTGTGAGGGTAGAGGGGGGAAACTGTCCCCGGGTGCTGTGGGGGTAGAGGGGGGAAGCTGTCCCCGGGTGCTGTGAGGGTAGAGGGGGGAAGCTGTCCCCGGGTGCTGTGGGGGTAGAGGGGGGAAGCTGTCCCCGGGTGCTGTGGGGGTAGAGGGGGGAAGCTGTCCCCGGGTGCTGTGAGGAGGAGGGGGGTCCCTGCGGCTGCTGAGGGGAGAGGGGGTACCTGTCAGCCTGACAGTATGATTGCCGGCGCTGCCGCTGCTGTATCTCCCCCCGGCGGCCGGTCCTTGCGGCAGATGGACAGTCAGTGTCGGCGGTCCCTCTGGCGCAGGGGAAATACTACTATTTCCCCTGCGCCGACACTGACTGTCCATCCGCCGCAAGGACCGGCCGCCGGGGTGAGATACAGCAGTGGCAGCGCCATGTCAGGCTGGCCGCTGACAGGTACCCCATCTCCCCTCAGTAGCCGCAGGGACCCCCCTCCTCCCGCAGCACCTGGGGGCAGCGGGACCATTTACACCGCCTTTTACACGGGTCCCATCCGGGTTCTACCCAGGTCAGGACCTGGGTAGAGGACCCGTGTAAATGGACACGGATACCCCCCATTTACACCGCCGAGGATCCGGGTCTGACCCGCCGCTGACCCGGATTTTTCGGCGGTGTAAAAGGGGTATTACATAAAAAGGTTTTTAATATACACGCTTTTCATCTGGACCCTGTGTCGACGCTGTGCTGGCTGGGGATCGCTGACTAGAGTTCCTATCCGGATTTGTAATACTCATATATGATATGTCAGTTTGCTATAATTCATTTGCTATCACGACTTACAAGGTGTAATTGTCTTGTCTTATAGTTACTTTGTAGCGATATCCTTCCTCTTTACACTTTTCTACCTTTGTTTTACGTACATTATAGGAAAGAAATAGATCGGGAGGGGGTGGGGTTGGGATCTGACAGTTCAAGGACAGGCTTATTTGCTGCATTTCTAAGTAATCATAGTTTAGAACCAGTTATTACAGCAATGGTCGGGTTTCAGGTTTAATCCCTGCAGCTCAGAAAAACATGTAGAAGGAATTACATTTACAATATATTATTAATTATATTTTAAAACAAAATATTTAATATGACATACAGATGCAATTTCCCCATGCAGCCGCAAGATAGTACAATCTAAATATCTGTGAAGGGCAATAGATATTAAGGTGCCCATACACGGTACAAATATTGTATACAATTTGGAGTAGATTGCATCGCATAGCATAGGTTTTGCAATGCAATGAGATGAGATCTAGTACAAAAAGTATGTGCAGCACATACTTTTTGTGCTGTGCGATAAGATGTGTGACGGGAGCGCGCATCTCATCGCACCCAGCCATATTACCCTGTATGGGCACCTTTAGTATTTTTATTTATTTACTTATATTTATTTGTATTATTACAATAATAATACAATTTAACACATTTTATACTTTATTCATATTCTTTCTAACACAACACCAACAAATTAATTAGGAGGTGCCTTTTTAATTGTTTTTATATATATACAGGTCGGGTATCCCGTATCCGGGCATCCCGTATCCGAATTATTCCAAAAACCGTGTTTTTTTGGAATAATTCAAATTTTTTTTTTTTTCCCCTAACCCTCTTTTAATACTTACCAAGTCCTCCGGCGTCCACGGCAGGCCTTCAGCATCCTCTCCGGCGTCTCCAGCGGTCCCAGGAGTGCTTTGCGCAAGTGCGCGCGCGTGCCGGTGACGTCACCGGCGCGCCTGGGAACTTGCGCAAAGCACTCCTGGGACCGCTGGAGACGCCGGAGACGGTGCTGGTGGCCTGCCGTGAACGCTGGAGGACTCCATGGACGCCGAGGGATCCACCAGGGGCACGTAAGTATGGCAAAAAAATATATATTCCAAAAACCGGAATTTTCCCTTATCCGGAATGCTCGTGGTCCCAAGCATTTCGCATAAGGGATACTCAACCTGTATTATAAAGTCATGGTGGTATTTCAATG
The DNA here is from genome assembly GCF_055691185.1 of Crinia signifera. Classification (NCBI taxonomy): domain Eukaryota; kingdom Metazoa; phylum Chordata; class Amphibia; order Anura; family Myobatrachidae; genus Crinia; species Crinia signifera. The sequence goes on from NC_139217.1 coordinate 284,334,216, forward strand.
AGGCAACATGTTGATTAGGTTCTAATTCACTAAATATGTTGTGTCCTCCTCTTGGCAACTGAATCTGACCATACATGCAAAGGGTTCCTCATACAGAGGAATCATATACAGTAGAACACAGGTGTGGAATGATGGCCTGACAGTCAATATTTCAAAGCTCAGTATACCAAAATTGGAATGCTGACCAGGGTGTCCAGTGCAAAGATGCAGTGCTAGCGGGCTCACTGTGCTTTCGGTTGCACGCTGCTCTTGTCCAGTGGAGAACTAGATGGGTATGAATAGACTCTCCATCTGCTTTTTTGCCTTGATAAAGACCACAGATGTGGTTGAAACGCATCGGCCAGAGGAAGCAAGTACCACTTCAATCTTTTCTGGAAGTGGTGGGTGTCGATCCAAGTCCGGTGTCAGCGGTTCAGGACCAGTAACTGGACTCTGAATGTGTTTAACATCTAAAGCCTATATGAGAACTGATACCCATCTAGTTCTCCAATGGACCCGGTAATTGCACTCCCCTTTCAGTTTTAGGATTCCAGTGTGATTGTTTTTATGCTCATTTGAGAACTATTTTAAGAAAAGTTCTCTATTGTTTTTGGTAATTGTCCCATTTCTATGGATATACCTATGTTATATAAAGAATATTAAATTGTGTTACGCTGTGATAGATTTTTCATCTTTCATGTAAATTAGACAGATAACTATTTAAACTTTGACTAATTTTTTTCCTCCGCAGACGTGGACAAGTTTAAGGGACATATTCTGTCTTTTTTCATGTGTTGGTGTAGAGGCGCCAAAGTGCTAGTGTATAAAATTGTTTTACCAGACATTTACACATATTTGCCTACCCTGAAATAGTAGCAATCTCTCTGTCTCTCTGAAGAGTCTAGCAATGTCCCTGATTATACCTAACACTTAGTATGCAGCTGTTGAAATTATCAATGCAATTTCCCTGCATTTGCTATAAAGCATGATAGGCCAAATGTATTAAGCCTTAACAAGTGATAAAGTGGAGAGAGATAACGCGTAAAAAAGGACCAGCCAATCAGCTCCTAACTGTTATTTCTCAAACACAGCCTGTAACATGGCAGTTTAATTACTTTCCACTTTCTCACTTGTTAAGGCTTAATACATTTGTCCCAATGATGTTTATGTCCACATGCATTTTAAAGAAAGCCACTTATAGGGAACCACTTGTAAAACACAATACATGAACAAGCCCTCATATCAGTGTATTTTCTTTAACAAGTATAGTGTATCTTACTAACTGCTGTGGGGCTCATCTACATTTGGATGTACATAATTCTATGACATTCCTCTCAGATGGAGCTGTACATTTTCTACAGATTCTAGGTGCCACCTTCACAGACTCTGCAAAATTATTTTTGAAAAGTAGGCAAGTATGGATAACTTGCCTATTATTATTATTATTATTATTATAAATAACAGTTTCTTATATAGTGCACACATATTCCACAGAGCTTATAGAGAATATTTGAACATTCACATCCGCCCTTGCCCCAGTGGAGCTTACAATCTATATTCCCTAACACATGTACACGTACTCACAGACATTCTAGGGTTAATTTGTTGGGAGCCAAATAACCTGCCAGTATATTTTTGGATTGTGGGAGGAAACCGGAATACCCAAAGAAAACCCACGCAAGTAGAGGGAGAATATACAAACTCCACCTTAGGAATTTATTGAATAGACATCAAATTTATTATCACGTATATTATAATGAGTTAGTAGAAAACATATACTGTATCATAAAAATGATTGCAAACAAATCCAATATCACAGGCAGCAATGTTACTATCAATGATTGCTAAATCTCCCAAAATATATAATTAATAATGTTTTCTAGAAATATCTCACAGCTAGCATTTAAGAATATACAGTATACATTCATATATAAAGCTAGACACAGGGTAGTAGAGAGCCTGGTCGGGCCCAAGTATTCCTCTGGGGGCATCGTCTTATTGTGGGAGATGTGACCATGTACCCAGGAAATAAATGACAGAAAAAAACTGTACTTAAGGGACTCCCTTGCCACACTGCACCCCAGTACACAGCAGCGTGTGCTAGGTTGAGAAGAAGAGCTGCTGCAGCGCCTGCTTTCAGTTAAAGGGGGGATGACCAGGGCCACCACTTGGACCCTCCATAAAACCTGGGCCTGGGTAATTAGTACCCACAAATTGGCGCCCCTGGCTAGACACACCCTTTTAGTGGAGAATGACATGTCCCCAGCTATGACCTCCTTACTTTTCTAAATTAGGCAAGTATACATTTACAAATGACTTGCTGATATGTACTCACTACAGTCTGCCCCCCCCCCCCCCCCCCCCCATGCTATTTGAGTCATTGTTTGGCACCATGACTAATTATACCATGTATTTAATCCAATAACTGCATCTGTCAGTCAATGTATGTAATACATTCACGAACAAGCTGGAAATGTATATATTTTATTGTATTTAGAAAATTGAGACACAAGGATTTTTAAGTAATTAATAAAAAAAAGCTAAATTATAACATTTGCTGTGAAACTAAAACATATCTGACATTACAATGTGTCAATAGATATATCAAATTCCTATAGAAATTTTCAAAAGTACACAAAAATAAAAATAGAAATATCCTCTGTTTTGCTGGCACTGGTAGAAAAGAAAGATGGCAATATGGTAGCATAGCAGGTTTAAATTATCACAGCTATGCCAACATCTTGCCTTCTCTCCAGCTCTATTCAGAAGTGATGAATATTCCATTGACTCTTTGGGTAGCGATGGAATCAGGAACCACCTAAAGCTGCAAGAGACAGATAAATAATTAAACAAACTACACTAAAAACACAAAGCCACAAGAATAAATATAAGCATCAACATACCAGGAAACAATAGAGAATGTAAACAGTGCATCCAGCAAGGTGAACATCAGACAAAAGCTAGCCTGGTGCTAGGAGGCGGATTCCATTGACCAGTTGTCACTCAGTTTAGAGGAATTTGGATGAGTGGTATATGAACAATGTTGGTATAATTGGGTAAATCTGATTTTGGAAAGGACCTAGGAGTCCAAATTGACAACAGACTGGAGAGCAGTGCTCACTGCTATGTATCAGCCAATAAGGCGAACAAGATAATAGCCTGTATAAAAAGGGGCATGGAAGCTAGGGACATTGAAATAAATATGCCACTGTACAGGGCACTGGTTAGACCTCATCTAGAATTCTGAGTACAGTTCTGGCCTCCTCACTACAAAAAGGACATTATAGAACTTGAAAACGTCCAGAGAAGGACAACCAAGCTGGGGATTTAACATCTAGACAACACCCTCTGACGGGTCCTGTAAATGGTTGAACTCGATGGACGTAAGTCCACTTTCAACCTAAACTACTATGTTACTACAGTGGTACAAGACTTGAAATGTTCAGGTCATACATTTGCCAACTTTCCAGCATATTATACATACCAACACTTCCTTTCTCTGTATGGACTGTTTTGTCTGCACTGGTGGTCCTGGTACTGTACCTCTAAAAGACAATTGGGGATAAATCTACTAAGATGGAAGTTGAAGATGGGATGTTTCCCATAGCAACCCATCAGATTCCACTTCTTATTCATTTATCACATTCTAGAAGATAATATATATCATTTGATTGGTTGCAATGAGCAACATGCCATCTTCAATAGATCTCCTATCTTAGTAAATTTACCCCTTAGAGCTTGATACAACATTGTATGCAATGACAATTATTGCTTTCAGCCATGACCCTATATTGTTTAATGTTATTCTATATGTCTCCAGTTCTCGTCCTTGGTGTATATTATTTGCTTTGCTGTTTATAACCAGTTTTGACCCTGTAGATCAGTGGTTCCCAACCCTGGTCCTCAGTTACCCCCAACAGTGCACGTTTTCCAGGTCACCCGGCAGGTTCACTCATTATTCAGGCACATTTTAAAAGATCCACAGGTGGAGCTAATTATAGCACTTGTGATTCTGTGTGGAGACCTGCAAAACATGCACTCTTGGGGATACTTGAGGACCAGGGTTGGGAACCACTGCTGTAGAATATACCATTATATTATCTGCACCCATCCTTTGATATTGAAGTATATGAGGCTTTGGGTAGTTGTTTCCTTGCACGAATTGGATGGAGTGGACCATAAGATATGAAGTCACAAAACAAAAGTGTCTAACCACAACTCCTAAAAAGTTATTGGAAATTTGAATACCAATTAGTGTGTTCAGCTTTATGGCAAAGGTAGCTGCTAAATCAATTAGTTGTTCTAAATGCATTATTGTGTTTCTTTGGTATTCAAATACCAAAAACATTTGAAACGCTAGACATAGGACAAATATAACTTCCATATATACATCATTACTCAACTTTACAGTGTAGGGGAAGGGAAGACAGGAAGAGAGTAGTAGATGACATAGAAGAAGTTAGGCAAGTAATAGGAAGGGATGGTAGGATTCAAAATATGAGCTTGACAGCATTTAAAGTCTGGGAAGTTGAGGACAAATAATATTGGCTGTTGAGAGGGATTCAAGAGTTTGGATTGGCATTGGTGAAAACAAGAGTGGGAGAATGAGATCAGGTAGGTTTCTCTGCATTCAAAATCACAATCTAAATAGTAATATTTCTACACTTGCTCTAATCGCAGTTGTAGAAAAGTTTATGAACTTAAAAGCCAGAAGTGTAAACTAATAGCGTTGCATTAGGGCTGCCACAAAAAAAGAAGCCCACAAATGGTGGCATAATCAGTTTGACTCTTTATGTGTCGCCACTAACTTTTTAACGCTGAACTGATCTCTGCAACCTGGGCTCAGCTGGAGCTTAGCATTAAGCTGCCCTCTGACTTAGCACTGATGTTGTTCTGAAGTGCTGGCTCACTAAAGGCTGTGCTGAAGATATAACTCCACCACCTCTCACTGAATTCCTTTGGTTAACTGCTCTCCTTAAGCAGCCGGTTCCCTTCTTTAACATTGCCCTGTCTTGTATACCACCTCTAAGGAGAAATTCTGGGAGGCACTGGTCTCTGGCTCTTGCCCGATCAGAACTTTAGTCTTGAATCTTGGACTGCACTCTGACCTAACATTCTTCTGTCAGAGGCAGCCCTAAATTACTGTGTGAAACAATGGCAATGTGCACTATTACTGCGTGGACATATTGGGCCTTATTCTGGTTGGAGCGGCCAAACGTGCGTACGTTCGCCATTAACGTACGCTAGCCGTACGCGGCCGTTAGGGTTAGGTCCACCCACAAATCAGCCGCTTACGTACGGGCAGAAATACCGTAGAAGGGGAGTGGCGTACAAATGAGCGTACGGCAACGTACGCGGACGGCCCAGCCCTTGCACTCCGACAACAGGCGTACAACTGAGCGTATGGCGCCGTTTACGGACGTCTTTCCTCCGTCTCCCCACCGACTTCTTGCGGAGATCTGAGCGTACGCCAGTTTGCACGGACGGGTCCCTATTGTTTTCAATGGAAAACACAGGTTATGTCACCGCTCGTGAGAGTGAGCGTACGTCCGTGTACGCTGCCATACCCTTCACATATATGGACCTGCAAATCTTGCCTCTCAACTACTAATCTGACAATTGATTAATTAATCTATTTGTTATTCAATTATTGTTTTCTATTAACTCAATTGTCTACCTTAATAAAGACCTAATAAACCAACATTTGAACCCTCATTACATGTATATTTGTTATGTTCTAATGTGGCATTTTAATCACTATCTATGTGTCCCCATATTGCTGTTACTTTTAAATCAAGTTATGTTGGTGTTTCTGTATATGTACTAAATTATGTCCATAATTAGTTTGTCCAAAATGTGTAACATGTATACCTACCCTGATGTTATGTGTGATGTTTTAATCGAACAACATTAAACATTCATGCATTTTCACTATGTGTTATTTTACTCAAAAACACACACATTCACACATCAATCATTACCCCTCACCTCAAATTACAAGTATAACTTACAGTACACATCTGTATGTACCTACCCTTACAAGCCCTCTAACATATTTATTAGTAAAAACACAGGCAAGTTCGAACTGTACATAAACTTTTATTTCGGACAACAATAATAAGGGGGGGGGGATAAAAAAAATTAAATCCGGGCCTCCAGAAGTCCAAACAGGATCTGGAGGTACAGGAGGGTCAATACAATCTCCCTCATTAGGGCTGCCACCTCCTCCTGCTGCTGTTCAGGGGTGGGGTGGGGGTTGGGGAGGGGGTGGGGGTTGGGGAGGGGGTGGGGGTGGGGGTTGGGGAGGGGGAAGGGGATGGAGAAATGGTGTGGGCCCCAGCTACAGCCAGTGTCTCCAGTGTTGGGGAGGGGGAGGGGGTGGGGGTGGGGGTTGGGGAGGGGGTGGGGGTTGGGGTTGGGGAGGGGGAGGGGGTGGGGGTGGGGGTTGGGGAGGGGGTGGGGGTTGGGGAGGGGGAGGGGGTGGGGGTTGGGGAGGGGGTGGGGGTTGGGGAGGGGGAAGGGGATGGAGAAATGGTGTGGGCCCCAGCTACAGCCAGTGTCTCCAGTGTTGGGGAGGGGGAGGGGGTGGGGGTGGGGGTTGGGGAGGGGGTGGGGGTGGGGGTTGGGGAGGGGGAAGGGGATGGAAAAATGGTGTGGGCCCCAGCTACAGCCAGTGTCTCCTCTTCTTCCTCCTCCTCTTCTTCCTCCTCCTCTTCCTCCTCCTCTTCCTTCTCCTCTTCCTCCTCCTCTTCCTTCTCCTCTTCCTCCTCTTCTTCCTCCTCTTCTTCCTCCTCTTCTTCCTCCTCCTCTTCCTCCTCCTCTTCCGGCTGCTCCTGGGCTGCCTGGTCCCGGCGTGCCTGCTCCCGGGCTTCTCTGCGGGCTCTTGCCCGTGCTGAAATGTTCATGTTGATGGCATAGAAATCGAAGATTGGGTTTCATAAAAAAGGGGGAAAGAAAAATTCACATTAGTCATGCTCATAACCTTCAAAATTATCATTGCTGTGATATTTCAGACATTTATCATGCAAACTAATTGATATCCTACACCCAAAAACTGAGCAACTACTTAAACCCCCCCCTATACACCCCCTATACACCCATATACCCCCCATATACCCCCCATATCCCCCCCATATACCCCCCATATACCCCCATATACACCCCATATACCCCCATATACCCCCCATATACCACCCATATACACCCATATACACCCCATATACCCCCCATATACACCCATATACACCCCCATATACACCCCCATACTCAGGAACATATTTATAAAAAGTACACAAAACATTGCTAAAAAACGCTGACATACTAGTAATCAAAACTTACATCGGGCAATATGGCGGCGAAGGCTGCTGAGAAAAACTGGCTGCCGCCGGCGCAGGTCTGACCAGCGCCGCTCAACCTGCCCCAGGCTTCTGCGGACGCCGGTCGTCGAGAAGATCAGGCGGCGGGCAGCAGTATACGCCCGCCGCTTGTCCGCATTGCTAACATATGGGCCCCTGGGCCCCAGGTGATGGTCCATAACGTCGACCAGGGCCAACAGCTCAGGGGTGGAAAAGGGCCTAGCTCGATTACAAGTCATAGTGGCAATGGCGCAGTTATTAATTGCAGGTACATATATCACTTTTGGTGCTTGCTGATTGGTCGAAAAAATTGTTTGTTTGGTATTAACTTTATTAATCCCTCTTACATTAACAAACTGGATGCGAATAGAAACTTACGCGGACCGTTCCGATATACACACACCACAACCAACAGCATGCATTCAATGTAGAGATGAACTGTATATACAGTGTGCGGAAAATAATACACGCAACCATCAACTTATAACTACGCTGCTTAAAGGGGGCACGATACACCGATTTCCATGGAGAGGAGTACTGTATTTACAGTGTGCGGAAAATAATACACGCAACCATCAACTTATAACTACGCTGCTTAAAGGGGGCACGATACACCGATTTCCATGGAGAGGAGTACTGTATTTACAGTGTGCGGAAAATAATACACGCAACCCTCTACTTATAACTACGCTGCTTAAAGGGCCACAATGCGACATGTTGCTGTATGACAATTTCATACACATTACATATGTAAGGAAAGCATTGTAACGTGATGTTTTGAAATGTGACTCACAAAGCATACACGAACTCCAACAGATACCAGCTGACAACACTCATCATTGGAATGACAGGTGCACACATTTCACGATGTAGCCCACAATGCTCCACAACCTGTGTATGTGCATATACAGGTGATTGATCAGGTGCGTTGAGACCTGCGTAATGTAAGCGGGAATTATCGGCGGGAAATATCGGCGTAAATTTGCATCTACATTGCGTGGAAAAATATACGCCCCCTTGTTCATGGCGGGAGATTAACATATAAATATTCAGTCAGATGCAGCCCACAATTGCTGCAAACATGTCTGACTCAGACGATTCCGCAGCTGAGGACGCTCTGCAGAGAGCTACAGCACAATCCCTGCTTGATGCACTGAACAAGAGGGAACAGGAGCGGAGAAGGAGGGCCCAAGAGAGGAGTAGCCTGCAAGATCAAGCGGGCCCCTCAGTAACAAGCCCTGTTGAACCTCCACCAGCTCCACAAGGGCCAAGCAACCAGCCAGAACAAGAGGTTGCATCTCTCCAAACAGGTGTGACCCAGCAGGTGCATGGTGAGAGAACTGGGGCCACCAGAAAACGTGCTGCAACATCTAGGGTGAGGACTGAGCAGGATACCACCACCAGAAAGAGAAACCCTGCATTTGTAGAGGCCGAAATGCGAATTCTAGTGCCCAGGGCACGCGAATGGATTGAATTGGCAACCAGGAAGCCTAGTGCCAGTGCAAGGAGAAACCTTTGGGAGAAGATCACAGAGGAAGTGAACCAGGTGGCACCAGTGGTCAGAAATTGGGACGCGGTGAAGAAAAGGTTAGTGTGTTTGTCAGGGCAATTTTTCAGCAGTCTCCAGCAGGAACTGAGGCCCTTATTCTAGTTCACTCTTTCTGCCCAAATATTTCTTAGATGGACAAAACCATGTGCACTGCAGGTGAGGCAGGTGTTACTTGTGCAGAGATAATCAGATTTGGGTGGGGTTTTACACCTGCCTCACCTGCAGTGCACATGGTTTTGTCCATCAAAGAAATATTTGGGCAGAAAGAGTGAACTAGAATAAGGGCCTCAGTTCCTGCTGGAGACTGCTGAGAAATTGCCCTGGTCTTTGTCCCCCTGATGTCATATGTGTGTACATATGTTACATGTATGTTTTGAGACTAATAGAAAGGTGTGTTTGTAGATAGTGCTACACTTCAATGTCACATGTGAACACAACCATGTCTAATAACCCACATTGATATATGAAACATGCACCATTGGTGTGATGTGAGGTTATGGGCACAGTTCTGCTCATGTGAAGTATGTGATGGGACAAGAGAAAGTGTGTTTTTGAAAGAGTTGTTGTAACATGTTCCATATGATGCTACTGAAACAAGAATGACCAAACTGTGCACATGTAGCTGGTGAGAAACTACACATCCCAGTATGCCATTCCATAGTTAAATTACTCCATAATAACCACATTGTCAAGCTATGGTGGAATGTGTAGTTTCACACCAGGTGGAGATGCCTAATTTGGCCATGGATGATGTCATTTCTGCATAGTGATGTATGTATGTGCATTTAGTGGCCTAATGAATGAGATGAGACACTGAAATGCCTCCTAATTTAGACATGAATGTGTGTGTGGGACACATATGGCAAAAAAACATAAGAGCACCCACACTAGGAAATGTCACGTAGCTAGGGGTACCACATAGTCCCTTTAATTCCGGACACATATTAATTACACAGGTTCTGTGGCTGGCTGACTTCAAGACTCCACTTCACCTAATTTTAAACTGCCACAGAACCTGTGTAATTAACATGTGTCCGGAATTTAAGGGACTAGGTGGTAACCCTACACGTAGCACAGTGGTGCACATATCTCATGGTGATATTTGTATTTTTAAACTTGTAGGTGGACTGACTTCAAAAGTACACTGAAGAGGAAGATGACTGACCAGTACAACCACAGCATGTCCACCGGGAGAGGTCCTATGCCTGACCATTTGGAGTATACCCCCCTGGAGCAGGACTCCATGGACGTGATTGATGTGGGGGGATCAGGGGGATCTCCAATATGGACAGTGAGCTCCCCGCGGAGGTCTTTGATGCTGCTTTTGATGGTAAGTCACAGTAATGCATTGTATTAAGAAAGATATTTTTTATTGCGTATGTGATGGTGACATTGTTTTCAATTCTTATCCTAGCAGAAGCAGAAACCCAGGATGTACCGGCAGCATCTTCCTCTGCAGAGCCACAGGTGGAGCAAGTGGTCCAGCCTCCACCAAGACGTCGCCCCCAGCCCCAGCCACAGGAGACATGGGATGAGAGCCTGTTGGTGACGCTGGAGAGGATCGAGCAGCAAGGGGTGGATGCTGCGATCCGTCAGCAGCAGGTGGCGGATTTTCTGGCGGAGTGGAAGGCCACAAACAAGCTGCAGGTTGAGGCCTTGAACCGCATTAATGAAACTCTGGCAGCTGGCATAGTAAGCATTGGCCAACACCTCAGCCGCCAGAATGAACTTCTTGCGGAGCAGCTGTCCACCGCCAGGTCCCTAAGGGACAATCCCCCATCTGCTGCCCCACCCCAAGCTGCTCCCCAACCTTCCACCTCTGCTGACCCTCCTGTGTCGACTAGGGGAAGACGCCGAAAGCCAGCTGAGCCAAAGGCCCCTGTCCCCAAGGCCCCATCTAAAAGGGGCAAAAAAGGGCCCAAATGAGACCTGGTTCACTTCCTCTGTGGTTGGAGCCCAAAGGTTTAAATTGCACTGGACATCCGCTTCCTGAGTTGGCCATCGATCCATTTGCGTGCCATGGGCATGAAAGTTCGTATTTTGACCTCTACAAATGCAGGATATTTTTTTTTGGTGGTGTGTATCTTGCTTAGTATTCACCCTGGTTGTTGCAGTACGTATTCTGGTGTCCCCATTTCTTTCACCATTGCATTTGCAGGGTAACACATGTTTGGAGATATGCAACCTCTTGTTCTGGCAGTTTTTTTATTTTTGTGTCTATTTTATTTGTTTATTTGATTTCTTACATTAAAGTGTGAAATAAGCTGTGATGCTGAACAGCAAATAAATTTCTTTTCCCAATTAAATCAAAATTGTGGTCTGTGTAATTTCTTGTGTGAAACAAATACTAGATTTATGTGTACTTACTGACCAGGGTATTTTTGAACATTTGATGAAGTGTGGTAGAAGTTTCCCATGTGTAACCCTCTCCATGGCCATTACCACGTTCCTATCCAACTTTTCCCAGCTAATTAGTTTGTGTCAGCACATGTGCAGAGCAACTTCATAGGTGAGAAAGCAGTTTGTGTGCAGGTGAGGTAGCTCCTACAGTAGTAGGTAAAAGCAGGTCCAGAACAATGCTTTCCTCATGGAGTGGGTGAGGCAGACAAACAAGGGTGAAAAGGTACATTTGTGTAGGAATGCATATGTGTCCTCCCTAAAAAAAGATGTGTGAATGGGCCAAACATGATAAAATAGCTTGTGAACAAACATGCATAACTTTTTAAATATATATGATTTGACAGTGTCATAAGCAGATGTAGGAATCCTTTGTTAGAGAGATGTGAGTGCAATAATGTGATTGGTGGCATCTTACATCCAGAGTGTAGTAAAATCCAATTCATAGCAGATAAGATAGTGGTACAGTTCAGTATTTTGGGTACTATACAAAGATTGTGTGCAAAATAGTGGTCATGGCCTTCAAACATTGCTGAAACATCCTTTGTAGGTGTTAGATGTGGTTTATGTTATTGTATCCTAAATAGAAAACCTATGTTTGTATTAGAGTGAACACGTTGACACATGTCGACTTGTGTAGATTGAGTGTGCTACTGTGTAAAGTCTATGAAAGCACGTAGTGAATGTGTCTAACTGTTTAGCAAATCCCTACCTTAGCGTATATAAGCAGGTCTTAAAAAGATTCTTACCTTAAATTAAACAAACGTTTAAATGTGGAGAAGTATAGAAAGAGAAGCTTCCAATGTGTTTGCGTGCTGTGTGTGTGGCTTGCAGGTAGTGAAATCATGCTTTGGACTTAATAGACTGCAGCATTGCTTATTACATTCAGGTGTATGTGTTTGAGTAGTAATCAGCGTTAATTAGCAATCCCAGGCGCACGCTGGCATGCGGTATCTGTAGGGGTGGTCTGAGCTGGCGGTTGCCGGGCGCCTGTCTGGTGTCCGAAATGAACGGTGCTTTAGGCGATCGTGCGGTAGTAGCACCGCTCATTTTTGGTGCACACCCCCGTGTACGCCCATATTTACGCCCATTTTCCCTCATTATTTCGGCCGCTCCCATCAACACGCCCCTATGCCGCCCCATTACCCGTACACTCGCGTACAGGTTTTTTCGCACGTTGAGACCCCGGCCGTAAGCGTTGTGGAGTGTTCGCGCCGGCGCATTAGCGTATCTGCACATGCGCAGATCATGAAAAACACCGGGACGTACGCGTACGGCCCGGCCGCTCCAACCAGAATAAGGCCCATTGTGTAAGAGGACAAGTACATAAGGAGTTGTACATACTGTAAGCACTGCATGGTATATTGTGTATAAGGAGTACTACTGTGTGTCATAACATGAGTAATTGACGCAGCTAAGTGTAGTAATGTGATTAATGGGCTTGACTGTGTAACATAATTTGAATTGGGGTACTATTGTGTGTCAGACTTTTTTTTGTTATAAAATCCTTTCGGATAAATATTAAATAGATTTTCTTGACCTAATTTAATCATAAAAAAAATTCTCAACAGTTTTTGGAAAAAGTTTTAGCCAGATAAGTGGTCAACAGGTGTTTTTTGACATGAGTCCACTCTGAATAGGCCCCATGTCAAGGATCTGTTCCATACATATTTATTCATGCCTTTACTTTAAATATATTGCAACGGCTTGTAACTAGCTTGTGAAAATTACACAGATCATCATTTAGCAGCACATTTTCCATTGTGTGCCATCTGTGCATAGCCCAGGACCTACTAAGCAGGTGCAATAGTAACAGGCTGATTGGGGCTGAAACTGACGTTACATGACTTCCCTTCAAAAGCCTGGGCACAAAAGCCTGGGCACACCTGTGTTTTCCCTGACTCTCCCAGAAAACAGCAGGTTACCACCGACAGGCGCTGGCTTCCTATCAATCAACTTGTGTAGGCAAGCAATAAAAAAGTAGCAGGATGTTATCACAGGATGGTCTCACACATGCATACTACAAGCTGTATGCATGAGCAGTCTATCAATTATCACATGGCCTGCGAATTCGCTGCCCTGTGATCAGGTCTGAATAAACCCCTATGTGTTTTTCTGCACATTGTATTAGTTATGTATGTAAAAGATCCTTGGAATGCCACCAGGTGCTATTATAATGTGTGGTTTAACTGTATTGTTATCTATAAATATACTATAATGCTAGTGTCCATGAGTCTCCGAAAAAGTGAAACTACATCTCTTTCTCACAAACACAGAAGATAACTATCCCCCTTACTGTGTCTAATGTTTATATCATTAGGTTGACAGGGTGATTAGGTCGTCATGGGGAAGGTCGACAGTCAAAAGGTTGACATGGAGGCTTTTAGCTTTTTTTTTTGAGCCGACATGTACTGACAGGCGGTATTTCATGCCCTACCATCCAGCAGGGCATAGTGGGAGAATAAAATAGTGTGCCAAGCGTAGTAAGCCACCAAGCCCGAAGCACAGCGAGACATACGAGCGGATTTGGTGCACTTTTTTAGTGTCCATGTCCACTGTGTCGACTTTCGTGACAAAAAAAGTGAAAGGCCCAATGTTGACCTATTGACTGTCGACCTTCAACATGTCGACCTAATGACCCTGTCAACCTAATAACCTTGTCGACCTAACCCCTAGTCATCCTTTAGTCATGTCGACCTTCATGCATGTCAACCTTCATGCATGTCGACCTAGTGGGGTCATCCTAATGCTTGTCGACCTAGCTGCTGTCTATCCAATGATCCATACCCATTTGCATGACTACTTATATAAGACAATATTGTATAAGTACCTACTAGCTAAAATAGGCTTCTGATGTAGGTGTAACTGATTTGAAATGGAGAGAAATGCTTTTCAATGCTAGACGCAGAGGCAGAACTCTGGGAGGCAATGGAGTCATCTGCAGCCGGGCTCCTGCTCCCAAGGGGGCACCTGTCTTCCCCTGCACATTTGAATCAGTTAATTGAAAGTCGTCGATAACGGTTAAGTGGCTGACTCCCCCTCCTATCAGTACCATAAATGTCACACTTAATTTTAAACATAATATACATAACATGTATTTATTTAAGGTGGTGTGTGTGTGTGGGGGGGCACCAATATTTACATTGCCTCTGGGCAACTGGGACAAACTTACAGCACATGCTAGACGCACCCTTGAAGCTCACTGAACTAATCTATAGATGATATAGAAAATTATTTTAGGTACTTATGTAATATCTGGGCTCCAGTTTTTCTTATGAGACCGCGTCCCCTCGCGGGGCTCGCTACGCTCGCCACGCTTCGGGCACGGTGGCTCGCTGCGCTCGCCACACTATATAAAATCGACTCGATGCGTAGTTGGATAGTAGGGGTATGAAAAAATGGGGTGCATTTAACATGGGAGCCCAGATAATACATAAGTACCTTATTTTAATTATTTTAAACTTAGTTCCACCACCTATAATGGTTAGGTGGTGCTAGTTCAACCTTCCTTTCCCTCGACTCTGTACAGTAATTCTAGCATAAAAGCATTCTAGTTTTCAGGAGTTGCCAAAAAACCTATCAATGACCCTATGGCCCTGTCTCTGCCTAATGAGGGAGGGGAGGGAAGTATTTAGATGGCAGAGGGAAATGAGTTTCCCCACCTCCCCAGGACCACTTCAGAAGGGGGGTAAGACCGAAAACACTCAAGGACAAACATTCTTGTGTGCAATTTTATTGGCAAATAAAAAATGAAACACATATTAGATTATGAGGACTGGTTATTCATGATCCAGGGACAGTAGAGAAAAAAGATAAACTACATATCATATGATTGGGATTTCTATTGGACTTTTATCCCAATAAATCCTGTTTAGTGTTGTCAGTCTGGAGACATAGAGTCTGACAAGCCTAGAGGTATTTTCCAAGGACCGCTACAAGGCGGGATTGACTTTACAGCAGAAGTATATGATAGGTGAGGCACTGTACAGCAAGCAAGGGTTAATGCACAGAAGATGTTGCTAGATTGCTGGAGCAGTTTAAGAGATGATGCACTACCAATACTGTAGGTCTGCTGTAGTGCAAAGATTGAAGGACAGGTGTAGGTGCTGGACTAGAGGAACAGTATGAGGGACTGTGCACTTCATATATTACATGGTTTGGTCTAGCAGTGCAGAGGGTTAAAGCACTGGTATGACTGAAGTAGCAGTGTGTTCACTAGAGATATTGAATGTTTGCTGGACCAGTGTTAAAGCAGGACTGCAGCTCATATGGATACACAAGGAAATTTCCAAGAGGAGACCCAAAAGTAGCCAGAGCTCTTAAAGCAAGGAACTAATTACTGCAAAGGAGTGCAAGACTTATCTAGTAACATTTTAGAATTACTAGAACATAATGATACCATGAACCATGATCCAGAGATCTGTTGACCAAGTACAGTAGGTTAGATGAAGTCTAAGCAATGAGTAAGTGAACAGAAGCCATTAAATAGCCCACTTCAAGAGGGCAAAGTCAGGTTTGGCTGACAGTACTCAGGTGACCACAGGTTCAGTACAAGATAGGGAATTTGTAGAGATGGAGTAAATCCAAAATGGCAGTGCCGATGAATCAGTGCTGCCATATAAGAAAGTAAAAGAGCCATTTGCAGATGATTGCAAGATAGAGCATACAAAGTGGTATGAGGAAGAAAGCCAGAAACTGACTGTACCATCTAAGCTGGAAATATAGCCTGACAAACTATCTAATTAGCAGATGTACCCGACTCTGCTTAGGCACCCTTTTACCTGCAGCACTCTCACGATTAAGTGAGGAATTTCTCTAGACATTGTGAAATATTAAAAAAATCGGTAAGCTGTCCAATGGACCCCCACCACAGCCCTCTAACAACCAATCCTGATATTTATCCTAAAATCTGCCTGGAAAAATTACATACAGATTAATTTTTGTAGCCGAGACACCGCATTGTTGGTAGCCCCAAAAGGCTTCAAATCATTTCAGGTATACCCTCTCACAGTACCTACGTGAAGCACAAAGTCCTCCTCCTGCACAGCTCCTCCAAATGGGCAATATCACAAATGACCAGCTCTACTCCAGACAGCAAAACCTCCATCTCTCAAATCCTCACAGGTGCCCTTGATGATGTTTGAGTATATGAGTATATGTAGGGGAGTTTCTGATTATAGTAGGGGACACCTGTGTAAAAAATTATCCATTTCCATTTTTTTTTAAAGTTGGTCTGTATCAAAACCACCCATCAGAACCTGGTCTGTTTATGTGGCGATTTTTAGTAAAAAATCAGAGGTGAATTTCGAATTTGCATCCTATTAAATCTGCAATCGGTATGCTTTTCAATGGGAAACATGTGGAGGTGATATGAAGTGCTAATTAAAACCGACAGATAATCATGTGCAAATTGCTGGGGAAAAATCTGAATCAGAATCAACTTTATTGGCCATGTATACATGTGGACAACACAGTGTGATATTAAGTGCAATTTGCATCCTATTAATTTGGCAATTTCACAAAAACGTGCGATTTCGTCCTTTTTTTACTAAAAATCACAAAAGTCTGAATATCTTCTGCCATTAAATGCCACCCATAATTAAGAACACTTACAAATATTGTACCGTATGTAGAGAACATTTTTTTTACATTTCCAGTGGCAGCTCATACCTTAAGAATTAAGAGGGGCTGAAACAACCTATCTATTTCTTGTTGCCCAAAGTATATCACACAGAGATGATCTACTTTAAATCATCTTCAACTATGGCATACAGCAGCTCTCGCATAAAAAACACAGAACACAGTGCATATACATGTGATACTCAATGCCCAGGGATGACACAGTGCATTTTTAGAACATTCTGAGACTGCACATATTAGTTGCTCTGTGTGGGTTGCATGCCCAATATTATGTCTAACTCAGAAGCATGCCCAATGTGTTTGTGTGCTATAGTAGTTTAGGGTTTACTATAGCAATACTGCATACTGTACAATAGGTAGCTACGGTGAAAAAAAAGTCACATCAATTAAATATCAATTGTAGCGTTCTAAATACATTGATTTCTTTTTAATAGTATTGTACTGTTCTAAAATAATTTTCTTTATTAAGTTTCTAAATACATAGATTTTTCTTAAATAGTATCTTAGTGTAAATAATTTGCCTTCTTAAGATTCTAGGATTCAGTTTCCTCCTGTATCATATTATATTATTTATAGGTTAGTGCAGTACAGGGATACACCAAGTAAGTGGTGTGAAGTAAGTGACTAGTAAGTGACTAGCACCCCCTGCCCCCATATATTTCATATAAACTTTGGTAACACTCATTACTGGGATATAGATACTGCGCCATGGACATCATATTTTCAGGAGGTCATTGTTGCCAATGCTGAAAAGCAGCTGGGTGATAAGCCGGTAATGTAATATAACGTTAGGTGCTTTGGAGTGTACCCTGACTGTGATACCCTACGATGCTGCAACTTTGTTTGCCGAGGTGTTAACCTGTTATGCTTTTTTACCGGCTACAAAATAAAGACCCAGACTTCATCAAAACAAGTGTATGTGATTCCTTGTCACAATATATATAATCCAGAGTGCCACAGCATTTTTATGTTGGGGGGCAAGATAAAAGTTAATTTTGGCACCCTTAAGAGGGGTCCTACAAGGTTGAAAAGAGAAAGGATGAATCGAAAGCTGATGGGGAAGAGGGGCGGAACAAATGAAGTGGGAGATGAGAAAGGATGGCATTAGATGTGAGGCCAGCCTACAGTAGATAGCAACACACTGTAGTGGCTGGAGCAGGGTAGAAGGCAGAGAAGGGCCCTTGAAGTACAGTAGGTGGAGATGGAAGAAGAAGCCTGAAAATAAATTATCTCAGTCCTATAACTACCCATAATAACCCTAGATGGCGGCTGCACTGTGCCCCACAACACATTGACTGGTACCTCACAAATATTTTTTGGGGGGAGCTACTTCAATGCCCCCCTCTTCCTGTTTCAACACCTATGAATGCAGCTAACGTCTAATTTGCAGGAATTAATGTTCCATTATCGTGCTACAAAATGACAGCTGAAATGCTTGGTAAAAAATGTTCAGGAAATTATATTCTATCCTGTTGCAAAAACATTATGTAATATTGTGCAACTAATGGTAATGACAGTACTGTGTTACATTATATTAAAATAAAAATAAATTTGAATTATTCCAAAAAACCACGGTTTTTGGAATAATTCGGATACGGGATGCCCGGATATGGGATACCCGACCTGTACTGCGATCAGATCTGAATAAGGGCCCTAGTGTATTTACTGGACACATGTAAAGCAGCAATATGATATGTGCCTGGTTTATTGCAAGTCATCCTAATCCACACTGTAAACTTGACGGTGAATTATGCTATTATGCATGGGCTGCATATGGTTAACATGCCCTTAATGAACCTAGCTATTGGGAATGCTCCTATATTCTACAAATTGCTCATCTACATTCAAAGAATGTAATGCATGAAAAAATGTGCATATGTCACTTCCCACCTTATCTCTGTCTGAGGCAGAATAATAATAATATCAACAATGATTGTTTCTCGGATATGTAATCTTTGTCCCTAATACATACTGCTTGAACAATAAGAGGTAAAGTCAATCAGCCCCAAAACATTTTTTGGTAAAAGAATGGCCTATTACCACAACTTTCTGTCCAAAGTTTTTAAGTGAAAACACATACTGTAAGATCGGGATAAGTTCCTGACGGTACTGTATGTGTTTTTGTGGCTGTGATCCTGAAAATAGGGCACTTATCAGAAATTATTTTTCAGAAACTCACCAGGTACAAAAAATAATCAATTAGCCCACAATAAATCACTGCAGGCAATTGGGTTCCCCCTAAATGTATTATTGGGCGAGGCCATATAGACACATAATATCTAATAAAATATTGCAGATCTAAACATATACATTAATACAAATATTAATACAAATATGAATCACAGGTTGAGTCTCCCATATCTAAAATAAGGCAACATTTTTGATGGCTCAATTTACAGAGACTTTGTATCATGCACTAAATTATTAAAAAATATTTTATATAATTACCTTATGTGTATAAGGTGTATATATAACATAGTCAGAAAAAAAAGTAGATTGAAGTGATCAATTACACATTTAAATTTTGTAAAATGTACAATGAACACACAGTTCAAATTACAATGAACTATTTGAAATACTGTTTTTAATTGTCATTATACTTTTTCTTTTCTCATTATGTTTCCCTCACAGAAGAGAAGCATTATCATTAATTAATTTAAAAATGTATATTGATAAAGTTAAGTTTGCTTAATAAAAAAATATTAGGTTAATTAACAAGAACAAAGGTAATATTTTTAGGAAATCTTTTTGCTATGTTATGCATTATTTGGTTTCTTGATTTTCTTGATTTTTCTGCCCTTTAAATTGCTTTTAGCAATATATTTTCAAATATAAGAACTTGTTTTATGGCAAAACCTTACCAGTGCTACTTTTATGACCATAGTCTGGGCCATATACATTGCTACATAATCACTACTTAAGTAACTTGATGGAAGGTATTCACATACTCACAGTTGACCGTTGAGCAAACATCGTTATACCTCTTAGACAAGAAATTAAACTTTACCTTAAGAACAGTGATAAAACAAATAATAACAATACTATAACAAATACTGTGAGCATTTGAACACCTCTTTTTATCTCTAGCCACAAAATAAAACCTTAATAAACTGCAAGAATGTGCCAGGATGCCTTCACATGTAAATTAGAAATGAGAAAGTAGAACATCGGGAGGTGCGGCACTCCACAGACAGACCAGGTAGGACAACGGCTTGATTTAGGGCAATGGTTCAATGCCAGTTTAATTCCGCAATTTAGTCCTGATGATAATGCTTAATTAAACTGGCATTAAAACACCCCCCCCCCCCCCCCAGGAAGTCGCCAGTGTCTCCAATATTCTAGTCTACAAGTCTACAAATTGAGCCAAAGGCTGTAGTATAGACCCACATGCGGAGATAATTGGTATACATACATACATAGGAAGCAGCACTAGTGAGACTTGACTGTTGAAAAATCCAATGTTTATTCCAACATGTTTTGGGACTATGGCCCGTCTTCAGGAAACATGTTGGAATAAATTTTGAATTTTTTCATCAACATTAAAGACTCATAAGTGCCATTTCCTATGTTGATGAGTGCCGGTTGAGAAAGATATATCTATATATATCTATATCTATATCTATATCTATATCTATATATATATATATATATATATATATATATATATATATATATATATATATATATATATATATATATATATATGGAAGAGGCAGTGGCACTCTGTGACCAGACAGTTTGTTAAAAAAAAAAATTATATTTAAATAAAGTACATGATAATGGATAAACCATTATACTGAATTCTACTCAATATTGAACAAAAATGATCAAGTAACCTTGGTTTGACCCATGGAATGCTTTCCTTATTCTTTGTTAATGTTCTCTTCTGTATCAGTTGCTTGTTAGGTAAAAAATGTTATCTGGCCTTTGTTTGATTTTACCACCAGGTTACTGCATTGTGACTGACATGCAGATGGTAGACATAAGGTAAACATTGAAAGACAATGATTGCACCTTCCGTAACTACTCAGACATGACATTCTTTACTACGCTGTTAAAAGTCTACAAACGACAAAACTTTACTGAAGCAGTAATGCAATTAATGTTTTCTTTATGTATTATACATTGACTGTGGAAAATGATAAATGTTAAACGTATGCATGTGGAATGTATTTTTAAATCTTGGCAAAGGTGAGTAGTGTCGCTCTATGTGTCAGCTAGCAGTCTGCTACATTCTGTCCTCTCACTGTGATTTCAGAATAAAAGTTCACTGAAAAAAAAGGGAATATATACATATATATGTGTATATATATATATATATATATATATATGCTATGCATCTAGACTAATGTCATTATTTATGTTTTAGTGCTGCACCCTCGTCTGCCTATATATATATATATATATATATATATATATATATATATATATATATATATATATAGATATAGTGTACAGTGATTCGGCATTCTGGATGAGAGAGCAACTGCCGAGGTGCCTTCCTATTGTTTAGATATAACTGGTTAGTTCATGGAGTACAGATGCACCCAGAAGCAAAAAGGCAGCACTCACCGGTCTTTGTAAGAAATAAATGCAACATATATAGTAATAATCAAAACATAACAAGTGCAGTCATAAAAGGTCGACAGTTTCAGGGTCCAAGCCCCTTCATCAGGACGACTGTCAAGTACAAGAAATATAAAAGTAAATTATATATATATGTATGTATATATATATATATATATATATATATATCTCAATCAATATAAAAATAAACAGCATCTCATTTTTTGTAAAGTAACATTTATTTAACATTGTATAGTTAAAATATACACACATCTAAATGGTCATGTTCTATACGTTTGTACTGTCATTACATACTGTTTCTTAGCATAACATAAGTAATGTAGTAATAGATTTATTTAGTTTGCCATTTGGGCTATTTTAGTGCATACTGCTACATCCAACTAAAAGTGCAGATTTCATTCAAGCATATTTTTTAAGCAAATAAAACAATTAAATGAAAGATTGATATGATCGGAGTGAAGTAAAACAAGGATATACTGTACCCTCAATTTTGTGCTCTGATAAACAAAAATAATGAAACTATTACTTTTAAGTATGGAATAATTATTTGTTTGATTTTCAGTGGTGAAAGAAGAAACACACAACATAACTATAATTATAGCAGGCAGCGGGTTAACAATAAAGGGCTCAAGTCAGAAAACTAGCGCACCAAACTTTCGGGCTCATTAATACGTGATTTTTATGTAAAATAACAGTATAGTAATATTGTTAAGTGATTAAATACTGTACAAAAAAATGTGCGGAAATACAGCCCCTCTTGGCTTTTTTACCTATGTATAGGGTAAGTGACCCTCCATCAAATGATCATTCATATTGTATTTTGGCAGTATTTATATACTGTATGCATGTATAATGCACCTGTGTGTGTCTATATATCTTCTACTGTACGTATCAATATGCAATTTCTACATGTACAATAAGAGTGAAAACAGAACTGTACTGTATGAAATAGTACACCATCAACTTCGTATGAAATAGACTTTTAATAAATGCACTTCTGATGCACATGTCTGACTCAAATATTGGGATATATGATTAAGGCTATCTAGATCTAATTAATAGACCCTCAAATAAGGCACCAATCTACAATTGTGGTCTATATTTGTTTGTATTTCCCCTCTAACAGAGAATCTTGTAGATAAGGCTGCCTCATTATATTATGATATCAGTTTAAGCACAAGAAGGTTTTTTTATAATATATATAATTTATATATATATGCAGTATATATATATATATATATATATATATATATATATATATATATATATATATATATATATATATATATATGTGGGAGTTGGACTGCCATGATTAAGGGCCTACATAGGTCCGAAACGTCGACTTATTACCTTTGATTATGATGGAATAAAAAAGCATTGATTTAATGCTGTCTGGTGAGTGCCCTGAATACATTTTGGACTGTGGATTTGGACCGTATACAATGCGTGCCTGATGGGAGCACCACCTCAAAAAAACCTGTAACCGTGAGTGCATTGGACATATGTATATATATATATATATATATATATATATATATATATATATATATATATACACACACACACACACATGCAGAGCTTGCATAACTGAGATGTATACATGTGATAACAATATGCTATGAACCATTAAGAAGAGAACCTGTGGGGTTTTTTTGTAGTTAATATCATTATTTATATTTCTGTTTTATGATGTTTGAGCAATGTCAAGATCAAAGATCAAAACATAACACTCATTATGTATAATAATAATAATAAAACTCGTTATGTAATAAAAAAAATAGATAGTGTGCAATTCATTCATTATTATTATCGTGCATATGATTTAAATACTTAGAAAACCATAGAAAGTCCACACTAAAGTTTGCCATACTATACATATTACTGCAATATGGATCCCCAAACTTACCTTACAATGTAACATGAACTTCCATGTTCTCTCATACTGAAGTCAAATTCATAACGTTCTGTTCAATGAGTCCAGTCTTAGTGCAACCCTGTACAAGCTGTAGCTGTTATACCTGTCAGCATGAATGAGAAAGAGGAAGCTATCTGGGCGGGAACTCTGCTCAGATGTGAGAGCTTGGGAACAGCTTGATAAAAAGGGAGTGAGTAAAGTACTGTGCACTTTGCAGTCCTGCATGAATGTGCTTTCTGGAAGTAAGCAGGTGAGAAAGGGTATATAATAACATATGTTTTAAATACAGTATTATTTTAGGAAACAAGCACTCCCCACTAAAAATATATTAGTAGTTTGCTCAAATGTGAGCTAATAAGTCCTGTTCCTAATCACTATCCATAATAGAGGGTACCCAGCCACACTTTATTCATATAGAAGAATAGGGAGTGTGGCTCTGGGAGACGAGGAGGAGAGAGGGCATGCCGCTGGACCCCATATATGTCCATGTGGAAGAGGGAAGGAGAGTTTGGGGGCAGGAGGAAGGTAAGTATATTCACCTGACCCCCATCAGGATTCTCCAACATCGGCATGCCGGCATCAATATTTTGACCGCCAGCATCCCCATCGCCGGTCATCTGTATATATCATGCTTGCTTTTGCAATAAAATCCAAGATATACTTCTATCTAGGATACAAACAAGGGAAACATTTATAAGAATCAGAAGTATACTTTGGCATGAGAAAATTGTGCATGATCCAAGGAAGTAGACAAGATTAGGTGATAATCAGCCACAATAATACATTGGGTGGAAAAAACCAGAAACTACCACCATTCAGGGCCGGCGCTACCCACTCAGCAGCTCCTGCAAAGCAGGGAGGCGCCATGCTGAAAAGGCGCTGTCTCCCTCCCTGCTCAGCTAAAGCTGCCTCAGTCCCCACTGTCACTGCCTCCTGCACACTGCCCGCGGGCGGATGGCAGTATAAAGATTTGCTCCCTGCACCGTGAGTGCACACAGCCTGCATGCCGCCTGCAGTGCCTGTCTGACAGCGGGCGGCAGTATGGAGAAGCTGAGCAGCTCCCTGCACCGCGCACATACTGTCCTCCTCCTGCAACCTGCCCCCTCTTCCTCATGGACACTTGCGCTGAGGCATGTAGCACTGTCTGTGAATGCCTGGATGACATATCATGTCCGGATCCGCCCCCTACCCATTGCTCCCTGCGAAATACAGTAAACTGTGTAGAGCGCTTAATCTGGGCTGTTTACCCAATGTTAGCTGCTGCAAAAAAGGGCTAGTCAAACCCTTTAAAATGTAAGCGAAAAAGAGATAATTTGCAGCGCTGTTTTAATGACACAATTAGATAAAAGTATAACAAAACAATTTATTAATCACATGTAATATAAAAAAAAGGATATATATATATATATATATATATATATATATATATATATATATATATACAGTGTGGCAAATATATAAAAGAAGGGGGGGAACCTGTCAGCAGAATGATGAGGGGTTAATATAACCTGCTCTGGTCACTCATACAGTCCCGGCACTGATGCAGGAGGAGGAAGATGGAGTCCAGAATTTTTGTAATCCAAGCAATAAGTGGAGGTGTCCCAGTCCTTTTGGGGGGCTGCGATTTGGGGGGATCCTCTCTAGATGGATGGCACTCCCGGATGTTACTTCTCCTCACTGCTCTCAAGAGGGGTCACAGTCTGCTTTGACTGGACGGTGAATACTCCTCAATAAATTGCAATGTGCTGGAAAATAGAGTCCAATTGCCAGGAAAGTGCTGGTGCACAGGGCAGGTGACAGAGGGGGTCAAGGGGGACAAGTGTGATGGGCCCCAGCGATCTGAAGGGCCCCAGAGCTTCCATGTCTCATCACGGCCAAAGTCTGTTCTAGCTGGCCGATCAGTGACCCTCGCGGCCCGGCTGTCTACTGTGTACCATCTGTGTGTTGCTGAGACTGACTCACTGTGTGCCACTGTTGTCTACTGTGTGCGCCCTGCCATTCGGCGCTCAGAGCCATCTACTTTGTGTGTGCACACGGCCTGGGGCTGCAGCCGCACAGCCGTACCCACCGCTGGCACTGTGGCCTCAGTCTCTGGCTCCTGTACTTTATTGCGCATGCGCAGGTTGTCTGTTCCGTGACTGCTCGTAATGCTCGGCATTCTTTTGTGAAAGTAACAGGCCAGCAGCAGCAGGGAGCCAGCAGGAAGCAGCAGCCAGGAGCCAAGCCACCAGGACTGAGAACGAGAGAAGTCCGCATTTGGAAGCCGGATCTGGAGCAGCGAAAGGTTAAATGAGGCTCGGGCAGAAGAGGGTTGTGTGGATTTGGGATTAGGTGGGGGCCCCAGAAATATCATTGTACAGGGCCCCAAGATTTCTATAGCCAGCCCTGCTGGTGCAGATCCAGAGATTAAGCAGGATGGGGTTGGCAAATCTCTGACAGGTCCCTGAGGTGACACCAACCGTTTCGCTGTCACTCCAGGACAGCTTTTTCAAGGTCGCCTTGAAAAAGCTGTCCTGGAGTGACATCTTGGAGTGACATCTTCCTCCTCCTATATTTGCCACACTGTATATATATACATTTTTTTTATATTACATGTGAATAATAAATTGTTTTGTTATACTTTTATCTAATTGTGTCATTAAAACACCATTGCTCACTGCGCCTGTCAGCTGTCAATCATATGACGAACAGGCAGCAGCGCCGCATCCCCTTCCTTCCCTCTTCTCAGTGTGCTGTGCCAGTGCCACTGCCAGTCCTCAACACTCCAGCCCCTCTACCTCCTCCCCTCTTCTTCCATCTCCTCCTTCTCTTCCCTCCTTTCCCCCTCAGTCACGAGAGGAGTGTATTGGCATCCTCAGCGTCCTGCCTACGCAGATAGAAGAGGAGGGACTGCACAAGAGTTAAAGAGCAAAAGAACAGCAAGTATTTTATTATAAATGTTTATAACAAATTTTTTAATAATTGTAGATTTTTTTATATTAATTTAGACACTTTGTAAATAATGGGCTGGGTTATGTGCCTAAAGGTGGCCATGCAATGTGCGCTCCCGCGGTCATGGCACAGTACAAAACGTATGTACTGCACATACTTTTTGTACTGCTTTCGGATCACATCGCACACACATTGCTTGCATGCCATGTGATGCAATCTAGCCCATAACGTATGCGATTCTCGCAGCGTGTATGGACACCTTTAGTGCCTGCAACATTTTGCGGACACAGCACTGAGATGGTGTATGCATATATGTACATGCACCCGAGATCCTCCATAGGATCGCATGTTGCATACGCTCCCACAATCAGGCTGCAGCTTGTTGCAATGGCAAAGTGAAAGGGCGCAAATTTATGGTTTGCAGGAGGGCTTCGGACACCCTAGCACCGGCCCTGCCACCATTGCAGGAGGTGCAGTGGCTATGAGAGTGTGTGTGTGTGTGTGTGTGTGTATGTGTGTAAGGGGGGAGGGTATCTGTCACAAAGCTTAAAGCATCTGTAGTTCCACTTTTATCACTTAGTATACAATAAGTCGTACTGTGCATTTACTTCCACAGTTCTGAGACAGTGGAAGTGGTAACTGAAATGCAGGCATGTTGGAGACTGCGATCCCATACACAATTACAATGGCTCTGGCATGTTATGTCCAGCAGCGATGCTGCACACACATATGTAGAGTTTGACCAATGTGCATCTGGTGGTTGCATCTTTGTATGAAGGGGCCTTATTTAGAATTGACCACTAATTAGAGGATTTGCAAATTGAGAGATTATGGAATAATTGAGCATGCGCTCCACTTGTATCGTGCATGCACGAGGAGAATTAGTGCCAGAAAAAGCAAATGGATCATAACGGAAATCCTCTCACAGTTTAAAAGGTAGCTGGCATTTGGGGGTGGAAACCTGCTGTTTTCTGGGAGTGGTGGAAAAAAAACGCAGGTGTGGCTAGATGTTTTTGAGGAGATTCTGACAGGAAGACACAATTTGGGGTGAAAACCTGTCGCTTTCTGGAGGTGGTGGAAAAAGTATAGGCGTGTCTAGGCATTTTATGAAGAGGGTGATGCCTGATATTACAGATGCAGATTAGTGGAATCCTCAAATTTACTCACATTTTGCACAGACAGTAATTGCAAATGTGGATGCTGATTAGATTATGCAATCCATTCTAAATATTCTCATAATTTTGCAAGGGTCCTTTATTCTTTCTGTCTGGGTGGTGGATTAAACCTCACATTCCACTGAAAATTCTCACATTAGTGGTCAATTCTGAATTACTAGTTCAAAGACTTCTACAAATGTAATTTGAGCAAATTAACAATTTGGGGTAAAGGTACTTATGTAATATCTGGGCTCCCATTTTTCTTATGAGACTGTGTCCCCTCGCGGGGCTCGCTGCGCTCGCCTCGCTTCGGGCACGGTGGCTCGCTGCGCTCGCCACACTATATAAAATCAACTCCATGTGGATTTGGATAGTAGGGGTATGAAAAAATGGGGTGCATTTAACATGGGAGCCCAGATAATACATAAGTACCGGGGTAAATTTACTGAGAATAGTGATTTATCTGAACTTCTTCAAGATCAATCATGCTGGACCTCGAAGAAACTTGGGGAATTTTCTTTTGTAAATCCCAGAAATTTACTAAAAAATCATAAATTCAAGAATCATGTTGTTAAAAATCGAGATTATTCCTCTGTGTTACTGTGTTTGCCCGCACATGAAAATATTGAGAAACATGAAAACTCTCCCACACATGACACACTGCATAGATCAGTGAGATCTGTGCAGGCTTCTGTATAATTTGTAGAAAGTCTCTGGCTCAGAAAGTCTCTGGCTCATTGCTCCGGTTCTGGTTGTAAAATTCCAGGGGGAAAATGCGTGAGTTCCCTGTGCATTTAAAGAACCAGCACTGTGCTTGTGGACCGGTACTGACTAGAAAATTATGGGAGGGAGGTAGACGAGGATAATTTTTTAAAAACCAGCACTGGGCACTTCTTAGGCAGGCTACAGCTGGGAAACATGTTTATTATGGTGCCTGCAACCGTTGCATTACCTTACCATATAGTTAGACCTGGCCGGAGTTGCCTCTGGGACTGGGAAACCCTTTCAAGCCATCCAAGGGCCAGGACTGAAGCCCAGTGCTATGTCTGCCAACCCTGGGCTGTGGGTGGGGAGTTCATAGTAATCACATGTAAAAGAAAGAGTTAATATTGTGTTTTACTTGTGGAACTACAGGTCCCAGCAAGCCTCCCCGCATGCTGGTACTTGGATAACAACAAGTACCAGCATGTGGAGCATTAAAGGGCCTGCTCAACCATGGCTGACTAGTTCGGGAGGGAGGAGGAGTAATGCTACAGCTGAGTCCAGCAGAGACCAATATAAAGGATCACAGAGAAGCTTGTTTGAAAAGTATGCTTTCTCCCCAGGTGTTGTTATCATGATTCTTAGTAAATTTCAGTGTTGTATGTATTTAGTCAGAAGAACTTGCGAGTTTGGACGATGGTGTTTTTGGTCGTTATCAAACTCTCTCCAATTTTTTTTCATTTGCATTTATGATTTTACACTTATGTTAACCTCATGTTTTCCTTTAGTACATCTCTGTGTTGAAAAAAATTATGAAACACACCCAAGAACTGACATTCTGCAAAACACAGTGCTTAGTAAATTTACCCCGTAGTATACAGTGTGCATCATTGAAAGGTAAAATAAGTACCCTGCATACTTCACACACACACACACACACACACACACACACACACACACAAAAACATTTTTTACTTTTAAAAGTCTTACTTTGCCACAAACTCGGTTGTATTACACATACCTCCCAACTGTCTGTATATTCAGGGGACAGTCCTGTTTATTTGGGACTGTGCCCCTGTCACTAGCTGCTTTGCAGTGATTAGATGTTGTGCCCAGGCACATCTGAGTGATATATATATATTTTACATTCTCATCTAGTGTGTATGGGGCTTTAGGAGCTCATTGGCTGGAACATCAACTAACATTTGTAAGTAATGATGACAAAGATAACAGTCATTGTTAAATAAGCCTTTACAGTACAGTAGCTTTCAAACCTGATCCCCCACAGTGCACCTGTTTTTATTGTATTATTATTTTAATATAGTTGTGATGGTTCTTTCTTCTTTGTGACATAAAGTAATTCTTGCACACAAGTGCACCAGAGACACATATGCATTATCCGCCTTTCCTTCATGTGAATTAAATTGATATTTTGCAGTTTAACCAATAAAAATATTAATATTTTAATGTCAGTCTGAAGCTGTTTATTTTTCCCACTCATTTTAAACAAATCACTAGGAAAATGTAAGTATAATTAATATCTGGATATTTAAACCTCTATTTTATTCCTATTTCCACATGAAAACATTTTGATTACTCAGTTGTCAAATTTTGTATAATGTGGAATGACAGATTATAATGACTCATATCCTGGATTAGTCATCAAGCACCCCTCCTATACACATACCAACACCCACAGATAACATAATAACTAAACTGTTGGGAAGTTAAATTGTGGGATATACCTGCAGTAGTTAAACAATTAAGCAAACACCAAATGCCATTCAAAGTACTAAGCATATTCAAACTGCAAAATCATGATAAGCTATTTTAATTTGATTATTAAGGTTACAGAACTGTTAAGGTGCATACATAAGGTGTGATTTTGGCTATGGACGATTTTGACAATGAAATTTCCCTTGAACTCCTTAGAGCCCAGAACCACCAATATTGACTATACACACTGTGCCATTTTGGTTTTGTACAATTTTGGCTATGGCTGATTTTGACTTTACTAGAAATAGATTGTACACTTTCTATTCTTGTGATATTGACCAATGGCAAGCATTGGCAATGCAGGCTGTACATACACGGTGCAATATGTACTAATATGTACAGAACTAATTTGTTCTCAAAATGGGCAAAACCATGTGCACTGCAGGTGGGGCAAATATAACATGTGCAGAGAGAGGAAAGGTGCCCATACTCACTGCGATATTCATGTGCTGTGCGTTTTGAACTTTACAGGTGCCATGCGATTTTGGCAATGGAAGGGGATGCGATGCGATGTACTGTACTGTGTGGGTGCGATGCGATTTCAGCCTCTTTTTTTTTTATAAGTTAATAGTCACTAATGGACATCGCATCGCATGTACTCCAAAACTGAAGCGAAGAAATGCAATGAAGCACAAAAAGTACTGCCTGCAGATACATTTTGTGCTTTACAATATTGTTCCCGCGGGGACGCGCATCGCATCGCATCCCCGCAGGTACACGGTGCGATTTAAGCCGATGCGATGCGTTTTGAACTAAACGCATGCTGAAATCGCAGCATGTATCAGCACCTTTAGATTTAGGTGGAGTGTGTTCTGAAATCAAAATTGCAGTGCAAAAAAAAAGCAGTCAGTGTTTACCCTGCACAGAAACAAAGTAACCCACCCAAATATAACTCTCTTTGCAGTGCAACATGGTTTTGTCCATCTGCAAACAAAATGTGCCCTGCGATCAGGTCTGAATTAGGCCGCAGTTCACATTATGCCATATTTTTAAATTCCCTATTTCAAATTATGCCAAATGGGGTCGTAGACTTGAAAGACAAAGGAGGAAGAAACCAGCTAGAGGTTAAGTTAAAACTAATCCCACATATTGGAGAATATCAATCAACAATCACCAGCTTGAAGACAGAGTTCCTTTCAAAAGAGATCATGGCAGCGAAAAATAGGCCAGCTCAGCTTTTCCACGCAGTGGAGATGCTTTGCAAACCAGCATGCCTGCAGCCTGATGAGTCACTCTCCCAGTCAGGATGCAATGAGTTTGCAAAATTCTTTGCAGATAAAGGGCATAATTCAGACCTGATTACAGGGCAAATTTGTTCTCAAAATGAGCAAAACCATGTGCTCTGCTGGTGGGGCAAATGTAACATGCAGGGGTGTAACTAGAAGTTTGTGGGCCCCAAAGCAACATCTTCATAGCCCCCCCCCCACCCCCCACCCTCCATGCTGTTGTCACTATTGTCACTAGAAGGAGAGTGAGGCATACTTGCCTACTTTTGAAAACTAGTTTCAGGGAGATTATACTTAGTAATAGAATTTTGTACAGTAGCCCATTGAGGGGACGTGTCATGCTCCTACCGAAGGGCGTGGCTAGTTCCATATATGGAGAGATTGTGAATAGAGATTGTGAACGTGGCCCCTAGAGGCGTGGGTGTGTACTGCTACATCTGAGAGGAATCTTTTGGGATGTTCCCGCACTCGGAGGGGCAGTTGGGAGCTCCTCCCCTGTCACACATGAATAGACGCTGTGTGCATGCATACAGCATCTATCCCTGCAGCCAGAGGGGCTTGGGGCATAGTCACCAGCTCACGTAGCTGCTGGGCATGCCCCCACAGTGGCGAAAACAGGGACGTGGCCTTACAGCAGTGCTGCAAGCACAGGCCACGACCCTTCCCACTAGGCCACGCCCCCAACGTGTCAGAATTGTCCCTCCTTGATGGGATGAAAAGTTGGGAGGTATGAGTGTAATGTAGGCTAGGTGAATTGAGGGAGATTGCTAGACTAATGAGGGAGAGAGGGAGATTGCTGCTATTTCAGGGCGTCTCCTGCAGAATGCCGGGGATTCTAAAGACACAGGACCCACACTGCATCCATCTCTAAATGAGGCCCCTAATTCCAACAGCCCCAGTGACCATGTTTGGCTCCTTTGTATTAGTAATGTGCACAGATCCTGCAGTGTTTCTTCCTTTAAAAAAAAACATTAAAACATTAAAACATCTAACAGCCAGGTACAGCAATATCAGAAGGTAAATCGGCCACCGGCTGTCCTGCAGGACCGATGTCACGTGACTGTGAATGATGTTGCTCAATGTGCACAGACCTCTACCTGGCAGGAGCCACAACCACTGTAACCCTGTGCTGCAACATTGTAGCCATTCTCTATGACACAGGTTACGATTCATACTCACCACACATTGGGCCTTATTCTGGTTGGTGCGGCCAGGCCGTACGCGTACGTTCCGGGGTTTTTTATGATCTGCGCATGCGTACATTCGCTAATGCGCAGGCGCGACCACTCACCAACGCTTACGGACGGGTCTCTACGTGCGAAAAAACCTGTACGCGAGTGTACGGTATTGGGGGCGGCATAGGGGCGTGAAGAGGGGAGCGGCCGAAATAATGAGGGAAAATGGGCGTAAATATGGGCGTACACTGGGGTGTGCACCAAAAATGAGCGGTGCTACTACCGCACGCTCGACTAAGGCACCGTTCATTTCGGACACAAAACAGGCGGCTGCCAACCGCCAGCTCAAACCACCCCTACAGATACCGCATGCCAGCGTGCGCCTGAGTTTGCTAATTAACGCTGATTCCTACTCAAACACATACACCATAATGTAATAAGCAATGCTGCAGTCTATTAAGTCCAAACCATGATTTCACTACCTGCAAGCCACACACAGCACTCAAACACATTGGAAGCTTATCTTTATATACTTCTCGACATTTAAAGGTTTGTTTAATTTAAGGTAAGAATCTTTTTAAGACCTGCTTATATATGCTAAGGTAGCTATTTGCTAAACAGTTAGACACATTCACTACGTGCTTTCATAGACTTTACACAGTAGCACACTCAATCTACACAAGTCGACATGTGTCAACGTGTTCACTCTAATACAAACATAGGTTTTGTATTTAGGATACAATAACATAAACCACATCTAACACCTACAAAGGATGTTTCAGCAATGTTTGAAGCCCATGACCACTATTTTGCACACAATCTTTGTATAGTACCCAAAATACAGAACTCTACCACTATCTCATCTGCTATGAATTGGATTTGACTACACTCTGGATGTAAGATGCCACCAATAACATTATTGCACTCACATCTCTCTAACAAAGGATTCCTACATCTGCTTATGATACTGTCAAATCATATATATGTAAAAACTTATACATGTTAGTTCACAAGCAATTTTATCATGTTTGGCCCATTCACACATCTTTTTTTAGGGAGGACACATATGCATTCCTACACAAATTTACCTTTTCACCCTTGTTTGTCTGCCTCACCCACTCCATGAGGAAAGCATTGTTCTGGACCTGCTTTTACCTACTACTGTAGGAGCTACCTCACCTGCACACAAACTGCTTTCTCATCTATTAAGTTGCTCTGCACATGTGCTGACACAAACTAATTAGCAGGGAAAAGTTGGAAAGGAACATGGGAATGGCCATGGAGAGGGTTACACATGGGAAACTTCGACCACACTTCAACAAATGTTCAAAAATACCCTGGTCAGTAAGTACACATAAATCTAGTATTTGTTTCACACAAGAAATTACACATACAACAAATTTGATTAAATTGGTAAAAGAAATTTATTTGCTGTTCAGCATCACAGCTTAAAGTGTGAACACTTTAATGTCAGAAATGAAATAAACAAATCAAATAGACACAAAAATAAAAAAAAACAGCCAGAACAAGAGGTTGCATATCTCCAAACATGTGTTACCCTGCAAATGCAATGGTGAAAGAAATGGGGACACCAGAATACGTACTGCAACAACCAGGGTGAATACTAAGCAAGATACACACCACCAAAAATTTATCCTGCATTTGTAGAGGTCAAAATAAGAACTTTAATGCCCATGGCACGCAAATGGATAGATGGCCAACTCAGGAAGTGGATGTCCAGTGCAATTTAAACATTTGGGGTCCAACCACAGAGGAAGTGAACCAGGTCTCATTATTTGGGCCCTTTTTTCCCCCTTTTAGATGGGGCCTTGGGGACAGGGGCCTTTGGGTCAGCTGGCTTGCGGCGTCTTCCCCTAGTGGCCACAGGAGGGTCAGCAGAGGTGGAAGGTTGGGGAGCAGCTTGGGGTGGGCCAGCAGATGGGGGATTGTCCCTTAGGGACCTGGCGGTGGTCAGCTGCTCCGCAAGAAGTTCATTCTGGCGGCTGAGGTGTTGGCCAATGCTTAGCATGCCAGCCGCCAGAGTGTCATTAATGCGGTTCAAGGCCTCACACTGCAGCCTGTTTGTGGCCTTCCACTCATCAAAAAATTCCCCAAACTGCTGCTGACGGAGCGCGGCATCCACCCCTTGCTGCTCGATCCTCTCCAGCATCACCATCACGCTCTCATCCCATGTCTCCTGTGGCTGGGGCTGGGGGTGTCTTCTTGGTGGAGGCTGGACCACTCGCTCCACCTGTGGCTCTGCAGAGGAAGATGCTGCCGGTACATCCTTGGTTTCTGCTTCTGCTAGGATAATAATTGAAAAAAATGTCACCATCACATACGCACTAAAAAATCTCTTTCAAAATACAATGCATTACTGTGACTTACCATCAAAAGGAGCATCAAAGACCTCCGCCGGGAGCTCACTGTCCATATTGGAGATCCCCCTGACCTCCCCCACATCAATCACGTCCAAGGAGTCCTGCTCCTGGGGGGTATACTCCAAATGGTCGGGCATAGGACCTCTCCCGGTGGACATGCTGTGGTTGTACCGGTCAGTCATCTTCCTCTTCATTGCCGTTTTGAAGTCAGTCCACCTACAAGTTTAAAAATACAAATATCACCATGAGATATGTGCACCACTGTGCTACGTGTAGGGTTACCACCTAGTCCCTTAAATTCCGGACACATGTTAATTACACAGGTTCTGTGGCAGTTTAAAATTAGGTGAAGTGGAGTCTTGAAGTCAGCCAGCCACAGAACCTGTGTAATTAATATGTGTCCGGAATTAAAGGGACTATGTGGTACCCCTAGCTACGTGACATTTCCTAGTGTGGATGATCTTATGTTTTTTTGCCATATGTGTCCCACACACACATTCATGTCTCAATTAGGAGGCATTTCAGTGTCTCATCTCATTCATTAGGCCACTAAATGCACATACATACATCACTATGCAGAAATGACATCATCCATGGCCAAATTATGCACCTCCACCTGGTGTGAAACTACACATTCCACCATAGCTTGACAATGTGGTTATTATGGAGTAATTTAACTATGGAATGGCATACTGGGATGTGTAGTTTCTCACCAGCTACATGTACACAGTTTGGTCATTCTTGTTTCAGTAGCATCATATGGAACATGTTACAACAACTCTTTACAAAACACACTTTCTCTTGTCCCATCACATACTTCACATGAGCAGAACTGTGCCCATAACCTCACATCACACCAATGGTGCATGTTTCATATATCAATGTGGGTTATTAGACATGGTTGTGTTCACATGTGACATTGAAGTGTAGCACTATCTACAAACACACCTTTCTATTAGTCTCAAAACATACATGTAACATATGTACACACATATGACATCAGGGGGCCAAAGACCAGGGCAATTTTTCAGCAGTCTCCAGCAGGAACTGAGGCCCTTATTCTAGTTTAGTCTTTCTGGCCAAATATTTCTTTGATGGACAAAACCATGTGCACTGCAGGTGAGGCAGGTGTAAAACCCCACCCAAATCTGATTATCTCTGCACAAGTAACACCTGCCTCACCTGCAGTGCACATGGTTTTGTCCATCTAAGAAATATTTGGCCAGAAAGAGTGAACTAGAATAAGGGCCTCAGTTCCTGCTGGAGACTGCTGAAAAATAGCCCTGACAAACACACTAACCTTTTCTTCACCGCGTCCCAATTTCTGACCACTGGTGCCACCTGGTTCACTTCCTCTGTGATCTTCTCCCAAAGGTTTCTCCTTGCACTGGCACTAGGCTTCCTGGTTGCCAATTCAATCCATTCGCGTGCCCTGGGCACTAGAATTCGCATTTCGGCCTCTACAAATGCAGGGTTTCTCTTTCTGGTGGTGGTATCCTGCTCAGTCCTCACCCTAGATGTTGCAGCTCGTTTTCTGGTGGCCCCAGTTCTCTCACCATGCACCTGCTGGGTCACACCTGTTTGGAGAGATGCAACCTCTTGTTCTGGCTGGTTGCTTGGCTCTTGTGGAGCTGGTGGAGGTTCAACAGGGCCTGTTACTGAGGGGCCCGCTTGGTCTTGCAGGCTACTCCTCTCTTGGGCCCTCCTTCTCCGCTCCTGTTCCCTCTTGTTCAGTGCATCAAGCAGGGATTGTGCTGTAGCTCTCTGCAGAGCGTCCTCAGCTGCGGAATCGTCTGAGTCAGACATGTTTGCAGCAATTGTGGGCTGCATCTGACTGAATATTTATATGTTAATCTCCCGCCATGAACAAGGGGGCGTATATTTTTCCACGCAATGTAGATGCAAATTTACGCCGATATTTCCCGCCGATAATTCCCGCTTAAATTACGCAGGTCTCAACGCACCTGATCAATCACCTGTATATGCACATACACAGGTTGTGGAGCATTGTGGGCTACATCGTGAAATGTGTGCACCTGTCATTCCAATGATGAGTGTTGTCAGCTGGTATCTGTTGGAGTTCGTGTATGCTTTGTGAGTCACATTTCAAAACATCACGTTACAATGCTTTCCTTACATATGTAATGTGTATGAAATTGTCATACAGCAACATGTTGCATTGTGGCCCTTTAAGCAGCGTAGTTATAAGTAGAGGGTTGCGTGTATTATTTTCCGCACACTGTAAATACAGTACTCCTCTCCATGGAAATTGGTGTATCGTGCCCCCTTTAAGCAGCGTAGTTATAAGTAGAGGGTTGAGTGTATTATTTTCCGCACACTGTAAATACAGTACTCCTCTCCATGGAAATCGGTGTATCGTGCCCCCTTTAAGCAGCGTAGTTATAAGTAGAGGGTTGCGTGTATTATTTTCCGCACACTGTAAATACAGTACTCCTCTCCATGGAAATCGGTGTATCGTGCCCCCTTTAAGCAGCGTAGTTATAAGTAGAGGGTTGCGTGTATTATTTTCTGCACACTGTATATACAGTTCCTCTCTATACATTGAATGCATGCTGTTGGTTGTGGTGTGTGTATATCGGAACGGTCCGCGTAAGTTTCTATTCGCATCCAGTTTGTTAATGTAAGAGGGATTAATAAAGTTAATACCAAACAAACAATTTTTTACACCAATCAGCAAGCACCAAAAGTGATATATGTACCTGCAATTATTAACTGCGCCATAGGCACTATGACTTCTAACAGAGCTAGGCCGTTTTCCACCCCTGAGCTGTTGGCCCTGGTTGACGTAATGGACCGTCACCTGGGGCCCAGGGGCCCATATGTAAGGAATGTGGACAAGCGGCGGGCGTATACTGCTGCCCGCCACCTGATATACTCGACGACCGGCGTCCGCAGAAGCCTGGGGCAGGTTGAGCGGCGCTGGTCAGACCTGCGCCGGCGGCAGCCAGTTTTGCTCAGCACCCTTCGCCGCCATATTGCCCGATGTAAGTTTTGATTACTAGTATGTCAGCGTTTTTTAGCAATGTTTTGTGTACTTTTTATAAATATGTTCCTGAGTATGGGGGTGTATATGGGGGTGTATATGGGTGTATATGGGTGTATATGGGGGGTATATGGGGGGTATATGGGGTGTATATGGGTGTATATGGGGGTATATGGGGGGTATATGGGGTGTATATGGGTGTATATGGGGGGTATATGGGGGGTATATGGGGTGTATATGGGTGTATATGGGGTGTATATGGGGGGTATATGGGGTGTATATGGGTGTATATGGGGGGTATATGGGGGGTATATGGGTGTATAGGGGGTGTATAGGGGGGATTTAAGTAGTTGCTCAGTTTTTGGGTGTAGGATATCAATTAGTTTGCATGATAAATGTCTGAAATATCACAGCAATGATAATTTTGAAGGTTATGAGCATGAGTAATGTGAATTTTTCTTTCCCCCTTTTTTATGAAACCCAATCTTCGATTTCTATGCCATCAACATGAACATTTCAGCACGGGAAAGAGCCCGCAGAGAAGCCCGGGAGCAGGCACGCCGGGACCAGGCAGCCCAGGAGCAGCCGGCAGAGGAGGAGGAAGAGGAGGAGGAAGAGGAGGAGGAAGAGGAGGAGGAAGAGGAGAAGAAAGAGGAGGAGGAAGAGGAGGAGGAGGAGGAAGAAGAGGAGGAGGAAGAAGAGGAGACACTGGGTGAAGCTGGGGCCCACCCAATTTCACCATCCCCTTCCCCCTCCAAAACCCCCACCCCCACCCCCTCCCCAACCCCCACCCCCTCCCCCTCCCAAACCCCCACCCCAACCCCCACCCCCTCCCCAACCCCCACCCCCACCCCCTCCCCAACCCCCTCCCCAACACTGGAGACACTGGGTGAAGCTGGGGCCCACCCAATTTCACCATCCCCTTCCCCCTCCACAACCCCCACCCCCTCCACAACCCCCACCCCCCCCCCAACCCCCACCCCCCCCCCTCACCACCCCATTTCCAACCCCCCTACACCTCTCCACCACCCACCCCCAAACCTCTCCAATCCCCACTCACACCCACTACCTCGAACCAAACTCCAGTACCATCCCCCTTGCTCCTGACCCCCCCAACCACCGCACAGCCAACCAGCGGCGACCAGGATGGCTCAAGTAGCCGTAAGTAAATAATGTGTCTAATGTTTACCTACACATTTCTACACATAAACAATCACAACAACCACATATGTGTATCCAACATCAACATTAGTTGCAACATATCACTGCAGGGCGACCATGAGGTGTGTCCTGTCCTTCTCCAGGAACAAGGGTCCCCTTGGTGGTTTTTTTGAGTGTGGCCATGCCTCACCCCTTGAATAATTGACATAACAGTACATCCAATGAGATATCCGACATTAGTGGTGTGGTAGTTATGTGGCTCCAGGTGTTGGGTAACTCCAGTTCCCAGCATGATGTGCAACACAGGGCCGGATTATAATGGAGGCACAAGGGGTCAGTGCCCCTGGGCACCCCTCTAGCTAGGGGCCCCCTGTGGTTGTCATGTATTTTAAAAAAAAAAATGTTTAAGTTATGTTTTTTTTTTTTTTAGCTAAATGTTTTGTGCATGGGTGGGGTAGTGCTGCAGCTTCACCTATCTGCCAATGTGACAATGATTTATGGTGCTGAGCATCGGGAGCCAAGGCACACTGATTGCACAAGTGTGCAGTGCATTTCTGGGAGTTGACTAAGTCCCATGACACTTTGCACCAGAGGACAGAGGCTGAGAAGTTTGTGCTGAGCTCTGATTGGTGGAGCTCATTACATGCTTCTCAGGTCCATGGAGAACAGCAGCAGCAGCTTAGTCATGGGAGGGTTTTTAATCAGAGGCAGCACTAGGACTGTGAGGTCTCCTCCAGAGTAAGGGGCAGAGGGACAAACACAGGCTTTTCATGTGGTGTGTGTGTGTGTATATATATATATATATATATATATATATATCTATCCCATGCAGTTAACCATTGACCAAGTTTATTCTGCCTTTACTCTGTGTTTTGACAGTATAATATTCTCCCATGCAGTGTGCGGCCAGTAATGACAAGTGCAAGGGGGCCCCCCGCTCTAAAGTACCCCGGGCCCCCCAAAGGCTTAATCTGGCACTGGTGCAACATAAATGTAGAGATTGTTTTGTTAATAGTGTGTGAGGCCATGCGGATGCATGCTTTACAAACATAGCTGTAGGCCTATAATTTGTACAGCAATGTCCTAAATTTAAAAGAGTAAGGAGTGCTTAAGCCACAACAATGTCATAACCCTTAAATAGCACAGCCTAATTGTGAGGTTAGAGGACAGTCCCCCAAAACCAAAGTACCAATTGGGATACAGCATACATTCATCCATGAAGGAGTAATTGAATTAATGTTATTTACTATGTACAGTATGTGTGTGTTAACATATTATTTTTTAGTACTGTGTTTACAGCAGACCCATCTTCAATGTAGTTTAAAAATGTATGTGGCCTTCACACATAACTCTGAACTTTTTATTATGTACAAATACAACAAACATTTGTGTATGTTATATATTTATTTATTTATTTTATCCCTTCACTACAGACACTGAACAGCAGCAGGAGGAGGTGGCAGCCCTAATGAGGGAGATTGTATTGACCCTCCTGTACCTCCAGATCCTGTTTGGACTTCTGGAGGCCCGGATTTAATTTTTTTTTATCCCCCCCCCCCCCCTTATTATTGTTGTCCGAAATAAAAGTTTATGTACAGTTCGAACTTGCCTGTGTTTTTACTAATAAATATGTTAGAGGGCTTGTAAGGGTAGGTACATACAGATGTGTACTGTAAGTTATACTTGTAATTTGAGGTGAGGGGTAATGATTGATGTGTGAATGTGTGTGTTTTTGAGTAAAATAACACATAGTGAAAATGCATGAATGTTTAATGTTGTTCGATTAAAACATCACACATAACATCAGGGTAGGTATACATGTTACACATTGTGGACAAAGTAATTATGGACATAATTTAGTACATATACAGAAACACCAACATAACTTGATGTAAAAGTAACAGCAATATGGGGACACATAGATAGTGATTAAAATGCCACATTAGAACATAACAAATATACATGTAATGAGGGTTCAAATGTTGTTTTATTAGGTCTTTATTAAGGTAGACAATTGAGTTAATAGAAAACAATAATTGAATAACAAATAGATTCATTAATCAATTGTCAGATTTGTAGTTGAAAGGCAAGATTTGCAGGTCCATATATGTGAAGGGTATGGCAGCGTACACGGACGTACGCTCACTCTCACGAGCGGTGACATAAGCTGTGTTTTCCATTGAAAACAATAGGGACCCGTCCGTGCAAACTGGCGTACGCTCAGATCTCCGCAAGAAGTCGGTGGGGAGACGGACGAAAGACGTCCGTAAACGGCGCCGTACGCTCAGTTGTACGCCTGTTGTCGGAGTGCAAGGGCTGGGCCGTCCGCGTACGTTGCCGTACGCTCATTTGTACGCCACTCCCCTTCCACGGTATTTCCGCCCGTACGTAAGCGGCTGATTTGTGGGTGGACTTAACCCTAACGGCCGCGTACGGCTAGCGTACGTTAATGGCGAACGTACGCACGTTTGGCCGCTCCGATCAGAATAAGGCCCATTGTCAGCAGCTGCCGACACAGCTGAAGGGACATAGCCGGTGTGGATGGAAAGGTCTACACTGTCGGCACCAAAAGGTCAAAATACAATAGGTGGGCATTGTAAAAGGTTGGCATTGAAACAGGTTGACACGAGTAAAAGGTCCATATTGAAAAGTCAAACCATGTAGATATGCTCCAAGTCAGCAATGAAAAAAGGTTGACACAAGTAAAAGGTTCACATTGAAAAGGTGAAACAATGGAAATATCAAAAAAGCTCTACTGGGGACATCTGTAACAGCACTACTGAGGACATGACATGTAACTGGCACTACTGAGGACATGATATGTAACTGGCACTACTGAGGATATGATATGTAACTGGCACTACTGAGGACATGATATGTAAATGGCTCTACTGAGGACATGATATGGCACTGACACTACTGAGGACATGATATGGCACTGGCATTAATGAGGACATAATATGTAACTGGCACTACTGAGGACATAATATGTAACTGGGACTACTGAGCACATAATATGTAACTGGCACTACTGAGGACATGATATGGCACTGACACTACTGAGGACATGATATTTAACTGGCATTAATGAGGACATAATATGTAACTGGCACTACTGAGGACATAATATGTAACTGGCGCTAAATATGTGCAAGAAAATGAATGCTTGAGATAGTACACAAACTATGTTTCATGTTTTGAATCCTTGTTTTATGCACAAATAAAAATATATTAGTGTGTATTTCATGTGTTTTATGTGTTTTTACAACATAAATGCAAGATACATCATTGAAATATAAAATAAAAAACAGAATAATCTGTTATCAAAGTTCTGAGCATTGTGGATAAGGGATACTCAACCTGTACTATCATTATGTTTAATTACTAAAACAGATAAAATATTATAAATACAATGTATATAGTAACATGTATACAGTATGTATCTTATTAAGAAAGTCACATTTCTATGTTTTTGTTTATTTTAAAGGTGCTACAGAGACGAGTTCCGTTGCCCAGACAAGCTGGAGATCAGGTACAGTACTTGCTGGGTTTTTGCCCTATACCAAATGTTTGACGCCAAAGTCTAAATTAGGATAGTTACATTGCTGGCTGGAAATGACATTATTAGCCCCCTACATATTCCCCGTATAGATGGTTATGGCAGGGTGTGTAAGAAACTCCCCCCTCAGGCAGCACAACAGCACTACAGGTGGCACGTATAGAAATGTATATGTCACGGTCTCGGACATGGGCCTGTGACAGGATTGCTGGCCAGTTTGTGCATTACACATGTGGCAGCCATCTTAGCCTGGCCGTAGATAACTGCGCGTGATAGGTCGACAGCAGTCATGTGCGCATTGTCCCCTTCCCTCAGCTGTGCTCAGGCTACACGTGCTGTGATACCCGGCCAATGGCTGCAGTATCACAGAACATGTAGTCTCCGCACAAACATTCCAGCCTTACCCATATGCATTGTCTCTGTAATTATAATAATGTCCCATAGTCATTGTCTCTGTACATATGTAACGTGTATCACGTGCTTATCTTGTCTGTCTCTCTTTCCTGAACAGCATTACCAAAACTGGAAACGGGATTATCCATTGGAAAGATCATCTTAGGCATCCTGATGCTGTATGGACTTTATACACTGTATAAGCACATCCAGGAATAGTAAGTTACTAACATTCTCTACACATAATATTACATTACAGAGGTTTCTCACCTCAAATACTTACTTTACTTGAATCACTTGGTCCAGGGGGAAGCTATTTTGTGGATGTAACCAATATTCATTAGGTTGCAGCCTAACACCTCAGTAGGAGCCATTGCCTTGTGAGGATTGGCCATGAAGTGCCTCAGGGAGGTCATTGGTACCCAGTGATTCATGCGTGTTGGTTTAACCCACAAAATGGCTGCCTGGACTAGTAAAGAAGGACACATCTAATTACAGTATCACCTTATCTGGGACGTAATAGGAAAAACTGGGCTATTTTATGTCTCTGGGCTGTGCTGTGTGCACTATTATCAACTGACTGCTTCTC
Organism: Crinia signifera; assembly: GCF_055691185.1. Lineage (NCBI taxonomy): Eukaryota > Metazoa > Chordata > Amphibia > Anura > Myobatrachidae > Crinia > Crinia signifera. The sequence continues at coordinate 284,377,692 of NC_139217.1, forward strand.
ATTATTTTTATATTTCAGTTACTAAAGGACATGTGAATATCTGGACAATAATATCAGTATCTAAAGCAGATGGTGACAGGCGCAGGTACAGATATAGATACAGGTATAGATATTGAGGCAGGAATGGAGCGCCATGACCCCGGACACCATGAATCAACATACCACATGGAATATAAAGGGGAGCGCTACCACAGCGGACATGATGAGGCACACCGTGATAAAGAACACCATCACAGCGAACACGAGGCTGAGAAACACACACAACACGGCAAAAAAGACTCAAAGCCGGCGAAGAAAGAAACGAAGCCCGTGATTCGTCAGCTAATAAAGAAGCCCATCCAAAAGCTGAAGCTCACCAAAAAGCAAAGCTTCATAAATGCAGCACCCAAGAAACCAGCGACAAGAAAAACACCTAAAGTCATGAAAAAATTCAGGCGTTAAAGGACCAAGAGGCCATAAGAACAATTAGGGGTAGATGTATGAAGCAGTGATAAGGGAGGAGAAGTTATAAAGTGCATGGTACTTTATAACTTCTCCTCACTCATCACTGCTTCATGCTTCTACCCCTCAGTCCCTTTGTAATATCTTGAGGGCTGAGCCATTGCCTTGTACACCCGTCTGCCACCCCACTAACATCTGCTGTGTGCCCCGGTCCGTCGCCATCTTGGAGATCGACTGCTGGTTTCTATCCGATTCTTGCTGCTACTGATGCTGGGACTTCTTCTTGCCTGTGATAACATCTGCTCAGACTGAACAGGAAAGAAATGTGGGGATTAGGGCTACTGGCAATACCCCCAACAACAAAAAAACTACACTGGGCAGCCACCCCACGGGTGTGTTGGAAGAGCTGCTAAGCTGATAATTATTCTTAATGATGACACTGACATCCAACTCATTGGTAACTTATTAACTTGTAGATTTAAACCTGGGCAACCCCGGGTACTTCAGCAGGTCAACAAATCAGCCTAAGCTAATACACAATAAGGATTCTGTTTTGGGGCACCCGTGTATAAGTGCAGAACGGACTGTAAATATAAAACATATACTTTATATCATCTTATAAAATGTCAGGGAATAAAGCATACTTGCCTACTTTTGAAAACAATTTTCAGGGAGATTATAGTTGGTAATAGAATTTAGCAAAGCCCCCCTTAAAGGGGCGTGTCATGCTCCTAGCCAAAGGGGCATGGCTAGTTCCATATATTGTGAATGTGGCACCTAGAAGCATGGTGTGTACTGCTACATCTGAGAGGAATCTTTTAAAATGACTTATATCCAAATGTAGATGAGCCCCAAAGCAGTTAGTAAGAGCTACTATACTTGGTAAAGTGCTGGGAAATGGCACTGATGGTTCAGTGTAAATGTATCTGTCTCTCATTCCCTTTTTCCCTAAAAATGTAACAGTGTAATGTGGGCTAGGTGACATGAGGGAGATTGCTAGACTAATGAGGGAGAGAGAGAGAGAGATTGCTGCTATTTCAGGGAGTCTCCTATAGAATGCAGGAGGGTAGGCAACTATGGAGTGAGGGGAGTGAGAGACAGAGGCTACAGGGGAGAGAGAGAAAAGGAGTCAGGGGGACAGGCTGTCACTTAAGTGTGGGGGGTGAGCGGCCTGTCCCCCTGCGATAGTGGAGGTGGCAGGCTGTCACTTGGGAGCTGGTCAGCAGGCACACGTACGGGAGGGGGCAGGATGAAGTGTGAGAAGTAAAACTTTAGGCCATTGTCCAAGTGCTGCTCCCTCCAAAGCTGGTTACCTGCTTCTAGCTGAGAGAAAGAGCTTCCTCGCCTCCTTACAACATCCCAGCTCTTTGTTTGCAGGAAGGAGCCGCCGTGGCCATGTGTCTGCTTGTAATCTCAGCTACTGCCCGACTCTAAGAAGAATGGTGCATAACACTCTAGTGTGCTGATTTAAGCTCTGCACTCTTCCTGCTGCTTTTTTCCCTACCCTGGAAAATATATCTGACAGCTCTGAATTTGGCATTGTGCGGCAGCGACTCAGCAAGTACTATTTTAAATTGAAATAAAATAAATCAAAAGGCTGCAGGGGATTGCCTGCTGGGACCTCGCCCCCCCCCCCCCCCCCAAGCCCCAGTATAGTTGCATCCCCTGCATCCTCTGTAGTTACACCACTGGTAACATGTGCACATAGAGTTAGTTTCAAAAGCAGACAATATTTACTCTGCCCAGGAAGAAAATAACGGTACTTGTTTCCTATCTGGGCGCCCGCTAAGTTAATTGCGCACCATGCTATTCTCCGTAGAGAAATCTGATCGCATCACATCGTACACATACACGATATTGAACGATGCGATGCGATCCGATTCGATTTCCCATAGGAAACAATGTTAAATGGATCAATTTACCCAAATCAGCATAGGGAAGAATGGTAAATGGGCCAGAAGCCCCAAAAAAACCCACAGAGCAGTGGAATGTCCCCCCAAAAGTAGTTGACGCCACCCCGCCATCAACGTGAACCCGAAGCGTGGCGAGCGGCGGCGGTACGCGTCCTCCGACCTTTTCATGCCCTACTATCCACTAGGGCGTGGAGTGATAATAGAATAGTGTGGCGAGCGCAGCGAGCCACCGAGCCCGAAGCGTGGCGAGCGTAGCGAGCCCCGCGAGGGGACGCGGATACCTTCACAGGTAAACGGGTCCCTTTGCGGGCTTCCCAGGTGTCCGCGTCGCCATGGACACCTGGGAAGCCCGCGAGGGGACGCGTATAACTGTGAAGGTATCCGCGTCCCCTCGCGGGGCTCGCTGCGCTCGCCACGCTACGCTCGCCACACTATTCTATTCTCACTCCACGCCCTAGTGGATAGTAGGGCATGAAAAGGTCGGAGGACGCGTACCGCCGCCCCTCGCGGGCTCGCTGCGCTCGCCGCGCTTCGGGTTCACGTTGATGGCGGGGTGGCGTCAACTACTTTTGGGGGGACATTTCAATGTTCAGGGGTGTTTTTGGCCCATTTACTATTGTTCCTATGATAATTTGGCTAAATTGAGCCATTTCACATTGTTTCCTATGGGAAATCGAATCGGATCGCATCGCATCGTTCAATATCGTGTATGTGTATGTACTCAATTTAAGATCTGGGAGGCGTCACATTTATATGTTTAGGAGAGATAAAACAATAAAATGGCAGTCCAGGTTTTTAACATATCCTTGCTTGAGCACAGGTGACTGACGATATTTCCCAAGAAAAAAAAAACCCACAGATATAGTTTAAAAAGTTAAAAAGTATTTTTTTTTTTTTTTTACAAAAGTCCTGTATATTTAAATATTTTATTGAAACAAAAATATGCCTTGGAGGTGTCTCTCTCCAATCTGTGGTCATAAGCCCCCATTATAAAATCACTTTCCATTCCACACACACACACACAGAGGTAGAGGTGGATTCAGGGGATCGGGATTTTGAACGCCGGGATTTAAACTGCATCCCGGTAGAGTGGGGGTACAAACTGTTATAAACACACACGCAGGCAGTGCAACTGTGTTATACATGGGCAATGAAGGTACAGGGGATCACACACGGTAGGGGGTGTGCAGTGTACATGGGGAGTAGGGGGTGCACAGGAGATCAGACACTGGAGGGAGAGGGGAAGGGGTTGCACAGGGGGGTCACACACCAGGGGGATGAGGGTTAGGTGGGTACACAGAGTCTCTACATAGGTGTATAGGTGGGTACAAGGGGGTCACACACAGAAATGTGGTAGGGGTACAGTTGGACACACCCCAGGGGGTGAGAGGAGTACAGATATCCCAGGGCATTCATTGCTCTGTGCTCTGATCCACCTTGGGGTATGCCACACTGTAGTGCATCCACATTATACCACAATATGCTGCCCGCACATTATACCACACTGTAGCACGCCGCATATTATATCAAACTGCAATGGAACGTGTGATGGGCTCCTCTAATCAGAGCTCAGCACACACTCCTCTGACCCATCTCACCTCCCCCATATGCAGAATGGATCAGAGTGTGTGTGTCATGTAAGGAGACTGATGATCAGTCCCCCTTGCTGCAGCTGAAATCAGCTAAGCAGTGTATGGGGGAGGGGGGACACTAAGCTACCCTCCACACACTTTGGTCCACACACAAACACATCCCAGAATTCCATTTACATACCTCCCAACATTTAAATCTGCAGGATGGACTCGTGGGGATGCTGCCGCCACAGGCCACCCCCCCCCCCCCCTATTCTGGCACTACGGAGTCATGGCCAGCACTGTGTAAGGGCCCCCATGCATTAGGCCAACTTGTCCTAAGGACAAGTCGGACCCAATTCTCCTGCGAGCCGCCCGACAGCTCCCCGGGAGCATGCGATTTATCCCATATAAAAAAACGAAAAGCTGAAGGGTGGTGAGGACGGATGTTTATGTTAAACATCCATTCGCATGCCAGACAAACGAACCCGGTGTGCTAAGGGGGGCGGGCGTACCACCGTTCACAGGGCAGGTTCTGGATGACTCGCAAGGGTGCGAATTCACGCCCAAGCGAGTCAGCCAGAATAAGGCCCACAATGTTTAAAGATATAGGGTGACATTTAATGGGATGCAATTTTTAGTAAGGTTCTAAAATCGCACCTTATCGCATATTTTTTGGATAGAATTCGACTATTTAATGGAATGCAATTTAGCGGCTTAAAAATGTGATATGGTGCGTTAAGGTACAAAATAGTGTGATGAGTTGTGATTTTATGACCTGGTCGTGTGCAAAATCCTGACCAACCGGAATAACACTGGCTTACCAAACCATACAACACCCCAACCTATTGGCCACCCTAAGTTTCCTACAATATGCATCATACTCCCTATTGAAAGGGCTCAGGTGCAATTTTGACCTTTGAAAGATAGCAACGAGAGCAGCATGGACAGGAGGCGAGAGACCCAGATAGAGCAGCAGTGGCAGAGTCAGCATAGTGCCAAGGAGGGCAGTGGTAGGGAGGAGGCTATCACTGCAAGCAGCTACACCAGCACACAGTAGGAGCTGTTGGCACACAGCATGAGGAGGAGCTGCAGGAGCCAGACATCAGTGATGTGGACTGGCTGGAAGAGGAGGGTGATTCTGGCCAGCATGAGGAGGCTGCAGAGGAGGGTGATGTTGGGTAACCGTCAGTATGCACTCCCAGTGGCCGCAAGGTTCGTTTCTCTTATGAAGAGAATTCTGCCCTAGTTCGAGCAATTGTGCCCATTTTTGACCACCTACTTGGAAAGCACAATCACTGCATCAATATGCTGCATAATATGTGGCAAATGTGGGAGGAAATAACATCTGCAGTTACTGTAGTAAGCTGCCATAAGCATACATAAAAAACGTTAAAAAAAAGATTTAACGTGATGTTAAAAACTCAGTATAAAGGAAGGTTAGGAATCTGCATATCCTAACAACCAACCAAAATTTTACACTCAATCATACTCCAGAGTAGTGTGAACATATTCACCAATTTCAACATATTCACAGGGACATCACAAGAACCGCCTCATCCATAAGAACCACCACCAATGTTGGAGGATGATGGTTCTGGATACAGTTGTTTTGATCCTGTGAAGGAAGCAACACAGCCAGCCTTCACAGAAAGTCCAACAAGCGTCCTGCCACCACAACAACATACACCACTTACACAGCCAGCCCCTCCATTCCTAACTATATTGTCAATGTTACCTTTAGTCACCACACTTACCAGCAAGTACTGTATTCATCAAAGTACACAACCGGTATGGCAGAACTTCTTAGGGGGTGGGCCCTAATCCCCTAAACAATAAGAACATTGTAAATTTAACAGTTAATGTACATTAACAGTTTACAAAAAATGTTGCCACATGTTCAGTTTTACTTTTTACATTTTAGACATTCAATTACCTGAGAAATTCTGCCATATCGCTCATTCCTGATCATATCCCCCTCCGTGTACTATTAACTACCCTAGGTTGTGTATTTTCAGCTTTCTCTACGACTGCTGCAATGCCATCCTACACATAATTGCCTTGACCCAGGGCAATGTTATGCAGCATACAGCAAGCCTGGATGATCTTCAATACTTTTGGTGGGTGGTAAAGCAGTATACCGGATGATTGGTCCAAACACCTAAATGGACTTTTCAGCACCCCAAAGGTGCGTTCCATAATATTGTGGGTGGCAATATGTGCATAATTGTAGCAGCGGGCCTTGTGGATTACCCAGAGTTATCATGAGCCAAGGTAGATACCCATATCCTGAGTCACCTGAAAGTCACAATTGTGGTGTTATACTGTAATGTAACATGTGTAATGATATGTTTGTAAGCTAACACATGACACAATTGATTGTAAAAGTTATGCAAATCAGCCTACACAAATAATGAATAACTACCCTAATGCTGTTTTACATAATAACAGTAACAAGTTTGTACGGCATAAAGAAAATATAATATAACAAAAGTTTCACCAGGAAGGTGGCTAGAGCCTAACCAAGGTTAATGTTTATTTTCTGATGGAATTTGCTAGTTTAAAAGGTGAACAATCACATTGGTTGCCTTAGCAACATCCCATTTTTAGTATAAGTTACATGTACATGATTTTACTCACTAAAGTTGCACACCACTAGGCTGGTGTTTTTAATAGTATTTGCATGTTATACAATTACAATTTACACTATAGATAGAGGCAAAACATAAATTTAAACTGTACTTACCAAGTAGCCAGTCCTCCCGCATGTTGTGCTCCTGGAAGTGGCCCCAGAGGGCTGAGTGACGCAGGATATAGGCATCCTAGCAGTTCCTGGGGTAACCTGCAACCACACTGAGAATTTTCAGGTTGGCATCACATACCACCTGCACGTTGAGGGAGTGACGCCAACGGCTATTGACATACACATACCCCCTCACGTGCAGTGCCCGAATCCCAATGTGGGTGCAGTCTAGGGCTCCCAGCACATTAGAGAATGCTGCGAGCTGATAGAATGCCACCGTCAGGTCCTGCCACTCGGACTTACAGTATGGGAATGTGATATATGTGTGCCACAGCTTCTTTACCTTCTTCTAACACCTGAGTTAAATCCTTAGAGAAAGTGGCTTGTGACACCCCCAACGACCATGAGCTCACAGACTGAGTGGAGCCTGTGGCAAAGAAGTAGAGGGCACACATTAATTTCTGCAGCCCAGACACTGCATAGTTGGCACCCCCATAAGGGGCCAAATCATTTCTCAACTGCTGATATAAATTCTACAGGTTATTGCGGTTAAGCCGAAACATCCCCACCACCTGTTGATCTGAGAGGGAATGTAGGTACACCTTTGCAAGGTACCTACGTAAAGCACGTAGTGCGCGGGGAACCTGGATCTGGTACGCAGCTTGCTCCCTTCTTCTTCACAGCTCCTCCAAACGGCCAACTCACACACAACCAGCTCCACTCCAGACAAAAAAACTCCATCTCTCAAACCCTCACAGGTGCCCTTAATGATGTTGGGGTATATATAGGGGAGTTTCTGATTATAGTAGGGACACCTGTGTAAAAATGAAACATTTCCATGTTTGTTTGTTTTTTTATATTGGTCTGTTTCAAAACCGCCCATCAGAACCTGGTCCATCCATGTGGCAATTTTTATTAACTTTTCAGATGCGAAATGCATATTCACTCCCTATGAAATCAGTGATTTCTATACTTTTCAATGGGAAAACATCTGGATGCGATTTGAAGTGCGAATTCCAAGTGATAAGTGATTCCATAGACAAAAAGCTTATGGTTTCACATGTCCCATTAAGGCTTCTTACACATGATCTGACATTTCAGAAACCTGTTGTAACTCTTCCACTCAAATGCCAAAAAGCAATGAAATTCCGATCATTAAGGCTGGCACCTTAATGGATGTGTTCCTTGCGCAATACAGATATGGTACGCCATCACAGCCTGTGGGTAAGTGCAGATTCAGCATTCTCACAGAGTGAGATTGCTGTCACTCACACAACGGTGGAGCTGCTATTTCACAGATTTGTGTGCTCATTGGAACACACACATGCAGTCTATACAACTGATGGTCTAAGCAGTTATGTGGTGCACCAATCCCACTCAGTGCCCTTACCCATCCCCTTCGGGCACCACAACATTCCCATCTTGTTCCAACATCCTTCTCACTCCATACATACATTATTATTATTATTATAATTTTATTTATAAGGCGCCACAAGTGTTTCGCAGCGCCGTACAAAGGAACATACATCTTATTTAGTATACACATTTAGCTCCCTCCAAAATTTTGGTTAAAATATAATACCCCATCTACAGTCTATAAAGCTACACTTACTTCCATTATACACTTCCATGCTGCGCTGTCTTCCCCAAACCCTACTGCTGTGTTCTCCCATCTGTGCTAGACTGTACTAATTTATCTGCACCATCTGTCTTTCCCCATCTGTGCCTTGTCTGTACCACCGCTTTCTTCTCGCTGCACTACTCAGTGTTTCCCTCTTCAACGTCACTCTGCCACACTGTCTTCTCTCCCATCTTCACCAGTTTTCTAACCATCCATGCCAGTGTTTACAACCTATCTGCACCTTTACGCCTCATCCGCACCACTCTGTCTCCCTTCTGCATAATCTCCCCCTATCCTCACCACTCTTACCCCATTCATTTAGCTGACATTGTGACAAGGTAAGTATTGATGTCACTGTTAGGGCTATGGCCTGTGGGGTTGTGTTGGGGTGTTAGTCCTAGCCAACACCCCCAGGATTAGGCATAGCTGCCACTCCCAAGGGTATGTAGAAATACTTAACCCCTCCATGCTGCTCTGCCCCCCATCCATGCCACTGTTTCTTTAGATTTTTGCTGCTCTGTTCCCCTCATTCACACAGCACTGTCCAACCATCCACACTGCTCTATCTCCCCACCCTCTGTGCTACTGTCTTTTCCCCATCTGCACCATTCTCTTTACCCTATCTGTTGCACTCTGTCGCCCCCCCCCCCCACACACACACACACACACACTGCATCACTGTCTTACCTTCCCTGTCTGCACAACTGTTTTCCACCTGTCTGTGTTGCTTTGTCCCCCCATCAGTGTTGCCGAGTGTTCCCCCTATCCACACAACTTTGTCCCCTCATCCACACTGCTCTGTCTCCTCCCTCCAATCAACATCACAATTACCTCACCTGAGCAGCTTTGTCTTCTGCTTTGACCTTTGCATAGACTGCATGTGTGTTCCAATGAGCACACAAATCTGTGAATTAGCAGCTCCACCATTGTGTGTGTGACAGCAATCTAAGTCTGTGAGAGTGCTGAATCTGCACTTACCCACAGGCTGTGATGGCGTACCATATCTGTATCGCGCAAGGAATGCGTCCATTAAGGTGCCAGCCTAAATGATCGGAATTTCATTGGCTTTTTGGAGTTTGAGTGGAAGAGTTACAACAGGTTTCTGAAATGTCAGATCATGTGTAAGAAGCCTTAATGGGACATGTGAAACTATAAGATTTTTTATCTATGGAATTTCATAGATTTTTTTAAATTTATTTTTTTAACTAATGTAAAATGTAAAATTTAACTGCAAGTATAAATATTGGATTTTTTAAAATGTTTAATGAAAATGTTCGTATAACATCACTGTTTTGTGCAAAATGCTAAATATATTTTTATTTACTAAACAAAATTTTTATACTTTCAACTTAGGTCAAACTACTTTGTTGCCTTAAAAAAACATGAAAAATATCAATATATAATTTCCATTTTTTTATGCTTTTGTCTTCATATTTTACTGGGATTGGGATTCAGTTGGGATTCCAATTAAATAGGGGACTGTATTGGGGCAACACACAGAGACCTTAAGGGTTGACACACAGGGTGCAGTGACTATAGTGGGGGGCAGCAAAACATAGTGTGCAGAGGACTGTAGGTGCAGGAGATAAACATGGAATTAGCCTAAAAAAATCACATCCCTGTGTGTCACACCCCCCACAGTCCCTGCATGTCACCGCCTACAGTTCCCTGTTTCCTGTGTGTCAACCCCCCTACAGTCCCCTGCACTCTGTGTCAACCCCCCTACAGTCCCCTGCACCTGTGTGCCCCTCTCATACAGTACCCTGCACCCTGTGTGTCACCCCTTACATTACCCTGCACCCTGTGTGTCACACCCCCTACAGTACCCTGCACCCTGTGTGTCAGACCACCTACAGTCTCCTGCACCCTGTGTGTCACCAGCTATACCGTCCCACCTGTGTGTCACCACCTATACAGTCCCCTGCACCCTGTGTGTCACTCCCTACAGTCCCCTGCACCCTGTGTGTCACCACCTCCTGAGTCCCCTGCATCCTGCATGTCACCCCCTATTCAGTCCCCTGCACTGTGTGTTACACCCTACAGTCCCCTGCACCCTGTGTGCCACCCCCCCCCCCACAGACCCTGTGTTTCACCACCTACACAGTCTCCTGCACCCTGTGTCATCCCCGCTACAGTCCCCTACACCCTGGGCTTCACCACCTATTCAGTCCCCTGCACCTTGTGTGTTGCCCCCCTACAGTCCCCTGCACCCTGTGTTTCACCCCCCTACAGTCACTACACCCCCCCTCCCAACAGACCTTGCATGTCACCACCTTTACAGTCCCCTGCACCCGTTGTCAACCCCCCTACACCCTGTGTATCACCACCTATACCCTGTATACCCTGCACCCTGTGTCTCATCATTTACACAGTCCCCTGCACCCTGTGTGTCACCCCCTACAGTCTCCTGCATCCTGTTTGTCACCCCCTATAATCCCTTGCAAGCTGTGTGTCACCACCTATACAGTCCCCTGCACCATGCATGTCACCCCCTACAGTCCCCTGCGCCCTGCATGTCTCCCCCCTACAGTCCCCGGCACCCTGTGTGTCACCCCCTACAGTCCCCTGCACCCTGTGTGTCACTACCTATTCATTCCCCTGCATCTGGCATGTCACCCCCTATTCAGTCCCCTGCACCCTGTGTGTTACCCCCCTACAGTCCCATGCACCCTGTGTGTAACCCCCCCCCCCCAGTCCCTGTGTGTCATCCCCCCAACAGTCCCCTGCACCCTGTGTTTCACCACCTATTCAGTCCCCTGCACCCTGTGTGTTGCCCTCTACAGTCCCCTGCACCCTGTGTCACCACACCCCCCCCCCCTCACAGACCCTGCGTGTTACCAACTTCACAGTCGCCTGTACCCTGTGTTTTACCCCCTACAGTCACTACACGCTGCATGACGGAGACATCCACGCCCGCCCAGCTGGTGACGCAGAGGCACCTCCGGGAAATCCTCCTCCGCCGCCGCTCCAATCACCACTGATGGAGACCTCCACACCCGCCCAGCCGGTGATACAGGCTTCCCACAGGGTCTAGAAAAAATCCTGTCAATTAACTCGAAAGGCTAAAGAGGCAGAATCCAGCTGTGACTGAAAAATTTAACAATATGTGATTGTTAGATATTGGGCCATCACACTATTGCTTTATTTATTTAATGCTATTAGAACTTAGTATAATAGTTGTAGTATTTGTCTGTCATGGGTGTGGTATTCCGACAGTCGGGATCGTGGACCCCTATGAGGGAGAATAGCCGGTGGCCATCGGCAACCCATCTGTCGTGTTTTAACAGTCGGGATCCCGACGTCAGGTAAATGACTGTCGGGATCCCGACTGTCGGGACCCCGTCTTGCACCTGTCTGTCATAACACTGAAAATAAAATGTATAGTGGATGAATATTGGCATTCACAGTGGATGAATATTGGCATTCAATATTCATCCAGAAAGTATGGATGAATATTGGCATTAGATTATAAGTCAAGATCATCACCTTTAAAAGTAAACATTATTTAGAAAGACAGGGGTGCTGGAAATGTCAGGACATGCTTGTTTGGAAGGAAGCATAAGACAGTAATCATGAATTGTAATGAGTGGATTCTAACGACAAATAATAGAGAGGAAGTGTTGAATTGAAGTGCAGGTAGGATACAAGAGTGAAAGCAAAGTTTTAGACCTCTAAATTGTATGCTTTGATTCACTAAGAAAATAACATGACAGCTGCTTTTAAATGATATGTTTCTTGAGGTTTACACTGCAATTTGTGGTTAAAGAAAATAATATAAATAAGACACTAAAACAGAAGTATCAAAGGTTATTATTATTGTACACTGTGGGGGTTATTCTGGTTGACATGCAGCGAAGCAAAGTTCGCAGCACTGAGTGTCATAGTTCACCTGCCGTTCGTATATGCACCCGCCCCCAATCGCAGGGCTAATTCACTTGCACGGCTGCGAATGGATGTTTAGAATAAACATCCATTTGCAGCCTATGGCAAAACACCCACATCATTAGGGTGACAGGCTGTGTGTGTGGGAGGGGCAGTAGGGACAGTGTGTGACAGGCTTTGTGTGTTGTGGGGGTAGTAGGGTAGGTGGGTGACAAGCACATGTTCATTTTAGCTATAATGTGTCAACAGTTGCCTGGTTATTAAGAGACCAGTTGTTAGTGTAGAACTTGTAGTGAAATAGGGTCCCTTGGCGATGGGATGCAAGTTTAAATGCACTGATCAATTCATGAACTAAAACCCCATTATTTATTTGATTATATGTATATATTAGAGCATGTGGTCACTGGCCACTGCACCCCAACCTGGAAATGACGAGTGCAGTTTGCACCCCATTCATAGGAATGGCAAGTGCTGCACTATCCTGTATGTCAGTGATGGTTCCACCACGGGACAACCAGGGGCGGTCGCCCTGGGGCCCCCACACATCAGTGGTCCCCACACTCCAGGTGGGTGGCAGACAGCTGGACAGTCAGCGGCGGGGTTCCTGAGGTGGATGGGAACCAGACCCCACCACTGCCCATCCACCGCGTGGGAAGCATTGCAACAGTGCTGGGGGATAGATGCCGTGTTCTCCCACTGCTCTCCGTGTTCTCCGGGGGAACCTAACCCGCTCTCCCACCTGATCACCCCATGTTCCAGGTGCCATGCTCGTGCAGCAGCTCCGACTCTGATGGACAGCAGGAATAACTACTCTGGTGAGTGCTGTGTGTGTGTGGGGGGGGGGGGGGGCAGAGGTTGGGGGTGAGAGGAAGGGGCCCCACAATTTTTGTTGTCCAGGGTCCCCACAGACCTCAATCCGGCCCTGCTGTATGTATATATTTGGGTAATCTTTATTAACCATTCTGTGATCATAAAGGTGGATCAGCTCCCGTCGATACTGCTGCTGGCGATACAATCACCATCCGACAGCCGAAGGAAGGGGGCGCGCACACGACATGCTCGCGTGCACTGTTCCATCAGGTTGCAAACGTGACAAAAAAGTTTCAAATGTATGCTTGCAATGTCAACTGAAAAAAATCATAACTTTGCTTTTAGATGTGGTAAAACTTTCATGTTGGTCTTGTTTTTAAGCTAACGGACCATATGTTTCATAAAAAAAGTTTTAGATTTAAATATTGACATCTACATTTCAAGGTCACATGATTTGACCTTTGATCTTGAATATCTAAATATCTGCTTAAAATTTTTGTGAATCTAAAGTATTTAAAACAGTTAAATACAATCTCTCTTTTGGTATAAATTCTGTTTCATGCACTTATGGGGCATACACACAGGGAGCAGGGCCATCTTAACATATGGACTTGCTGGGAGTTTTTTGTGGGGCTATTAGAGATTGCTGCCAGGTTGCTTTGATTATGAATTACACAAAATGCAAAGTGCATGCCTAGGGCCCACAATGCCATTAAGACAGCCCTGACAGGGAGATATGACCTTAATTTCTAAGCAATCTGGCTAGATCGCTTAGAAATGAAGCACAATTCACTAAGTGTGCATGCCACATAGCGATGGCAATACGCAGTTCCGCGCTTCGCTATGGCCAGGCTAGATCATTCAAGCCTGCAGTACATATCTAGTGATCGCCAGTGTTCTCTCACCAGAGAACACTAGCCATGATAGATCAGGGTTGCCTACCCTCCCTGAATGGCCACAAAGTTCCTGAAAATCGGATCCCCCTCCCGGTCCCCCAGAAATTTAGGGAAACCTCCAGGATTATTCAGAACCCCATATCCCCCTGCTTCAGCCCTGTCATGTACTCCCGGAGAACGGGAGTATCTTACCAGGTCCGGGGCTGGTTTGCGCGGCGGTGGCAGCGTGAGGGTCAGCGGTCCGGGCAGTAGTTCCCCGTCAGCTGCAGAGATACTCCTGCGGCGCTGACGGGGAGAGCAGGCAGCTTCCGGGTTTGCGGGCGGGCACGCGCTCACTAGGGGCGCGCGCGCCGCTCGTTCTCCCTAGTTAAAGGCACAGGCAGGAAATTGGCCCGATAGCCTGCAGGGATAAAAGGAAGTCCCTGACAGGCAATCGGGGCCTGAGTATAGGTTCACACCTGCTCTAGTGTTCACACCTGCTCTAGTGTTCACTGTGTAAAACTATTGATAACCTGATTCTGACCCGGCTTGTTTCCCGACCACTCTCTTGATTATTCCCTGTGCATTGATCCGTCTCCCAGTACCTGACCTTGGCTTGCTTACGACTATTCTCCAGTCTCATCCTAGTGTGCTGCGTACTGCGTCTCCTGTGTATGACCCGGCTTGACATTGGACCTCTCTCTGTATTATCCTCCGGTACCACGAGCCCGCACTGATCTTGACCCGGCTAGACGACCACGTAACCATATTTCCTTCCCTCTACCAACTCATACGGGAAACCTGGCCAGGGGGCCGCGACCGACGTGTCGGGCGCCGCAAAAGCCCATATCCCGCTTGGAGGGGTCACTGGCAGAAGACCCCCGGCACGGTTAGACACCGCGCCCCTGTGTCAGGTCACGCCAATTCCCGAGTTGGAAGCACGAGTGCGTGACAGAATACTCAGGCCCATTGGAATATGGAACCCACCGCTGGTCCGTCGCCTAAAGAACTTCGGGAACATCTTCTAACCAGAGTGGATAAGCAAGAGCAAGATCAGGCGCAAATAATGCAGTGCTTGCAGACCTTGATGCAATGCATGGAGGCTCCGCCACCTCCACCTGTTCCGGTACCAGTTCTCCCAGCAGCAGTGGCGAATGCCATCCCTCTTCGAATTCCCAATCCGGCAAAATTTGACGGGAATCCTAAGGAGTGCCGGGGGTTTCTAAATCAATGCCTCATTCAGTTTGAGATACAGGCTGCGTCATTCCCTTCTGAGAGGGCGAAGGTAGCCTATATAATTTCCTTACTGACAGGCCAAGCCTTGTCCTGGGCCTCTCCTCTTTGGGAAAAGAATCTCCCAGTGGTCAACAACAGCACCGATTTTATTGCCGGGTTCCGCAGAGTTTTTGATGAGCCTGGCAGAGTGACCTCCGCTGCTTCCACAATCCTTCGTTTGAAGCAAGGGAACCAAACTGTAGGCCAATATACAGTTCAGTTCCGGACCCTGGCCTCTGAGTTGGGGTGGAATGAAGAAGCCCTGATCGCTACATTTACTCAAGGTCTTTCGGAGAAGATCAAGGATGAATTGGCATCTCGAGAGCCAGCAGCTTCTCTAGACGATCTTATCTCCCTATGCACCCGAATGGATCTCCGCCACCAGGAGAGAGAAAGGGATAGAGAGCAATCCCGGAGATATAGCTTCAGATTGGCTCCCCGATTTATTCCGCCGAACTCTGGTTCCTCTTCAGCAGCATCAGCTACGGCCAATCAGCCATCTGAGGAACCCATGCAGATTGGGAAATCTCGTCTTCCATTCGCAGAAAGAGAGAGAAGATTTAAAAACCGTCTTTGCTTATATTGTGGAGAATCCGGCCATCTCCTTTCCAGTTGTCCTAAACATCCGGGAAACGACAAGGCCTAACTGATTGTAGGGGGATCAGTTTGGGCACATTATTACACGCCCCTTCCCGAGTTTCCGCAGTGGGATTTACCATCGATGTAACCTTACAATACCAAAAGTCTTCTGTGGTCCTCAAGGCCTTCCTAGACTCGGGCGCGGACGGCAATTTTATCACCGCAGAGACTGTCAAACGCCTGGGCATTCCGTGTCAAGTTTTGACTTGTCCATTACACATTATTGGAGTGGACGGTAACAGATTGCCCTTCTCAAGCATTCAGTCCAGTACCTCCACAATTTGCCTGAGGGTTGGGGCTTTGCACCAAGAAGAAATTTCATTTTTTGTACTTCCCTCGGCCGAAAATCCTGTCATCCTGGGGTTACCCTGGTTACAGTTACATTCCCCTACCCTAGACTGGAAGAATCCTCAGGTCTTAGC
Source organism: Crinia signifera (assembly GCF_055691185.1). Lineage (NCBI taxonomy): Eukaryota > Metazoa > Chordata > Amphibia > Anura > Myobatrachidae > Crinia > Crinia signifera. The sequence goes on from NC_139217.1 coordinate 284,393,884, forward strand.
ATGGGGGGGCGGAATGCCATGGTCGATGTTACAATCCGGTTGAACGTCCTCAGTGTACCCTCTCGTCAACCAAGTTAGACTCGGAGAACAAGCTTCCTATCGCTTATCAGTCTTATATGGATGTCTTCAGTAAGAAAGAAGCAGAGAAGTTACCAGCCCATAGGGATTGGGATTGTGCCATCGAACTTTTACCAGGGAAGTCGCCTCCTCGTGGCCGGGTATTTCCTTTGTCTATGGCTGAGTCCCAGTCAGTATCAGAGTATATCAAGGACAACCTGGAGCAGGGCTTCATTAGAGAGTCCAAGTCACCTGCAGGTGCAGGACTATTTTTTGTAAAGAAGAAAGATGGAGGTCTCAGACCTTGCATTGACTATAGGGGTCTGAATGCTATTACTGTCAAGGACCGATTTCCTCTCCCCCTAATTTCAGAACTCTTCGACAGGATCAAAGGGGCACGAGTATTTACTAAGTTGGATCTCCGCGGTGCATATAACTTGATTCGGATTAGGTCGGGAGATGAGTGGAAAACTGCCTTTAATACACGAGATGGGCATTTTGAGTATTTAGTAATGCCGTTTGGCCTAAGTAACGCTCCTGCAGTTTTTCAAAGGTATATGAATCATATCTTTCAAGATCTGTTGAACAAATCCGTAGTTATTTACTTAGACGACATCCTAATTTTTTCTGAAGATCTTCAAGTACATCGACATCACGTTTGCGAAGTACTGGGCCGCCTTCGGAAACATCGGCTATATTGTAAGCTAGAGAAGTGCTCTTTTGAACAGCAGGAGATGCCCTTCTTGGGGTACATCGTCACCGGGACAGAGTTGCGTATGGATCCTAAGAAATTATCCGCAATATCCGATTGGCCTCAACCAGTGGGGCTGAAGGCCATTCAGCGATTTCTGGGGTTCTGTAACTTTTACAGGCAATTTATTAAGAATTATTCCTCGGTGGTAGCTCCGATAACTAAGCTCACGCGAAAGGGGCAGAATACCAAGGAATGGCCCTTGGAAGCGGTACAAGCCTTTCTGTTACTCAAACAGCTCTTTGTGTCCGCCCCTATCTTGAGACGTCACGATCCTGACAAGCCCTTCTTTCTAGAGGTAGATGCTTCATCGGCTGGAGTTGGAGCAGTGCTATCCCAAAGGGATGATGCCAACAAATGGTATTCCTGTGGTTTCTTTTCCAGAAAGTTTCAGCCTGCCGAACGGAACTATGCAGTTGGGGATAAGGAGCTACTAGCCATCAAATTGGCATTACAAGAATGGCGGCACATTCTGGAAGGAGCTAAATTCCCAGTAACAGTCTATACCAGGGCTGGGCAACACCGGCCCTCCAGATGTTGACGAACTACACATCCCAGCATGCCTTGCATCAGTTTCAGCATGGCCACATAGCAAAATGAATGCAAAGCATCCTGGGATGTGTAGTTCATTAACATCTGGAGGGCCGGTGTTGCCCAGCCCTGGTCTATACCGACCACAGGAACCTGTTGTACCTTAAGACGGCACACTGTCTCAATTACCGACAGGCTAGATGGCCGTTATTCTTTGACCGCTTTAATCTAATTCTGACGTATCGTCCCGGGGACAAAAATGTTAAGGCGGACGCACTTTCTCGAGTTTTTGGTTCAGCTTCTTCAGAGGAGTTGGAGGAGCAGAAGCCTATATTAAAGTCTTCCTGTTTTATTGCAGCTACTACCAAAGTCAAGATTCCAGCCGGGAAAACCTTTGTACCAGCAAGAGCTCGAACCAAGATTCTGCGCTGGTTCCATGCTTCACGATTTTCTGGTCATGCAGGAAATTATTTGCCGGAATTACTGGTGGCCATCAATAAGGAAGGATGTCAAGAGTTTTGTGGCCGCTTGTAATATATGCGCTCAGCATAAGCCTTCCACACAAGCTCCGGCTGGGTTACTTCAACCTCTTCCGATTCCAAAGCATCCTTGGGTCGACATCTCGATGGACTTCATCACGGAACTTCCTGCCAGTCAGGGCTATAACACTATTTGGGTAGTAGTGGATCGTTTTTCTAAAGCTGCACACTTCATTCCCCTGAAAGGTCTTCCATCAGCACCAAAGTTGGCCGAAATCTTCATCAAGGAAATCTTCAGACTGCACGGCTTCCCGCAAAGCATTGTGTCAGATAGGGGGGTTCAATTTACCTCCAAGTTTTGGCAAGCCTTATGTTCTTCTTTTAGCATTAAACTCAATTTTTCTTCGGCCTATCATCCTCAGAGTAACGGGCAAACCGAGAGGGTTAATCAGGATCTAGAGAAATTTTTAAGAGTCTACGTTTCTGCCAATCAAGATAATTGGGTTCTTCTATTGCCATGGGCAGAATTTGCCCACAACAATTTGTTTCACGAATCCACTGGTTATTCTCCATTTTTTATCCAAAATGGTTTTCATCCAAATATTCCAGAAATTCTTTCCAAATCTTCAGATACTGTACCAGCTGTTCAACACACAGTAAACAAATTTCTTAATATTTGGTCGGACGTCAGGAAAAAGTTAGCCAAGTCCTCTGATCGTTATAGACGTTGTGCTGACTATAGGAGAAGGAAGATTCCTCAATATAAGCCCGGTGATAGAGTGTGGCTTTCCACCAAGAATCTAAGGCTCAAAGTCCCTTCAATGAAATTTGCTCAAAGATTCATCGGTCCTTTCCGCATCCTGCAAATAATTAATCCTGTCGCTGTAAGACTCAAACTTCCAGAATCACTCAAGATTCCTAACGTCTTTCACGTTTCACTGCTTAAACCATTGATCATTAACAAGTTCTCGGTCACCCAAAAGTCTCCTCAGTCCATATCCATTGGAGGTCAGGAAGAGTATGAAGTCAACCAAATTCTGGATTCCAGGGTGTCAAGAGGGGTACTTCAATTTCTCATTGACTGGAAGGGGTTCGGCCCTGAAGAGCGTTGTTGGGTTAAAGCTTCTGAGATCCATGCCCCACAGTTACTTCGGAGCTTCCATCGAAAGTATCCCTACAAGCCCTTCATAGGGTGTTCGGTGCCCACCCCTAGGGTAGGGGGTAATGTCATGTACTCCCGGAGAACGGGAGTATCTTACCAGGTCCGGGGCTGGTTTGCGCGGCGGTGGCAGCGTGAGGGTCAGCGGTCCGGGCAGTAGTTCCCCGTCAGCTGCAGAGATACTCCTGCGGCGCTGACGGGGAGAGCAGGCAGCTTCCGGGTTTGCGGGCGGGCACGCGCTCACTAGGGGCGCGCGCGCCGCTCGTTCTCCCTAGTTAAAGGCACAGGCAGGAAATTGGCCCGATAGCCTGCAGGGATAAAAGAAAGTCCCTGACAGGCAATCGGGGCCTGAGTATAGGTTCACACCTGCTCTAGTGTTCACACCTGCTCTAGTGTTCACTGTGTAAAACTATTGATAACCTGATTCTGACCCGGCTTGTTTCCCGACCACTCTCTTGATTATTCCCTGTGCATTGATCCGTCTCCCAGTACCTCTCATCCTAGTGTGCTGCGTACTGCGTCTCCTGTGTATGACCCGGCTTGACATTGGACCTCTCTCTGTATTATCCTCCGGTACCACGAGCCCGCACTGATCTTGACCCGGCTAGACGACCACGTATCCATATTTCCCTCCCTCTACCAACTCATACGGGAAACCTGACCAGGGGGCCGCGACCGACGTGTCGGGCGCCGCAAAAGCCCATATCCCGCTTGGAGGGGTCACTGGCAGAAGACCCCCGGCACGGTTAGACTCCGCGCCCCTGTGTCAGGTCACGCCAATTCCCGAGTTGGTAGCACGAGTGCGTGACAAGCCCAGCCACGGCAGTTAATTAGCGCAATTTGCAGGTTTTGGGGGAGTGGGTGGGGCTAATGACACAAATGCATAATTTTAGCCCCCTCCTCAAAGATCCACGATTCGAGAGAATTTTAGTGATGGGGCGGGGCTTGATGAAGTATAGGTCAGGCCCCCTGTGCTGGCAACTCTGTGATAGATTGCTCAGCACACATCACCGGTGCATCACTGTGTGCTGAGTAATCTGTGCTCAACTAGATCGCTCAGCAGAAAGGCATAGTCACCCCGTGTGTATTGGGCATAACTGCAACTGGTAAGCTCAGACTTGTCTTGTTTGGCAGTAAATAATAGTGTCTCTCTCTGTGTGTTCAGCTCAGCCTGACTGCAGCTTCCACATGGAGAACTAGTGATAAATGGGACAAAATGTATCTACTACAGTTTAGCAGTGAACTGTTGTAGTTTGAGTTAAAAGCTTGACAAATGGATAAGTACATTAAGGCCCTTATTTAGGTTGATTCCCAAGGCTGCTACATTCGCAGCCTTGCGATTCCCCTAGGCACCGCTCGCTACTCGCATGTCCGCCCACCCATCTTGCACACTGGGTTCATCCGCACGGCTGCGAATGGATGTTTAACATAAACATCCATTTGCAGCCTATGGGGAAACACCCACATGTGGGTGGGCGGCATGAAGTGAGGAACTGGTGCAGGTGAGTGGCGGGTCTGCTGCACACACCCCCCCCTCCCTGTGGAGCACATGAACCCAGCGCACTGACTGTGGGTCTGCCACATCCCTGTGGAGCAATTGGACTGCCCTCCCTCACTGGAGAAGGGGAGCAGCGCACCCCCTGCACTCCCCCATGGAGTAATTGAGCTGCCGGGCGACTGCTCCCCCCTCCCTGGAGCAGGTGAGCGGTGGGTCTGCCGCACCCACCTGCCCCTCCTATGGAGCATTTGAGCGGCCGGGCGGCTGCCCGCACCCCGCCTTCTGGCATCCGAACGCTGGAGCAGTGGAGTGGCAGGTTGCCAGCCCCCTCCCCCCAAGTGAGCGGCATCCGCAATCCCCCCCCACCCACCTCCATTTTGCCTGGGGCGGTGAAAGGACTTGCACCGGCAGTGCATATAATGACTCCAAAAGCTGATTCAGCTCTGCATGTTGCCACTTCTGTGTCGCATTACTAATCAATTGATGTGCTTAGTCCTTCATCAGCAGTTAAAAAATCAGTTTTAGTTTATATCCTACACTCAAGGGTGTAACTACCATAGGTGCAAGGGGTGCAGCTGCTATGGGGCCCAGAGCTGAAGGGGGCCCATCTTTGCTGTCTAAGTAATATGTTTTACATACATTTATCACCAACAGTTGCTAAATAGGGGGCCCTTACAATCTGTGGCTAATGGGCCTACGAATATCTAGGTACGCCTCTGCCTACACTTATCACAAATCATATGATTACTATTAACATGTGGCGGTTTTCAGTCATACATGGTAGCACATTTCTTCATTGTTTTCTACTGCTACTGTGCCCTCTAATATCAAATGGGTTGCAGCACTGAGTCTTGGGCCCTGATTCTGGTTGACTCAGTAATCTGCGAAGCCCGCAGTTTACCAAGTCCCAGAAGGCAAGGCCTGCCGAATCCTCTGCCACCATAGCCCCTTGCAACCATGCAAGGGGATGTGTCACATAGTTGCCGGCCATCAAATTATTTCACGAGTGGACGTAAATTTAAAGTCAGTGGAGACTGATTTATATTTGTGGGCTTCCGACAGAAGACAGGGCAGGTGTCACAACGGCATTTGCATGGAAACACCAAGTGTTTGCATAGGAATGCCCATGAAATGCTGGGTGTTCACATGTCCCATCGCCACCAACGCTCCCATCCGCCCCTGTCCCATGCAAGCGCCATGCCGACAGTACAGGTCAGCAAAGGCGCAAGCACAGAAGGCCTGCACAAGTGCATAACTAATTATACACACGCACAGGACAAAAAACATTGGTCCCCTGTGCGAACGCGAATGAGGGCCTTAATGTACTAATTCATTTATAATTTAGAAAAACTACAGCTATTCATTGATAAATTGTATTAGATTTTATTTTATTTATTTATTAACAGTTTCTTATATAGCGCAGCATATTCTGTTGCGCTTTACAAAGGAGACAGTGATACAACAAACAAGGTATTTACAGACAGTCAAAATGTAGGAGGGCCCTGCTCGCAAGATGACAATCTATAGGGAAATAGGCACTGATACATAAGGATAGATACTGTATTCTTTATTGCATCGAATCCACCAGAATGCAAGGTTCTATGACTGGTTCTGGAATTTGATAAGCTTGCCTGAAGAGATGAGTTTTTAGGGATGCGTATAGGTTTGGAGACTGGAGGAGAGTCTTATTGTGCTTGGGAGGGCATTCCACAGAGTGGGTGCAGCCTGAAGAAAGCCCTGCAGTCGGGAATGGGAGCAAATAATGTGGATGACAGACGCAGATCTTGGGAGGAGCGTAGAGGTCGTGTTGGATGATATTTTGAGATAAGAGAAGATATGTATGTTGGTGTAGATAAACTTAGTTCCAACTATCACTGGGACTAAAGGTGCCCATACACGGTACAATAATTGTATGCATTGTGGTCTAGATTGCCTTGCATTGTTATGGAGAGATACTATTATTTATTTATTTATTTATTTATTTATTACCAGAACAAGACAAGTCTGAACTTTGCAGCTGCATGGTTAGTGCATGAGTGGTTCAACTGCTGAACTTAATTTTTTTTTTTGCACCTGTTTCCAAAGGCATCCCAAAATGAAACTCATACCAAAGAGAGACTGTTTTTAACTGTATAACATACTTTATATACACAAAAATTAAAAGTAAATTCTTTTTAAGAAATTCAAGGTCAAATTAAAATCATGTGACCTTGAAATGTGCATGTCAATATTTAAATCTATATATATTTATTTATGAAAACTATGTTCCCTTAATTTCAAAACAAAGCCAACATGTAAGTTCTACCACAATTAGAAGCAAAGTTATGTTTTGTTTTTGTTTTTTAATTTTTATGTTTTGTTTAGTTGACCTTGCAAGCATACTTTTTTTTGTCATGCTTGCAAACCTGTTGCCTGAAAACTGGAGGTAACATAGTAATATAGTAATTAAGGCTGAAAAAAGACGTTAGTCCATCGAGTTTAACCTATCTAACTTGTAACTACTGACTTGAGTAAAGCTGGGTACACATATTTACAATTTCATTTTTCTTGCGACCGTTCGATCGACCGAATACACGTTCGGCCGTCCGAAACATACGACCGATCTGCGCGTACACATATGTACAATTTTACTTGCGACGTCCGATGTACTCCCGTCCAAACAATCGCAAGAAAAAGATTGTACCACCGTACACACTCTCCCGTTCTGGCTATTCGCACGATAAAAATGTACACAACATTATCATAATGGGCTGGATTAAAAGAGCATACCAAAACGAGGCGTGATCACGGAACAAAGAATCGTTCGTGTAGTACAGTGAATAGAGCCGTGACTATTCAGATCCATTGCTAGCTGTGCAGGATATACGTACGTACGTTCATCTATCGGTGCATTTGGGCCTTTTTAATTATGAGCTTGAGGAGAAGGAAGGCTCGTGCGTGCATTTTGGCTGCTATGGCCATTAGATTGCAGGCTATTAAAAAAAGAAAAAGGACCAAGAATCGGAGCTGCTGGACCAGAGACTGGCTTCTGAGGAGAGACACCTTCTCCCACATGCCATTGCTACAGGAGATACGGGAGAACAATCCTGATGATTTCAGGAATTATCTCCGTATGGATGACGCTACCTTCATGGAGCTGCTGACACTGGTTACCCCTTTAATAGAGAGAGAGGACACCTATTTCAGGAGGCCTATTTCTGCAGAGCAGAGACTGGTGGCAACGCTGCGTTACCTGGCAACAGGCAGGACCCTTGCCGACCTGAGATTCACCACCGCAATATCATCTCAAGCGCTGGGGTTGATAATACCAGACACCTGTGATGCCATCGTCCAAGTTCTACAGGACAAATACATGAAGGTAAATATGCAAATTACATACATGTCCCCCATATGTATAGCTGTGCACATACCTGTACCCTATATGTATATCTTTACAATGCCTGTTAATTTAAACTTTTACACCAGTGGGTGGGGGGTCATTTTGATAAGGCGGGTAATAGCTTTGAGGCTGCAATGGGGGAGGGCTGATGGGTCTAAAATCAACCCAACAGATTATTAATACGCATATACTTTTATATTGCAGTTTCCATCGACCAAGGAGGAGTGGCAAAATATTGCACGTGATTTCCGTGATCTTTGGAATTTCCCTAATTGTGGTGGAGCTATCGATGGCAAACACGTCAGAATCATGCCCCCTGCAAAGAGTGGCTCTTTTTATTATAACTATAAGGGGTTCTTCAGCATTGTTCTAATGGCCATCGCTAATGCTCGATACGAGTTTGTATTTGTGGACATTGGGAAAAATGGTAGAGTTTCAGATGGAGGAGCCCTGGAGAATACCTTTTTCCACGACCAACTGAAAAAAAATGAACTGAATCTGCCAGAGCGGACTGAAAATGAGCACGGTTTGAACTTTGTTTTTGTGGCGGATGAGGCCTTTGCATTGCACCCTAATGTCCTTAAACCCTACCCACAAAGGGCACTGAACAGGGAACGGCGCATTTTTAACTATCGCCTGTCACGTGCCAGGCGAGTGGTTGAAAATGCGTTTGGGATTCTGAGTAATAAATTCAGAATTTTTCACAGTGCCATCAATCTGCGCCTAGATAAGATTGACAAAGTGGTGCTGGCCTGTTGTGTGCTGCACAACTACATGCGCAGAAAAGCGGTGCACACACAACAACTGGGGGCTACAGTGGACGACAGCCAAGTTGTTGACGAGCCTATTGGTCTGACAGCTTTGGCAAATAATTTAAACACCAGAAATGCATCAACGCAAGCAAAGTTGTCAAGAGACGAGTACTTGAATTATTTCAATGGTGTTGGGGCTGTGGAGTGGCAGAATGACATGATTGCTTAAAAATGTACGTTTTTGTCATTGTAAATATATTGTTTTTTGGTGTGTACTAATCAATATTTTGCCAATAAAATTTGTATACTCACAGTTCCGCACAAGTTGTCCTCTGCGTCTTCTTGCAGCAAGGAGGGGGAGGTGGAGGCCGAATCACGGCAAGTGAGTGGTAGTACTCAGGTGCCAGGCATTCCTGGAGGGCACAATGCCACGACACCTGGAGTGCAGACTGTACCCAGTACTGGTGTTTATGTACTAGCAAGTAGTTGCTCCACCACACCTATTTCTATGCCAATTTCTCCTGGTACTTTTGTACAGTCTCCAGGAGCAATACATGAAGGTAAATATTGAAACAATATGCATGTACCCCATATGTATATCTGTGCCCTATAGTCACCCTGCATGGTAAATGATATTTTCACACGGACACCAACTAGATTAGAGAATTTTTAATTTTTATATAAATTATTAACTTATAAACTTATAACAAATATAACATAAATAACAAGTAAATAAATAATAAAGAAATACTTAAACATAAAAATATTTAAACTATATTATTAAAAAAATAATGCACTTGAATAAACTATATAAAATATTTACATATTGTGGTAAACTTGTCCCACCCCATAATCCCCTGTATCCATCGGTGGTTGGGAGGGAGATGGACTTTCCACTAAACTCTGGAAGGGGCCACCAGGTGGACCTGGTGGGAGCGTATTAGCCGACGTTGCCGGTTGGTGCTGCCTTTGCCCAGTTGGTGGCTGGAAATGTTGGTACTGGGGATATTGCACCGGGTGAAATACCGCTTGTTGGGGTATAGGAGCTGGGCTGATGGGTTGAAATTCAACCCTAGGCAGAGGGGTCTCATCGGTGAGCCGTGTGTGCCGGGACAGAGTCCCCACACGGGCCCGGTACAGCGTCTCATAAAATATGCGCTCTACCTCCACCCTTGTAGCCGGGTCCAACTTTCGCAAATTGTCAGCCAATACACTCCCCACCCGGTCCGCATCATCCTCCTCCATGGTCATCAATCTGTTGGCAGACTCCAGGATCTTGGTGGTTGCCACGTCCGCAGCATCTGGAGTCTGCCTCGGCCTTTTGCGCCCTCTTCTTGATGGTGCTTCTGCTGTAGTTTGAGCGCTTGCTAGAGGTTCAGCGCTGGTCGTGGCGGTTGGTGTGGGGGTGGAGCAGAGGGCCGGTGAAGGCAGCTGTGATGCCACCTCCAGCGATGCCGAAGATTCATCCTCGGCAAATAGCGATGGCTGTAACAAAACAAGATGATGTATCACTATCGATTTTTAAGACTTCCATATATTTTTATATCTACGCAGAAGAACGCAGCCCACACACCACTGAGAAGAACCAGAATTAGGGCCACAGAGAAGGTCAAATTGACGATGTATAACCAAAAGGGGGGGTATCGCCCCCTGCAACTGACCTCTCTGTTGTGCCCAACAGAGAGGTCAGTTGCAGGGGGCGATACCCCCCCTTTTCATTTTACATGTTCACAATTTTTATACTGTACTTGCTGTTATATTTATCTGGTTTAAAAAAAAAAATTTAAAATAAAATCCGTCTACTTACTGTGCCGCAAATGGTGTCATCAGAAACCTCTTGGTTGCACGCGGAGGTGGAGGGGGCAGGCTGGTTCCTTGCAGTGTTGCTGACCGAATCCCTGGGCAGCTCCTGGTCCACCGTGAAGGCCAGCAGGTCGTAGTACCACAGCCTGGGCACATAGACTTGGTCTGCCCCTGCCCCAGACCGCTTTGAGGACTCCACCTTATTTAGTTCCTTTTTAAATACAGTCCTCATATTAGCGATCCGAGTCCGGACCCACTCTACATTTGCTGTGGGGTAGTATGTCTGGCTCACCCTCACCAGCTCCTCCAGAGCAGATAGCCTCTTCTGCCGATTCGAATGGTCTTTGGATTTGGTATTCCAGAGACAATTCTGATCCCTGTAGGCCTCAATGAAGTCCTTCATAAATTCGACATTTTTTTCTGCCATGGTTGAATTTCTGTTCCAAAAAATAAAATAAAAAGGCATATTATTTTCTTGATACACAAAGCACACCATAAACCATTTAATGTACAGGTGTTCAGTCTGTGGGCCACTAGATATACTGTAGCTATAGTACAGGAGTTGAAACTCTGTGGGACATAGGATACACGGTCACTACAAGTCCCAGCATACCCATGGCCCACAGATTGAAGTCCCTGTCATAGAAAACTACACATTTTGTTTTAATACTCACCGAAAGAAATGTCGATAAATAGTCCGGAAAATTCGCAGCGCAGCTCCGATCACTCGAACAGCAACGACGGAATATTCTTTCGTGCTGAACGTGGCTTGAAACACAGTGATTGGATGAGCGCAGGAATCTCCGCCCCACTCACGTGCTTCGCGTCACACAGACACGGGACATCGAGGAGCCATGTCGGAGGGTCTGGCGCCACCGCATATGGGGGAGGCCAGTACAGCACCTTTGTTTTCCAATTCAGCACTGATAACAACAGATAAAGAAATCGCTGAGAGACAGGACAACAAGGAGAAAAAAGTGACGCGCGCATCCGCCATGTCATCTGCAGAGGTGGAACTGATGGTCAAAATGCTGGATAGAAGGGACTACGATTGTTCGAGAAAAACATACCCCAAGACAAATTATAGAAAAGAAATTATTATGCAGCGTGTATGCAAGGAGATAAAGGAGAAGTTTGGGAAAAGAAGGTCCAAATACCAGCTACAAAAACGGTGGTCGGACCTGAAGCACAAGGAGCAGGCCAAGCTCAAGAAAATTCGTGGAATTATTAAAAGAAGTGAGTCCAATGCCCTAGGTGGCTTTATTAATATACTGTCTTGATCCATTACATTTTGTGTGTTTTGATGACATGTTGCTTGTTTTTACTCAGAGGAAATCCAATCCAGGAGAAGACATGAGGAAGGCAGAGACAGGGCCTCCAACCTGAAAATAAAGAAGGAGAGTACAACAGGTAAGGTTTTGTACCAGCACACCAACAGAACAACACATGTTTTATACACACAACAAGGGGTAGTAATATGTCACTTTACCTTGTCACTATAGATGATATTCAGGCTGCGCAGCCGATGGAAGGGACCACAGAGGGCCACCAAGTGATTGCGATCACCAGCAGTGTAGATGGTGAGTGTATACTGCAAATCATCTTTATGGGATAGTGACGTATCATTTGTGGAAAGGTAAACATTTCTTTATCTGTACTTATTATAGATATCATCGAGATTTCAGATGTCAGTGCAGAGGGGGAGAAGAACACACCATCACCTGACACGTCCAGCGACGAAAGCACAATGCAAGAAAACATGACACAAGTCCATAAATGTCTACAAGAACTAAGCGGGAAAGTCCATACCGTAGCCCAAAAAATTACGAAAATCCAAAAAGGCGTAGCAGTAGTACACTCTTTATATGAAAAAATTTATAACGGTTTGCATTATAAAGTCAAAAAATAGTTTGTGTACTTTATTTTACTTTTTTCTCCTTCTTGTTTATTTGGAGGCCAGCAGCATGCACCTTAAAATGGTGCATGTCATGGCAAGCAGTCCCACGGCAGCAATGCATCACATGTGAGCAGGCCGGGATGTTCCCATGTGATGCGTTGCTGCCGTGGGACCGCTTTCCACTACATACACCACCATGTTCAAATGTGTTTTTATGTTTTTTGGGTGGGTGGGCTTTCCTGCTACACCTTCACACGTGGCACTTATGTCATGGCAAGCAGTCCCACGGCAGCAATGCATCACATGTGAGCAGGCCGGGATGTTCCCATGTGATGCGTTGCTGCCGTGGGACCGCTTTCCACTACATACACCACCATGTTCAAATGTGTTTTTATGTTTTTTGGGTGGGTGGGCTTTCCTGCTACACCTTCACACGTGGCACTTATGTCATGGCAAGCAGTCCCACGGCAGCAATGCATCACATGTGAGCAGGCCGGGATGTTCCCATGTGATGCGTTGCTGCCGTGGGACCGCTTTCCACTACATACACCACCATGTTCAAATGTGTTTTTATGTTTTTTGGGTGGGTGGGCTTTCCTGCTACACCTTCACACGTGGCACTTATGTCATGGCAAGCAGTCCCACGGCAGCAATGCATCACATGTGAGCAGGCCGGGATGTTCCCATGTGATGCGTTGCTGCCGTGGGACCGCTTTCCACTACATACACCACCATGTTCAAATGTGTTTTTATGTTTTTTGGGTGGGTGGGCTTTCCTGCTACACCTTCACACGTGGCACTTATGTCATGGCAAGCAGTCCCACGGCAGCAATGCATCACATGTGAGCAGGCCGGGATGTTCCCATGTGATGCGTTGCTGCCGTGGGACCGCTTTCCACTACATACACCACCATGTTCAAATGTGTTTTTATGTTTTTTGGGTGGGTGGGCGTTCCTGGTACACCTTCACGCAAGCACCTGTATGTGATACTCTGTTCAGGTCCGACCACCCAAATAAACAAAGTGTTCACAGTATTTTTTGTCAGTATTTCTTAATAAATGTTAAGTGTTTATGCAGAACAATGAACATCACATATCTATCTATCTATCTATCTTCTATAACTATATCTGTCAGGAATGCACACACAACGATTATTTATTTCAAAAGGAATGCACACACAACGAATATTCTTTAACAGCATGGCACGGAAAGTACGGGGGAGAAGACTTCCTGTTGTTTACATGCTGCGCTGATGGAGGGATGACGCAGCTAGTCAACACCCACATGGGCGTGCTGCTTTTGGGAGGAATGATCGCAGGAACGGGCTGCATATCGATCGAATGTGCGTACACATGTCACTTGTCTTTCGATATGGAGCCGTCCTGTCGGAAGAATATTAAGCAGCAAAGAACCTGCGACCGACCGACCGTGGACGGCCAAGAGCGTTTTTGGCCGTTTATCGATCGCAACAAAGGGATCGGGACAGCGTACACATATATACAATCGAACGGCCGTTCGTCCGCAGATCGGAAGAACGGCCCGACGATTGTACATATGTGTACCCAGCTTTAGTCATATCTTTAGGCTTCCCTTAATGGCCAAAAATGCATCCAGTTTTGATTTATTTCTTTAACAGTAGTTGCTGTAATCACCCACACCAGCAATGAGTTCCAGAATTTTACTGCTTAATTCAGAATGGAATTTCTTTTCCTCGAGCCTCAGTATATGCCCGCGTGTCCTAACTATGGGTCTGTTAGTGAAGAAATCATCTCCCTGTTCCATATGATTCCCAATCCTGTATTTGAACATACTAATCATATCACCTCTCAACCTCCGTTTCTCCAGGGAAAACATATTCAGCCTGGTTAACCTATCTTTGTATTCTAGTGATTCAAGACCTTTTACTAGCTTAGTCGCCCTTCTCTGTACGTGTTCCTTTTTAAGGTGCGGTGCCCAGAACTGAACACAATATTCCAAGTGTGGTCTCACCAATGCCTTGTAAAGAGGCACTGTCACATCGGCGTCCCTTGAATCCATTCCCCTTTTAATGCATGCCAGTGTCCGGTTTGCTCTTGCTGCTGCACTTGAGCAGTGTGCACTATTACCCAATTTTTCATCTATGATTTTACTCACTATGGGCCAGATTCCCTAAGCATCAAAAGTGATAAAATGGAAAGTGATAAACAGCCAGCCAATCAGCTCCTACCTGCCATGACACAGAGTGTGTTTGAAAAATGTCAGGCAGGAGCTGATTGGCTGGCTGTTTATCACTCTCCATTTTATCACTTTTGAAGCTTAGAGAATCTGGCCCTATGTCAATTTCAATATCATTAATGAATATATTAAACAGGGTGGGTCCCAATATTGAACCTTGCGGGACTCCACTTTGGACTTACCCCAGCTGTAATGTATGCCATTTACCACCACTCTCTGTACCCGATTGTGCAACCAGTTTTTAATCCAATTACAAATTGTATCTCCTAACCCTAAATTACCTAGTTTCATTAATAACCTTTTATGAGGCACCATGTCAAAAGCTTTAGTGAAATCAAGCAGTATTACATCAACAGATTTCCCTAAGTCCAGCCCCTACTGACTTCCTCATAGAAGCTAATTAAATTAGTCTGATATGATCTATTTTTGACGAACCCATGCTGAGCCTTACTTATCACTTTTTCCTGTTCTAATACATTTTGTATACTATCTCTTATTATTCCTTCTAATATTTTCCCTACAATGGATGGATGTAAGGCTAACCGGTCTATCATTTTCAGGGTTATTCTGGTTCACTCGTAAATGCAAATTCACTCTCAGATGGACAAAACCATGTGCACTGTAGGGGGGGCTGATGTAACAGGTGCAATGAGAGGTGAGTGGTGAGTTATTTTGTGTCTGTGCATGGTAAATACTGGCTGCTTTATTTTTACACTGCAATATAGGTATCAATTTGAAGTATAAACTCCACCTAACTGTCTCTGCACATGTTACATCAGGCCCACCTGCAGTGCACATCGTTTTGTCCATCTGAGAGTGAATTTGCCTTTGCAAGTGAACCAGAATAACCACCACTGTGATATCAATGAGGGCTAAATTTTTACATATGGAAGTAACCTCATGTCATTTATCATCCTACCAAATTTCATGGAAATCTGATAACGTGTGGGTTGGAAGCTGTGAGGATTTGGCATGCAATAATGACCCAGTTGCAGACACGTGTGTGTGTATTTTGAGTCACTTTTGTCAGTCTTTAAATAGACCCCTTAGTGCCAAAATCATGCAAAGGGCAGATTTTATGTAGTCAGACACCCATAGTGCCCAAATCCTGCAAAAGGTGGCTAATATTTACTGAGGAAAGTCACTAATTTCAAAGGAGCTGTTAAAGCTTTAACAAAAAAAAGTCAGATAATGAATTTTATATAGAGCACATGCAAATGCAGCATGATCTAGTTTGGAAGACAAGCCAGCTTATGCAACAGTACCCCTACCTATTGTATTGTAAGAGAAACGTAAGATTAATATATTAATAATGTGTAGATACTTAAAAATTATACATTTTACTCTGATCATCTTGTTCCACCTGTAACAGTGAGCAAGCAGTGAAAAATATGATGTTAATCATTTAAGGAAGCTTTACTTAACTTTTATATGTATGCTTTTACTGTACAGTATGCATACTACAATTAAACATTGTACTATTCTGTACAACCTTTTATTTAAGGTATGGAGCCAAAAGGTGCAAATGGGTAAACCAGATGTCTTGGACTATTAAAAACATTTAGAATTCCAGGATCAATATGTTTCTCAAGGCTAACTTAATTTTCCATGCACACTATTAATCCCTGTACTTTAAATTACTTATTTGTTAAAAGCATACTTGCCTAAATTTTGTCACTACATACTACGAGTCAGCAGAGGGGGGGGGGGGGGACGGTACAAGGCTAACGTCACCAAGCCACGCCCCCATGACAGTCAAAAGCTGCAATTCACGGGTCCGTGGTTTGGGGGAGGGGCTAAAATTATGCAAAATGACTTGAGCTTCATCATTTTAGCCCCGGTCCCTCCCCGTGGACCCACGAAATTTGGACTTTAATGCTGTGGAGAAGGGGGGTGCGGGGACTGCAGGGGCAATGTGAGAGACTTACCCACCTTCCTGGGGGCCGGGAGGTAGACCCAATTTGGGGGAGCCTCAAGGCCATTCAGGGAGGGTAGACAAGTATGGGTAAAAGGTATTTTGCAATGCAAGCCCTGTGTTTCTTCCTATGTAAAATGCAGATCAGTGTTCACATTATAGCATTTAAAATTCTATTTTTTACCCAATATTTATGTCCCACAGAATGCACTTTAAATGAACAGCAGCACTGTCTGCAACAATCTAGCTGACATGGGTTCCTAACATGGGCTGGTGGCACTGGCCATTTAATCAGCAGAGGAAAAGAAGGAAACTGTGGAGAGTGTCGATTTGTTTACTCCACCCATTCACTCCACAGGATCTTCCTTTATAGATCTTCCTTTATGGCATTGCAGGGGTCTGATGATCATTTAAGCAGCATCTGGGTTGGCCTGGTTGCATGGGGGGAGGTCAGAAGGGCATCTGAGGTGTATTTGCAAGAGATCAATTTGCCTCAACTGTCCTTGTAGCCATAGACAAAGCTGGCATTTCATACAAATCCTGCAGCTATATACAGATTTGACTATTACTGCTAGACCTAATATTAGTGGTCAATGGTCATTTTTTGACCAAAGAATATTGTATATTAGTAGTTTTGTAGTTTAGCCTCAACATCACTGTTTACATAAAATACTGTCTGGAATACACATATTAGAGATAATTTTAGAAATATCAATACAATTATTAAAATCATTAGGAATAACATCTGGAGTCAAGCTAGGGACTGGTTTGACATTCAGAATCCGAAGCCCTGGGTATTAATTGAACAAACCATGACGAGTCAATTCCCTCTTACTGATATGTTCTGGTTCCCTATTAAGGCCATCCCCGGTAGGATGGAGCTCTGTACGGCTACGAAGGCGACTCTGGAGGTATGGGCCGGACTACTGGGTAGTGTGGGAGGGATCGTTCTTCCGAGCACCAACCTCTCTCTTTTAGCTATTGCCAAATCGATCCCAACCTTAGCTTGGGCGCATGGATTGACGCTGGCATTGTAGACCTTGGACACATGGTCCGGGGGGGATCACTGATACAATTCTCAGAGCTCCGGGAGAGGTTCGGGCTTTCCAAGAACGATTTCTTTACAAATTCGGCATTGGTTAACTGCTCTTAGAGGCGGCGCGGAGCCCATTCTGCCAGCCCCCAAGCTCATCACCTCCAGGTTGCAGAACAGCTCTCACAAAGGGGGGATATCCAGGTGGTATGATCATCTGATAGCGTCAACGAAACCAGGGAAACTCCCCGCCCAGCTCAAGTGGGAGACTGACCTTAGCATCACTCTTTACGAGGAAACCTGGGATAACATCCTTTACTCAGGGTTTAAAATGTCTAAGTGTCTACTGCACTAAGAGATGTTTTCAAATTGTGCCATAGGGCCTATTTCACCCCCTTACGTCTTCACGCTATTTGGCCTGAAGTCTCTCATCTGTGCTGGAGGGGATGTGGGGAGACTGGATCTATATTCCATATATTTTGGCAATGCTCCCTCATTAGGCCCTTTTGGGAGGAGATATCTTCCCTCATCGACAATGTGTTGAGGTCCACGACCCAACTAGATCCCACGACAGCCTTGCTCCACTACACTAATGCAGTAGCAGGGGGTGACCTTTATATTCTAAGACATATACTGACCGCAGCGAAAGCTGCTAATGGGCTCCTTTGGAAGTCGTCAGAAATTCCTTCGGTACGAGGTGTTATTAACAAGGTGCACACACACTTTCTTTATGAGACGATAAATGCTCGTTACTCCTCCTCAGCCTCCTCAATACATCTGAAATGGATTAAATGGATAGAATTTAGAGAATCTCAGGGTTTATCAGCCTCCTCGAACGATCCCTGGGACGTAACCGCATTTCATTCTCCCCCTCACCTGTCGAACAGATAACATGTTTATAATCTATCATGCAATGTGCCTGTCTTAGTGCTCATATACCCCTCCCCTCCCCTCGTGTGTCTGTCTTCCTTTCTTCTTTCTTCTGTCTTCTCTTCTTCTTCTCTGCTAGCTTTTCTTTCCTTGATATTGTAACTTTGTCTCCAATTGTAATTCTATGGGGCACAGTTTAATCCGAATATTCTCAACCAGTGTGCAAGACAGATAGTACGGTTTGTGGAACTACTTTTCGACAACTTTATGTTAGAATCACTGTTTTGCCTCTGTTCTTCTTATATATGTGTTTTCCACTGTTGACCCAATAAAAATGTAATATTCAAAAAAAGAATAACATCTTATGGTTATACTTTGTGATATATATATATATATATATATATATATATATATATATATATATCTTTATGTAGGTGGATGTGACCAGTTGTGTCTCCTGTACATGGGCTGCAGCACCAACCATACATTGCATCTGAGTCTGGGAGAAGGCTTATAGAGGAAAAAGAAGTGATGCTGAATGCAGAGTCTCAGGTGCAGTGGAGGCTGTGAAACATACAGCCCAGCCGATCCCGGAGGAAAGGCAGTCAGCAAATATAGTACAAACAACTTTACATGATATAAAGGGTGAATTTCTATGGGATGAGATAAAAGCACATTTTTTATCTCGCTCCACATCGCCGCTCTTCGCACTTTCTGAAATCGCATTTTTTTGTAATAAATCGCATATTTAATGGAATGTGCTTTGGAGGCTGAAAAGTGCGATGTAGTGCGATTTGCGGCGAAGTGGTGCGATTTTATGACACATAAAAGTGCGATTTCTTCCGCCGGTTATGTGCGAGTTTTGGACCAACCGGAGTGAGATTTACAAGACTGTCTCCGCATGAAAAAGAACCCCCTAACCTATTGGCCCACCTCGGTCCCCTCCATAATGCATCACACTATGAGTGAGGAGTGGCAGAGGGAGCAGTGGCAGAGGGAGCAGTGGTAGAGGGAGCAGTGGCAGCAGCCAGCCAAGAGGAGCCAGTGGGAGAGGCAGCAGAGGACTGCTGAGGTCATCCTCCATTACAGGGAGTGGCAGCAGTGTGGCCCCAGACCAGGCCCTGGCGGACCAGCCCCAGCAGGAGGAGGTGGAGGATCCGCTGGCATCCCCATCCTATACCCAGGACCAATTCCATACCCCAGAGCAGCTGCAGGAGGGCCACATGTCAGAGGTGGAGGAAGATGGACGTGAGAAGGAGGAGGAAGACACTGGCATGGAGGAGGAGGGGTACATGGATCTGTTGCGCAGCTTCCTACCTCCTGCGCAGCTCCTCCAAATGGGCCACATCACAAATCAGCAACTCCAAACCACTCTGTAAAATCTCCATGTCTCAAACCCTCACAGGTGTCCTTAATGATGTTGGGTTATATGTAGGGGTGTTTCTGAGTGAAATTGAGCCCACTTGTGTTGAAATTAACCATTTGTGCACTTGACCAAAGTGAGTTCTGGGCGATAAAAGTGCGATTTTTTTCAACACTTTCAGTACGCATGAGTTATCGCACAGAATATGCGATATCCGGCCCTTAGCGCATCCTAGTAAATATGCGATTTCAAGGAAAAATGCGATGTCACCATTTTTTTTACTATTAATCGCCAAAAAACACAAATCTCAACCCATAGAATGTCACCCGATATGTCTTATCTGTTCTCCACCATGTAATATGTGTTTGGGGCTAAAGCCCACAGGCAGCATTCACCACTGGATGTGACCATTAATCTTATTTGGTTATACACTAATAAGATACAATATGATCATATATTAATATATTATCATATATACATTTTCTGTATAATAAATATAATAGGCTGAAATCCGCTAGTATTCCGGTGTGGTTCAATAAACAGATTATTAACCTTATCCAGAAACAGCTACAGACACTAGCATTGCAATGTGGGGATGCCAGCAACACACTGGTTTAGACCAGCCTGCAGCTGTGACATGAACGGGGAAATGGTTACCATTCCGGTGAGATACATTTGTTACATGTCCTTTTGCCATCAAGAATTGCCAGCCACAATGTATCAGTATACAAGAAGATAGTACCAAAGGTAAATTGTTAGGCGCGTAAGAGGTGCTTTTCTAAAATCAGCTGCTTAGGGGAGAGATTTAGTCAGGTCCCTTCAATGGAGTAAGGAACAAAGCCATAAATGGGAAGGAAAGCAGTGCTGATTGGGATCACTAATATTAATACAACATGTGAGAATTGTCTGTAGGAACTACTGGTACATTTAATGAATTCATACACAATAAAAAAACTATATAAAAAAAATATATATAATAAAGTTTCCTAAATAAAAGCAGTAAGAGTGTCACATTGAGGATGGCAGCAGTTCTATTTGCAATGCACAGTCAGTCTCTTTGTTCAAGATATTTAAACAATCTTTAAAGGTGATCCATACTTTCATAGAGTTTGATAGGCACTGGATTAGGTTTGTGTTATCTCACCACTGGAGGTAATGCCTTTGATGATGAAGTCCAATTGTCCTCACGATATTGCAGATATAGATGTGATGACGAAACTGATGGTGAATGTCCGCTGAAGGAAGATCGATGGATTAGATGTGGATGCTCACTTGTATCCTCACTAGAGTGCGGTGGTTAAAGCATATGGTAGCCAAGTGTCGTTAGTGATGAAGATGCAGATGACGGACCAACATGGGGTCAGTGACCTGTGCAAATGGTCGTGAGTTATGCAGCTTTTGCAAGGTGATGAAAAATGGTTTCTAATTATTTGCACTATGGCCCATGGTCTAGGGATCAATCATTACCGATGCTACATGAAGCTCAGTTGGTGCCTGGCTTCAGAAGAGGTGCTAACATTAAAGACAAGGTCATAAAGAATGTTACCATAGGGAATAGCCATGAGCATTGTGAGCGATACATCAGTGTGAATGTATTATCACCATTTTTTGTATTAGATTTAGCCCAGTTTGACATACATTTTAAAGCAGCTGGTTAATTAGTAGCCTCCATATAGTTTATTAGTGGTACTACAGGCTAGGCTTATGCTCCATACATTTGTTGGATATTAGTTAGTCTGTTGCCAGTATCCTTGCTGCTGTTATACATTCAATATGGGAAAGGGTAAATTGGGGAAAAGAACCTGTGCACCAGTACCACGTTTTATATTAGATGTATATATAATATATTTATATGAAAAAATCCACTATTTTGTAGTGTCAAAATGCTTGTGCATTAATGGGTGATGTGGAGGTGCTCCCCTGAGAGTAAAAATTGATACAACGAGAAAAAAAGGGAAAGTACTCTCTGTTGTTGGGGGCACGCTTTTGAATTTAAAACTTAACGTTTATTTATTGATTCATTCAAATTAATTTAGACATAGCAAGACAGACATACACAAAACATGTACAGATTCCTGAGACTCCAATTTTTAAGGAGTTCTCTGTTAATTGCTAATGAGTAAATATAGATAGAAGATCCGTCAATCTGAAACCAATGATGGTTCGGAACTACCTTTCTCACACAATTTTTGAGGTACCACAATATATGGAGTGGACCGCGAATATTTGGTTATTATGGTAATATACCTTATTTTACACCAATGATTCTTAGTTTTACAGGCCAGTCTAATTTTCTATTCACAGGAAAAATTCTACTAGAAATTATGCTATGTTAGTGACCCTTGATTGATATGTAATAATAAGGGAGACGAGAAAAAGGGAAAAAAAGAATGGAGAGAAAAGGGGGAGGGGGGCGGGGAAGAAGGCAGAAGTTACCAGGGAAAGGTAGGGATAAATAGAGGGAAAGAGAGAAAAAGATAAGAAGTAAGAGAAAAACAAGTTAAGTGTCAGTGCACCCCTGCAGTTTGTTTGTAATCACGGTGACTGCTGCTGATTGCTCTATCTGCCTGGCTAAACCAGACTGTGCAATTGAGCGGGTCTTACCGTGTGACAGTTGCAGATGAGGGTGCTAACTAGTTGGGCTATAGATTCTCTATCTGTTAGAGTGGGCGACTCTCTGGTTAGCTAAGCCCTTGCAGGGAAGTCCACCCTCAATCAGTGAGATTCTAAGCCCAGAAAGTGTCTAGTATCAAAAGACAAGGTTGTTGCCTTGTAAGGTGTACGTGCACGCTGCTTTCTCCCACTTGCTTTGCAGTATTGGTGGGCGATGAGCGGTGAACCCCACCTTTTAAGGACAATCTGGAAAATTCCCAGTTGTATAGAAAAGATTAGAAAGTAAATGAAGCAAGATAACAGGTAGAGATTGTGATATGTGAGTTATTTGATGTCAAGAGGATCACAAAATTGGTCCTATAATCACAGTGTTATAGTATACACCTGTATATCAAACTTTCATTTTTCACGCATAAGATTAATCACTTATATTTGCAAAAGTATAAGAAAAAAATGAATAAGTAACAAGAAAAAAAATAATATATATAAAATAAGAAAGAAAAAAAATTTTCTGTCACTATCTATAAATTTTCACTAAGGAGAAACAATTGTGAATCTCATTCCAAAAACATGCCAAATATCACTTAAAGTAGTCTTAGTAGTTTTTGACCAAACCAGGGCAGGCAGAAAAGAGGGGGAAACAATAAAACTCTTTTTTACTTCAAAATAGTAGCATGACAAAAAAGATCCGTGGGGTCGTATTCACAAATATATCTATTGGTTATAATGTGATTAGCCCCTTGATAGGGGTCTTACCACCACCGGATAGCTGCCTGCTGCGGTCTAGGGAACGGTCAATCTGCTGCAGAAGGAAAGAGATTTTTCTTAGGTCTGGACCTGTTTGTAGAAATGGGGAGTCTGGTATCTCCTCAAATGGCTCAAGGTGCAAAAAAATGGTTGTGGGATAGACAGCTGTTTCGCGGAGGTCCCGCTTCCTCAGTATCCTCTGTATCCTGCTGTTATACATCACAGACTCACTCATTTGCACTATTATTTTTCTATAGTGGCGCTCTTCTCCAGGCAAGTGCGTTGGACGCAGCAGGAGAGGCGGAGGTGGATGATGTCATCGCAACTCTGGGGACAGTGCTGCTGGGACTGTGAACACGGGGAGGTGGTGAGTATATTTAAATGTTTGTTT
The DNA here is from genome assembly GCF_055691185.1 of Crinia signifera. Lineage (NCBI taxonomy): Eukaryota > Metazoa > Chordata > Amphibia > Anura > Myobatrachidae > Crinia > Crinia signifera. Next base: position 284,417,337 of record NC_139217.1, read on the forward strand.
GTTCTTTGTACAATTGTTGTCCTGACGAAAGGGACGAATAAAAAGCTACTGAAACGTTGGCTGTATAGACCGTTGTATGGTTGTTTTTTTTTAATTGCTGGGAGTGCCAGATTATTGGGCAGCTTCAGGGACTTGTTCTCCACAACTAAGCGGTGCCATGTCTGTAGGGGGGGGGGGGGGGGTCCCCGCAGCACCCTCTCATTGGGACGCTGCTCCGAGCTGCCCACTATCTGCGAGCCCGGCACCCCGGTCATAGCACGCAGGCACTGGGCCCCCCATTCCTGCCCCCCCCTCCTGCTCCTACTCACTGCCGGCGGAGTGCACATCCTGCTGGTCCCCAAACCCCGGGACCATGACCCGCAAAAAGCATTAACGGCCGCCACCAACTCGCTGTTGTGCTACCAGTCCGTGCAGCGACCTGTGGTGCCCCGGCTGTGGGTATTGGGGGGTAGGGGGGGGAAGGTGCAGGGGATACTGCCTGGACCCCACGCATCACCTCACCTCCCCCTGTATCCTTCCTGGAATGGGGGGGGGGGCAGTGAATTTTTTTGCCCGGTGGCCCAAGATTATGTTAAGACGGCTCTGGTCAGTCATTTATATTAGTACCTGCTTCTTTGGAGTTTTTTGGAGTACACAAATACAAACTAAGGTTATTTTTTTTCTATGAAGCCAATTAAGATACCAGTATGTGACATGGTCCCTCAGCATGTATGCCTGCTGTGTTGAGCCTGAATCTCAAAAGATCCATTAAATAATTTCTTCCTGGAGCTGTCAAGTCTTGCTCTTACCATTAGTCACTGTAAGGCGAAAGTGTTTAGTATGAAAGTTTGACATTTCTGGTTCGAGATAGAAGAGTTGCAACAGCCACAGAAGAGTCCAGAAGCCACAGAAGAGCAAGTTCAAGCCAGAAGATGGTATGAGCAAAGTAAGCGGATTCCAAAGCAGCAGCTGAACATGGCTGTTATTTTAATGGCCATTATTATTTATTTACAGTTTCTTACATAATGTAGCAGATCCCGTTGCGCTTTACAATTGTAATTGTGCCTGTGATCCCTGAAAATTCAGTCAATAGGTTTGTGGCTATATAATATTCCTGGTTAGATATGCTACCCCTGTGGGTGCTGAGCCCATGCTTGCCATAGTTTGGAGTACTAAGCTCATGCAACCAGTATCCATAGCAGGACGTGAGGTGTTACCCAGCATGCATGTTCCCATTACATACATGTGCTCCTTTATATACTTTTCATAGAATTACATGAAATATGGATTTGATCATTTTATTATTCAAAATGCTAATGAACATAGGAAAATGTATTTCAATAGGATAACACAAGAAAGCCTAATGATGAAACGCCTCAATATCCCAGCAATAAAAAAAAAAACACTTCAAACAGTAAATTAGCATCTTCATTGCCTTCAATTTTATTAGGTCCTAAACCTTCTTCCACCCTCTACATCTGCTGTGCATGGCTTAGCACAGAAAGCCTGCTGCTATGCGTTGTTTCTCTTCATTAGTCATTGGTATCTCCTGCTTTTTAGTTTGCTGGACATTAAGTCAATGAAATGTGATAAAATGGTCTTTATGGTCACTATAATGATCACTAATATTTCTTTCACACCGCACTTAAGTTTTTGCTGGGTTGCTGCTTGGTTGACCCGGGTCGAGGTGCAGTGTGAAAGCACCAAACCTAATAACCCGGGTTGGCCAACCAAGGAATTCGACCAAGGTAATAAGAAGGGTTAAACCCAGTTTTTCCTGTGTATAATGAGCAACCGGGGCTAGTGTGAAAAGTCCCGGTCCTGGGTCAGAGCCCGGTCAGACTCAGGATCAAGATCCCAGGTCCCACCCAGCACTATAATGCAAAAGCGGCATATGGGAGAGTGCAATGAAGATATTTAATGGATCCCACCTGAAATCCTAGAGATTACATTAAGAACATCAAGGCTGTTATAGTAAAAAATAAGAATCACTTCACCTTTCCGAAGCCCAGTTTGCTTTAACCATGGAAGCAGACGCAGTGATTGGACAAATATATATATATATATATATATATATATATTTTTTTTTTTTTTTTCACGATAGTAACTTTTTTAAGCAACTAACAATTATGAATGCCTAGTGTTAAGTAAGGAGGATTGGCATTGTAGCACAGATACTAATTATTTCTAGCCGATCCCTGCTTAATAGAAAAACGTAATCAATTGCTTAGTAAGTGACACAGTACTGTTAACAGCAGGGTGCTCCCATAAGTGCCCACATCAGCATATTTTAGCATACTCAACAATTTTAAATTCCAAGCTTTAAATGACACTTACCCTTTTATTATACAGGTGATGAGTCACAGTTGGGGAACTACGCATTGTTTAATTCTTGTTGAAACCTGGTTTGTGATCTGTGTAAGAGAAAATAAGTATGTATGACTCATCAAAGCCTCAGTATCTAATTTATACAAGCACATACGCTGTACATTGGCACAAATGCTGTACTTCTTAATAAAGGCTTGCCAATTTTTTTTTTCACAAAATCCTCTATATAGCTCCCCCTCTCTCTGTCCCTCAACCACTTAACTTGGCAAGTTATCAAATTAAGTTATAGTTGTTTCCATATGGTTTAGTATAATTTTGTGACCATGTCAGTGAAAGCCCAGCTTGGCATTGATGTGAACAGTTCAGGCAAGCGATTAAAGCTGGCATCATATCGTGGATTGTCCGAGTGTAATGGTGTCAATAAAATTGATACTAAAAATATTTTCAATAGTTTTTCTCTCTGATCTGCAGAAGTTAAATGTAGGGAATGGTTGGGTCATCTGTGATATTCCAGTTTTCATCTCTAACCTCTTAGAGACTCGTTCAGAATTCAACACATTTTCACACAGAGGGTATACAGAAAAAAAGACATATAGAAGAAAAGCATACATACACAGGTATGTCAAGACATATTTATCTTAAGATGCATTTAACTCTTACCTTAGCATTTGCACAAGGTGTATGTCAACCACAAAGCAACACTCTGGTGTATAGCACAGAGATGTGACTTGACTATGTTGTTTGTAAATTCTAAAAGAAATGTAGGTGTTATTTAAAGTATTAAGGAGCCCATACACGGTCCGTTGTGTATGGCTCCGTTTTGTACTATGCGATGCGCGCTCCCGCGCATCAAATAGTACGGTACAAAAAGTATGTGCTGCACATACTTTTTGTACTAGCTATACATCGGATCGGATCGCAGTGCATGCACACTGCATGCACTAGGGATGCGATCCGATCCGATGTGTGCTGTTTAAGTACACAACGGATCCGATTAACGGACCGTGTATGGGGGGCATTACAACTGGTAGAACAGCTAGTGAAGATTTCTAATTAAAGAAAGAGAGAGAAAGAAAGAAAGAAAGAATCAATATAATCAGTGCTTACTATAGGGAATTATTGAAGGAAACAGTCTGTATACACTATTCAGATAGCTGCTGATGAACAGAGTATTATGGATAATATGGGCTTACACAATGGTGTATGCTGGTTAGGGTATACATTGTTCACTGACCATGCCACTCAGCCCACTGAACTTTTTTTTCAGATACAGCACTGCACAGATAGTATAGTTGTCCATGAAAAGTCCTCCAGAAGCAGTGCACTATTATAAGGGTCGGCTCTACCATTAGGTAGCTTAAGGCAGCTACCTAGGATGCCAAGATCTGGAGGGAAGCGCAGCCAAAGCTACATATCACAAAATAAAGGATGTCTATGAGTAAGACACCCTTGTTTTACTTAAAGTAGTTAGCGGCTTTGTAACTGCTAGGGCGCCATCTCTACACTTTCATTTAAAGGGCTGAAAAGGGGGTATTGTGGCAGTTTGGGGTTGGGTCAGTAGGTTGATGTTTTGCCTAGGGTGCTGAGAAGCCTTACACTGGCACTAATTATTAATTATTCCAGCTGCAGAATCTTGTTTATCCTGATGAGTTTCTGTGCCACAGCATTTTCATATTTACCTGAAATAAGAATTTTAATACTGATTGATGCATTTCAATTGAACAAAAACATCACTATTATAGTATATGAAAAAACAATCCTTTAAAACTTACATTAATTTCCAATAAACACAGTACCTTATTTGTGAGTAGTAGTAGTAACGATCTAATGGTCTCTTTGCTGCCTGGTTTACCTGTGTCTCCCTCCTTACATCTGAGCAACAGATTCACTCTTGTATTCAGTGGGATCAGGATCTAGTTCATGGATTCAGTAATAACAGCCTGAAAGGCAAGTGGAAGAGACAGGCCTATAAACAGGTTAGCTGCAAGCTAAATATGGGCCAGTTTCACTTGAGTTCATCTTCTGAGGAAACCGTCAAAATTCATGACGGAGAAACGCTTCAAGAGATTTCAAACAGTGTTCTGATATCTATTTCCAGTGGGACCTAGTCCGGTCTTTGGTCAGAATCTGGGAACCGGCACCAAAATTGTCCAGGACTGAAACCACAATTAGCGCACTAAACCCACCTGATCTGTGGCGGTGGCTTCTAACCGGGATTTGTCATCATCCAGTGTGCTGCTTGACAGGTGCTGAGAACGGGGGTCCCTGCCTCGAGCCGCCGGACCTTGTCGCAATACAAGTGCCCTCACTGAGGTGATCTCTCCCCAAGCTGTAAAGCAGAGGCTGGCAGTAACCTGCTGCTTTCAGTTGGCGGCCCAAATAAACAAGACAGCAAGACGCAAGGAACTGGTGATCCACGGCTTATATATACAGCTGGGTCTGTGATCGGTGGTGGCCAGTCATATATATATATATTCCCGGTGTCATAGAAGCCAAGTGCATTTATTTACCATATCCCTCTCCAGTGAGCTCTTTAAATGGGGTGAGAGTCGACAGTGTCAACCTTTCTCAAAAAAATCCCTGACTGTGGTAGTGTGTCACAGATTCTTTTGTGGTGTGCATCTATATTATATTGAGTATAAATACTGTGGAGGTCCAGGAGACAGAACGCTGCCTCTGACTGATTGTGGCTACGGACAATAAAATGTCTACAATTGTCTGCTGATATAAATATTTTTGGATTCGGCCAGATTGGAAAATACATGGGTTACTGCTAACCAAGTCCAAATCAGTGAAACATCTGGAATCCACAATTAACTGGAAGTGCAGTAAACCATGTCTGGATAAAAATATCCTGCAAAAGTCGACTACCTAGTTGAGATGGTCCCATTGTAATATTAATCTGGATTCTAAACTGTTATTAGGCTCAGTTCTAAGCATCCCAATTTTATTATATAGTGGTTTAATGTATTTCATTTTTACAGTGTGATGTATAAATAAATTGTTATTTTACAGTATTTAAGAATTGTGTCATATGCACTCTCTATAAACATTTGTTTAATTGTAGGCCTAGAAACACTAACTGGGTTCTGCAAGTGGGACAAGCAAGGGGATGGTCAGAGATAAAAACAAGAGATCAATTTGCTAATCAGAGACTTATGTTCTCTAATGGCCTACTTTTTAATAAAAAATACATTAAAACATTTTGATATTTATTTATCACAATAAGTGTACCAACTTTGTGTATGTTGTGACAAAACCTAACAATTAGAATAGAATAGAATCAACTTTATTGGCCATGTGTGCTTGCGCACACTAGGAATTTTTTTGTGGATATACAGCATCAAGCAGGGATGAAGGGGGGAGGCATTACATACGTTTACATTGACACTTTACATGCTGGGAACACATGCCCACCGAGCAGCACAGCTGTATAAGCAGTATAAGCAGGGACAGTACAGTACCACACAGAGAACATATACCCGCCAAGCTGCACAGCGCCTAGGCAGCCATCAGCGGCGCCACTGGTCGCTGCAGCAGCCAGGTAGGTGACAATATAAGCAGGGACAGTATAATGGCACACAGGGAACATATACCCGCCAAGCTGCACAGCGCCTAGGCAGCCATCAGCGGCACCACTGGTCACTGCAGCAGCCGGGTGGGTAACAGTATGAGCAAAGACACCGCAGTTATAGCAGAGACAGTACAGTTATCACACATGGGAAACAAAGGGGACACAGGGGTTACATGTGGCTGGGTGCACAGATCCTAGGCAGCCATTAGTGGCGCCAGTTTCCTGTAGGAGAACCAGCGTGGAGAGCCAACATGAGGGGGGGGGGGGGAGGGAGAGAAAGAGTCACTGAGGCCTGGAGGAGTCAGTGGGGCCTAGGGCTGGAGTTGGGCCCTCCCTGGGCTGAGTCCCAATAGTCTGGTCATACCTCCTCCCTGGTGGGAGGAGGTATGACCAGATTGTGAATTCCGCCACAATCAGGCCCAGATAAAATATTTATATATTAGTCTGTGCACTGATAGGCGGGGCTCTAGTTTGAGTCTCCATGGTTACATTTCATTTTTTGAGCACCCCGGGCGTTGCTAGGTGAACGAATTTGCTATGCAGTTCTGAGAACACCCGGTGGTTGTTTAGATGTTCCTATGGTGACGTGCTGATGAAGTTACTCATTAGTGCTATTGGGCTCACTCCAGACACCTGTGCTGTTTGGTGCCGGATGACTGGGAGGAGTGTGAGCTGAGCCTCTTTTAAAAGGTGAGCACTGGTTTATGGTACCTTGTTTGCACATGACCTCCTGAAGATGGGCGGATTGCCCCAAAACGTAGAGGTAATAAAGTGTTTGAATAGAGCTGCTGCAGTGCCGTGCTGATTTTCTTACCTGCGGGTGTTGGAGATTGTGGAAACTATATATATATATATATATATATATATATATATATATATATATATTTAAAGATACAGCGAGGGTGGCACTCCAGAAATAAATACAGAAGTCAGAAGTTGTGAGAAGTTGTCAGAAGTGGTTCACAACTTCTGACTTCTGTATTTATTTCTGGAGTGCCACCCTTACTGTATCTTTGTATTGGAGCGAGCTCACCCTCTTCTCCTGGGAGGGCACCCGGCTTTTTGTGCATTGATATATGGAGTGCCGGCCATTCCCTGGATCCGTTATATAAATGAAACCCATCCTGTGCAAGGCTTATGAATGGCTTGCGAAAATCACAACAATCGGCAGCTAGCTGCAAATCCATCTGCAACTCACTCACCACTGAATGATTTTCCCAGTGTGTGTGCAGTCTCTGTGTAACCCAGAACCGACACGGCCAGTGCAAAAAAAAGGTTGATTGAAGCCAGAGCTATCGTCACATGCCCACCCAGAAAATCCCTGGGCATGCCTGCATATTCTCTGCCACTCCCAGATAACGGCCAGCTACTACTCACAAACATCGGCTTCCTGTTAGTCAAACAGTGGCCAGCTTGTAATTAAAAAAATCACTGATTTGTGTTGGTTTGGCATTGCACATGCGTACTGTTATCCGTTCGCATGCACAGTTATTCCATAATCGCTCCCTGAAATTGGAATTGTAACTCCCAAAATGGCGGCTGATTTACATGCAGCAGACACTGTATGTATGAAGTATGCATAAGATGCCAGATTCTTTCAGGTATGTACAAGTTCCTTCTGGTTTACTGAAACTGACAGCAATATATTACCTTAATAAAGAATAGTTAACCCTGTAGCTGTTTGACATTATTATTATTATAGATTTGTAGAGTTTAAAATGTCTAACTCAGTAGTGGTATCGATGCATTATAAAAATGACAAAATGATAACATTTACAAGCATTCAGAGAGATACAAATAAGGGAACTTTGTAATCTATGAAATGTAGATTTGAGTTTTAGTTGTGGCAATGTGTCATATCTGTAAAGTACAGTACCACACAGATGTCAGTAGTGAATGTGTACTTATAAATAGTTTGAAGAATAGATGGGAACAGATTTCACGAAGCGGCAGAGGGAATTCATTAGTAACACTGCCATAGATCCCAATGAGTGGACTTAGTGGAGGGGATGATCCTGTTTGGTTTGCAAAAGCAAACTCCTTCTTTAATGGACAAAACCATGTGCACTGCAGGTGGGGCTGATGTAACGTGCAGAGAGAGTTACATTTGGTGAGTTACATTTGGAGAGTTACATTTGGTGAGTGCAGAGAGAGTTACATTTGGTGAGTTTTGTTTCTATGCAGGCTAAATACTGCCTGCTTTATTACACTGCAATTTACATTTCAGTTTGAACACACCCCACCCAAATGTAAAGGTGCCCACACACTAGAACGATTTTTGGGCCGATCGGTCGATTTCCGATAAATCGGCCGATATATCATCCGATGTTTACCGATAATCGGCCGAAAATCGGCCGATTTTGGTCCGATGCGCGCTCCAGTGGATCTTTAGCTGAATCTTCTGATCTTACGTGCTGCACAAAAGATCAGAAGATTTAACAAAAGAAAAGGAAAAGGAACACACACGGGATCTTAAGAAAAATCTTTGGTAAAGATGTGTGCTTTCCTAAAATCTTTTGTCCAGGACGGAAAAAAGATTTCAAGGCTAATTTATGCGCACATCTTACGATCACAGATCTTTCTAGTGTGTGGGCACCTTTACTCTCTCTGCACGTTACATCTGCCCAACCTGCAGTGCACATTGTTTTGTCCAACCAGAATCACCCCCTTAATATGCAATTTTAGTGTGTTTCATTGCCACGCATAGGGATTCAGCATGGATTTCTAATTAGAAAATGTGCAATCCAGTTGATTATCAAACTACTGCATGTGCACAGCATTCGCATTGGTCATACAGGGCTGCGATTTGCAAATAAATATCTGTACGCATAGCAGTTTGATTGTCAGGAAGCCAGCATTTTGGGGTTAATTAAAACATGATATTTTATGGGTGTGTTTTTTAATGGGTTTCTATCTTCAGCGAGGACCACTTTCAGCCTGGTTCTTCAGCGGTTTAGAAGAAGCCCTAGACTTAATCAGATGAAAAAATAAAAAGTTTATTGGATCTGAGAATGCATCGCTATTTATGATGCATTCTCAATTTTGCAAGGGGCAGGTTTTCTTTCTTTCTGGGTGGCGACTTTACGTTCGCAAGCAACTGCTTTTTCTCTAATTAGCAATCCCTGCTGAAGTAGGCCCATTTATTGACACTCAGTTGATAGAGTAGAGTACAATTTCTTACAGATATTTGTGGTTGTTGTTTATATAGGGCTCACCATACAGAACACATTTGCTTTATGGTACAATCAGTAGCTCTACCAAAGTAAGGTCTTACAATGCATCCTACTCTACACATACTGTATAACTGTACCTGTCTTGTCTCATGATGAATACAGGCTTCCAAATAATGCAAGCTTATCCCCACTATTTTGTACTAACCTACAGTATATTCACTTGTATCCTTTGGAGTCTGAACCAGCCCTTTTCCCACTGGGGAATTACCATCTCGGACTGTTCCATTGTCTGTCTGCCATGTAACATCTATCCGTGGATATTCCCATCGATAGCTTCCTCCAGTAGCTACTGGGATTTACAATTTATCCTAATTTGGACATACTAATGGATATGTAAGGTGATTTCCTTCTACACTGGATACATTCCAATAAGTGGTTATATTGCTATTGATAAAAGCACTATATGAGAGAAATATCCAGTTTATATTTGGGCTTTATATCCCCGAGATTTTATATATACATGCCCATTACCCTATTTATGTTTATTTTGGTCATTATTAATAAGATCGGGAAACATCCCGTCTCCCGATGTATATTTTAACGTTCTAACTTGTTTCTCCTAAAACTTTTAAAAAAAATTCTAACTCTGAATTTCTATGCATCCAGTGAGGAAGGGAAACATTAAAAAAATCCCCACTATGTAACATATGTATATGTAAATTCCAGCTAACTCCTGGAACGGAGGGCTGGATATAAGGAGTTGCTGGCATCAGTCAGGCCACCCCACTGATGAAGTCACTGACAAAATGCGTAGGGGCGTGGCCTGACTGACGCAATATTGGAGCAGAGGAGAGCAAAGAACCGACACCGAGAGCTGTGCCGCGTGTTGAAGCCATTACTGCACACAGCCCGTGTGTAGCAGGGGGACCATGAGTGCAAAGAACAGGTCCTTCTCTGCCCGCATTGAATGCTGAGTGCCAGTGTGGATTTTATGTTATGCCAGGTGGTTTTTCTAGTCCACCGCTGAAGGAGAACTTGGTATGCATGACATACATTGAAGCTTTTAAATATGATACTGCAATATCGGGCACCCTTTTCTTCTATTCTGTTGTAGATATATACATATGTATTTTGCTTTGACAAAGGGGGTCAAACCCTGAAACGTTAGCACATCGATCTGTGTTCGGCTGTTTTTTTACTTTGGAAGTCCGGGGGAGTGCCACTTATACGGAACCTCTACATTGATTGATAAGTGAGCACCCAGGCAGCTGTACCTAATAGGCAGGAGTGCCGGTCCCATCACCGTGATATTTTATAGAGATAGATGCATATATAGTGAGGACTCACCATCTTCATCAGAACAATCCTCCAATGGCTACTGACACCTGCATCGTATCCTAATTCAGCCATCCCACATTGGGAGGACTCATTCACACAAAGTATGAACATTTTCAAAGTGGTAACTATTACTAATATTGGGCCTTATTCTGGTCTGTGCGTACTTTCCCGAATTCTTACGGATGGCGTTTTTTAGCCGTCTGCGCATGCGTGGGGAACGCTATGTGCATGTGCCACGCATGGTCTCCGTACTTGTTCTCACTAATACCGCACAGAAATGTGCACCGCAATCACTCGGGAAATATGGGCGTATTATGGGCGTCATTCGGAAATACACAGGGGCGTAGTTTCAAAGTGGGTTAAACTGGGCGTAAACATGGGCGGACACGAGGGAGTGCACTCATTCTGGTAGGCGTGCATTCAGACAGCACACCGAATGCACGCAAACCAAAAGGCAGGAAATATGCGGTGTTCATAAGCAAGTATTGCTTTGCGGACACCACTCGTTCATGCGCTAGGCAATCGCTACGCCTAATCAGGACGGCCGCACCACAACCAATGTCAGCTGAACACAATACAATCCACTCCTTTACTCATTAATTACACGCTTGTCAGTGCTTCAATTGGAACCATTGCAGCTTAAATGGACCATTACTAAACACACACATATATGCTGCAGTTTTGACACACATTTACACTGCAACCAATGGACAGAACTTGCTATCACTAATATAAATATACATGTCACTTTTACATTCACCAATAACATCGGTGCGTACGGGCAGGTTCCCGTCCGTTCTGACGCGGTAAGACCGTGCATACGCTGTAAGACCGTGCAGAATATGTGTGTGTCCACCGCACACGCATGGTTTGGATGTCGTCCGTAAACACGCCCTCTTCTTAAAGAGTGAGTCCGTCCGAATGCGGAGGACAGGTGGGCGTTTTTTACGGACGATGTCCGCACAGCGTGGCGTGCGGACCGCTCCGAAAGAGAGCGGAAATATACGCACCAACCAGAATAACCTCCATTGTTTTATCAATTTTATCTATAAGAGGACATTTCTGTTCAGTGCAATTTTATTTAGCTAGCCATGTTTTTTATTTGTGTCTATTTGAGTTTATTTTATTTAAAAAAATCTTATACTGTATGTGTAAAGATCATCCAATTCCCTTAGAAGTGTTTTTTTTTTTAAACAATAGTGTTGCTATAAACCCTCAGGGTTTTCTTTTTTACCTCTTCCTCATTAATAAATGGGGTGCCAGAGGCCTCACCGGAAGGGATTCCGACAGTCATTACCCCGACGTCGGAATCCCGACTGCTAAAAGCATGACACACGGGCAGCAGGTATTCTCCCTCGTGGGGGTCCATGACCCCCATAGAGGGAGAATAAAATAAGTGGCAAGCAAAGCGAGCCACTGTGCCCGCAGCGTGGCAAGCGCAGCGACCCCGCAAGGGGCTTCGTTGCTCTCTCCCCAATGTCCCCAATATACTGAAAAAAGGGATATTTCCAATATCAAAAAATTATATTCTTAAAAACCTGGGACTGTCTCTGGAAATGAAGCACAATTGGCAAATAAGTAGCGTACAGAGGAAACTGAGGCATTCTAAACCTGGCATCCTGTAAGGAATTAAAGGCTGCTTTTCTTTTAATAGTAAAACAAAGTTTATAATTAAGGCCTTACTGCTTCCTATGCTACGTGTATATAATCACATCTCTACTCTTTCAACTCTATTACCAAGTATTTGTATAACACCTGGATATTATATTTGTCGGCAATCCAGGAAACACCTAAAGCAAATAACATAGCATAGATTTCCCTCTCACACAGGCACAAAGTATAACATACACAATTACACTTTTTTCTCTCAACTGTCATAGCTTCATCTTCTCCTAATCTTCACACATTTGCAAAATCCCCACTTTACCTCTATCTAACATGTAGATAACAGCAGCACTCCAGTTATTGTGGTACAGGTCGAGTATCTTTTATCCACAATGCTTGGGACCAGAAGTATTTTGCACGATGGATTGTCCTGTGTTTTGGAATATTTTTATATTTCAATGAGGTATCTTGTAGACAGAAACCATGCGTCAACAAAAATTACATTTATGTTTGATAAAGACATTAAATACGTGAAACACACAAATATATTTTATTTTTGCATGATCACTCGTAGTCATTGTAAGTCGGCCCCAGCCCCGATGGTTGGGGTTTGTGCATGCGCATGTGCAAACCCAAATACTGTACAGCTTCGGCGATTTACACACCCGTTGTGGGGAGGGAGGGCCAGGGGAGGAAATGGGGCTGGAGCAGAGGGCTGATGTCACATGATGTTAGAGCCTGCACCCTATTCGGCGGACTCTGACGTATATAAAAATCAGTTTACACTGAAATCACTCGATAGTTGGCAACCATCGAATGATTTCTCTCCCCTTCGGCTTCATGCGAGGGGATTTGTTGACTTAAATCCCCTTGCACGTTACTGAGGGGAGTCGGCAGGCTGCGTTAAGCAAACAACCGCTGCTTAGGGAGGGGTACCGAATTAGGCCCAAAGTTTTTGTACGATATCAGGCACTGAATTTGAATGCTAAGCAATAATTGTCTTGCTCATATTTAGTGCCACTTACATACCATGTTCCCAGTAGTGCCAGTTACATATCATGTCCCCAGTAGTGCCCGTTACATATCATGTCCCCAGTAGTGCCAGTTACATATCATGTCCCCAGTAGTGCCTGTTACATATCATGTTCCCAGTAGTGCCAGCTACATATCATGTTCCCAGTAGTGCCTGTTACATATCATGTCCCCAGTAGTGCCTGTTACATATCATGTCCCCAGTAGTGCCTGTTACATATCATGTCCCCAGTAGTGCCTGTTACATATCATGTCCCCAGTAGTGCATGTAACATATCATGTCCCCATTAGTGCCAGTTACATATCATGTCCCCATTAGTGCCAGTTACATATTATGTCCCCGGTAGTGCCAGTTTCATCATCTGAGTCAATCCTAAATAGTAACACTTGCCCTGGAGCAAGCAGTAGCGTGACCAGCTCCCGAGGGCACTAACTAAGACTGACGGGGGAAGTAGAAGGGGAGGAGCTGGCCACTCTGAAATTTACATAAGTGCCCATGCTCCCTGTGGTAGCCTTCTATTCCCCACTGTAGAGATCCAGTGACACCTAGTGGATGTAGGAGAAATACAGTAGGGCACCCTTTGCATCTTCCATGTACACTATTTTGGGAATGTGTTTGTTCAGAGAGGTCTGGATGCCAGGGTTTAGTAGCGTTTGCAGTAATATGTCACTATGCCCTGGAAGCCACCTGTCACACTAGAGAAGTGGTTATTAAACTGTGGGTCCTAACTCCATGTTGCTGACTCCTCTGATCGCTCAGTCAGTGATCCAAGGAGTCTGAAAAATCACTTGAATTGTTGGCTACTTCAGAATATTGCACCACTGGCTTAGATATATGAGTCATCAGGCAGCTCTGCCCCCACCTCAGTGTTCTGCCTCTTCTGTCCCACACAGCAGCCACTGCTGCCACCAACAGACTGCAATCATGGGTCATTCATCTATGTACAGATATCTATATGTGGCACACGGCTGGCCGCAAGGGCGTACCCGGGTCCTGGGGCTTCTAAGTGCAGCATGGTGGGGTTCCAGCAAGTAGCAGCAAGGCAGTATGTGGAGGAAGGAGGGGTGTACCGACCACAGACTTTATGGGATGTGTCTGTGGATTGGAGTAACAGAGGAACACACAGTGTAGTATTTGGAGGGGGACAGGGGAAATGCCCACTGACTCTCCCTAATCACCAGGGGTGAATTGACCATAGACCTCACAGGAAATATTCCCTGTGAGGTCTATGGCCAATCCATATTGCAAAGCTATTTATCAGCCAGTCACTTATTTTTTTTATCTGGCCCTGCCTGGAGTAGTGGCCCTGCCCCCCTCCTGTTTCACACACATTTTGACATTTCACAGAGCAGAGTACCCAATGCTGTAAATACTTATCTAAGGTGGGCGCCCATTTATTTATTGTAACATTTGTTAAAGGGCCAGGAGTAAGTGCTATCTCAGGGTGTAAAAATTTCTGGGGTGTTTCTGGACTCCACTGGGAAGGGGTGGGGATTATGGTAATAAGTTGTTTGTCTGCATGATGATGGTTTTGAGGTCTGTGCTCAGTCTCAGTGGGATGAATTATTTGAACTGTGAAGATATGTGCTTTGCCTCAGCAACTTAACAGTCTGGGGGAATTCGACTGCCAAGCACATTGAAACCAACAGCTTTCATCCAGGTATAGTGATGTATAAATCCAGCCTACTTTGGTGTTGGTTTCACCTAGATTTGATTTGGTACTGCCCACATGAGGCCACTTCTACAAATTTTTCCAGGGCCACTTTTAGTTCTCAATACGCCCCTGCTAGTCACCCTCTGCCATCACCATCACACTTGCCATCCTCCATTATCCACTGCCACCCTGTCATTTTCTGCCATTTCCTATTACCCACTGCCATCGTGTCACTCACTTTCATCCCCCTGCCATCTTGTTGCCCTCTGCCTCTCCATAGCAACCCCTAGAGGACAACATTGTTAACATTGTCCAATGCCTATCTTTGTCATTTATAAAGTGAGTTTTTATATTCCACAATACATCTACACAACTGTACAAATGTATACACTATGATCTTGTTTTTTATCTTTTCATTTTATAACTACATTGCTTGGAGGAAGTTATATTATTTATGAACACCAATAAGGTTTCAGGTGTCAACGAAATAGTATTGCTAGCCATGGGTGGCATAACGTGCTAGTTTCAGCAATTTTGGAGGGACCCCACTTTATTAATTTTCCTGGTTTTTGTGTGCTGACATTAGTTTTTTTTGCATTTATTTAATACTATACATTTCCGTGATTCCTGCTGACACTCAAGGAGGATGTAAGCGCAGAAGAAACACCTTCTGACAGGCGTTATCTAACCTGCTTCCATAACTCTGATGTGTGCATAATGTCTTAACTGTTAGGAACCATGATTAATGGTTCAGTTCTGTTCAGTTTGTGTTTGGCATTTGACTCTCTGGTGGCCTCCAGTGGTAGGTCTGTGCCATTACAGCTCTATATTCTGTGAGCTTAATTAATTCACAAGTCTGCGAGGTAAGGAGCTTGTTATTGCAGCTTGGGAGCTGTCTGGATCTCTGTTAGCTGATTAATCAATTGAGCCCTTCATAGGGGATTCTTTCTAGCTCTGCCCTGCCAGTGATAGCTTCAGTTCCTGAGTCCTAGCTTCCTGTTCCTTTTGCAGGTAGCTGCTAGTTCCTGTTTCCTGCTGTTCCTGTTTTCTGTCAGGTTACCGCTCTGTTAGGGGCTCACCAGCCATCTGCTGGTCATTAGTTGATTTATCCTTGCACTCAGCCCAGTGTGCAGCCTTCCTGGCCTTTGGCAGTTCCAGCCTGCTTACTTTCAGTAGCAGAATCCTGTCTGTCTGCTCCAGTCTGTCCCAGCCTGCTCTTTACCATCCTGAGCTGCTGGATGTTCCACGGTCCTGCTGTGCCTGTTCCAGGGCATGTAATGCTCCAGTGGAGCTTGGTTTTTTCCTTGTTTATTTATAAAGTCCTGGCAAGTGGCCATATTCCTTCTCTGCACCAGTGCCTGTCAGTGCCAGGGAATTCTTCCCTGTGGTGGTTCGCTGTCTCTTCAGTTGGTTCCTGGTCTCGTGAGTACCCCTGCTAGGGGCTTGGTTTATTTCCTTATTACTTGTGGCTCTCCTGAGCATATCTTTAGTTACCCACCCTCTGCTTGGTGTGCAAGGGTGTCCTTTCAGCAGTATGCTGTATCCTTATTTGCTTTTGCTGGGGTGCTAACTTCCGTTGCCTTATTCTGTGTTCAGTGTTCCATGCGTATTGTTCGTGGTGTGCTTTTTGGTGTGGTGTATTTTATTCTCTTTTGTATGCGACACGGTCGCTGGTGGTTGGCGACTAGGTCGCTGGCACAATTAGCTGTGTTAGTTAGTTTTGGCAAGTTGTCTTTTTCTTTAATTCTCAGTAAGGCTTCCTTAGCTAGATTACCTTTTGACTGTACCCTTAAGGGGTCCCTGGTTCTTTGTCCTCTCATAACACCTGGCTGCACCAGAGCTAGGGCGGGCTTAACTCGTCCTTTCAAACGTGGCGGCTACAGGCGAAGCCTAGTATCTGCAGGAACCGGTCACCTTACTTTGGGGGTCAACAAAGTCAGCGTAGAATCCCACCGTGGCTTTCCTAAACAGCAGTCCCGGCTGCGGGTGCATACCCGAAACAGTAACATTAACTGTGTCAGGAATCTAATTTTCAACATTCATTTTAAGTACTGTACCTAGTGATTCTCACATAACTATTCTGCATGTCAGATATTCTTGTTGTGGAGTTGGTGCATGGAAGTTGCCATGTTGGTTGCCTTGTCAGGTGAATGAATCTTCTCCAATTAAAGTGCTACTTGCCTCAGATGACTCTGCCAATATATAACACTTCTGCTTCATCTAAAGCCCAGTGGTCCCAGTTCCCATGCCCACAGACTAATAGAGGATTCCCCAGATTCAGGCAGGCTGAATCCTGGTACTGTATACTGTAGTTATACTAAACTAGCAATTCCCAATCCCTCTCATGATTTGGATTATTAAGCATAGAGAGGCATAGTGGTGGGATATGTATAAGTCAGTATATAGGCATAGGGCTCCATAAAATAAAAAAGGGAGGTGATATTGCTTTTCTGATACCACTTGCTTTTTGTGGCATATCAGAAAAGCTATTTCTCTCCATATTTAGTGAGATATTGGTGCCAGGACAGACCAAATGGTAATGGTCTGTACCAGTGATAAAGAAAATGTATTTACAAAAGACGTTAATTAAAACTCTGCATATGACACATGTACATGGACCTTGTCTGAGAGAGGGAAGTCTCAGAACAGGAGCTGCCCCCTAATACTGTATACAATATCCTCCACCTCATTACATTTATATCTACAGTATATCAGGGTGTGTGTGTGATGGACATATGTACGAATCTACGGTACTTATGTAGTATCTGGGCTGCCGATTTTCTGATTGTATGGCTTACCTTAAAGCATACAATCAGATGCGATTTGACGCGATTTTCGGTAAAATCTCATCGAATCGCATCCGATTTTGCATAGGATTCAATGTTAACAAGGTCCTGTTCATTTCCCCACTATCCAAGTGGGCATAGAGTTGATTTTATAAAGCGTGGCGAGTGCAGCGAGCCACCGAGCCCGAAGCGTGGCAAGCGAAGCGGAAAACATTTTACGTAATCCGCGGCCGCTCGCCATGCTTCGGGCTCGGTGGCTCGCTGCGCTCGCCACGCTATATAAAATCAACTCTATGCCCACTTGGATAGTGGGGAAATTAACAGGACTATGTTAACATTGAATCCTACGGAAAATCGCATCAGATCGCATGCGATTCGATGCGATTTTTCCGACCCGATTTTAAAATCGGACGCCCAGATACTACATAAGTACCGAATCTACAATAATATAAAACAGATGAAAAAGGCTTATGCATTTTCAGTTGTTTGGGTATATTCCCATGATTTCAGATGAAACAGTCCTATATTTTATGGGGACATTTTAATACTTATACAAGTAGAATAATATTAACAGCAATGTACTCTTTACTAAGTCAAGAGATAATCTAAATAGGCATCTCTGGGTGTCCTTCTTACAGAAGCATTCCCTCTGGTGTTCATTAGTGGATATGTTCTTTGTCATAAACTTTACTTTATGAAAAGGAAAAACAAGTCCCCTTCAGTGAAGTTTTAGACACAATTTTAATCCACAAAACAAAAAGAACAGATAGTGTAATCAAATAAAAAAGGGTGTGGATCGCATTGTCGACCATGTCTAGGTCGACATGGGACCAGGTCGACATGGGTTTAGGTCGACAAATGTGTTAGGTCGACATGGGTAAGGTGGACAGGTCGCGATGTTGACATGGGTTTTTTCACAATTTTTTTACCCGAATGTCGACAAAGTCAACATGGACACAGTTGGACGTCAACCGCAGCCCCTCCCACCGCTCGCTTTGCTCGCAATGCTTCGGGCTCTATTTTATTTTCCCACCACACCCTAGTGGATGGTAGGGCATGAAATACCGCCTGTCGACACATGTCAGCTCAAAAGACTCATGTCAACATCGCGACCTGTCGACCTAACCCATGTCGACCTAACACATTTGTCGACCTAAAACCATGTTGACCTAAAACCATGTCGACCTGGAGACCTGTCCATGTCGCCTCTGTTGACCTAGTTGCCTGTCGACCCAACGGTGTCGACCTAATGACTGTCGACCTAAGTCGGGTCGACAATATTACCGTATCCCATTAAAAAAAAGTTAAAAAAAGCTCACCCTGTCGTAGCCATAACCATTCTCTGAATAGATGGATTAGTCCAAAATTTTTTAGTGAGTAAATTGTCCATGCACAGAAGAAACCCCCCTAGAAGACACAGGGGCATATTTATTAAGCCTTGTGAAGTGATAAAATGGAAGGTGATAAGCAGTTAACCAGCTCCTGTCATTTGTCAAACCGAGCCTGTGACTTAGGGGGTTATTCTTATTTTCAATGTTGTGCGTTTGCAGACACCCACATTTGCAGACACCCAAATTCGCGTGCACCCACGGCAAACTTTCGGTTCGCCAGGTGCACGAACCCTATACGGCGTGCGGGGGGCGAAGAAGGGCGGAGGCTCCGGGCTGCCCCATTACCATACGGGAACACCCAGGCATACTCATGGTAATGAGGCATTGACACGGGTATGGGGGGCACATATCCGACCCAGCGTGCACGCATATGAAAGTGACTTGAAAGTCACTTTTATATGCGTGTACCTTCCACAACTTTCGATGTGGGAGGCTATCCGCGGCATAGGAATAGATGTTTATGCTAAACATCCATTTGCAGCTTGTGCAAAGGGAGGGGGGGGGGGGTGGTTATGCAGTGGGTGGGGTTTGGTGGATTTGCAGGGCTGCGAATTTGCAGCCTTACGAATCAACCAGAATATCCCCCCCTTAGGCTGGAGCCACACATTGCAAACAAATGAGTCCTGTTCACATAACTCCCAACTTTAGAAGATCCAGAGGAGGGCGTGGCCTATACTTGCGACCCTTCCACGAGGTTACGCCCCATTTTCGCCACTGTGGTGACATGGCTAGCGGCTCTGTGAGCTGCTGACCATGCCCCCAGCCCCCCAGGCTGCAGGAATAAATGCTGTGCGAATTCGCACAGTTTCTATTCATGAGTGACAGGTGGGGACTCCCAGCTGACGCTAGCTGCCCGCCCCATGCACCCATGTCATGGGAACGGGCATGAAATGCTGGGCGTTCCCCTGGGTGCAGTGCGTCATCACTACCCCATGCCATCCATCCGCACTGCTAGGTGTGAACAGGGTGGCGAACAAGCAGTTCGCAGCGCCTGCTCGCACCAAGCAGCACATGCGCATTTGTGCAGATTCAATGACTCAGTGGACGGATCAGATTCATACAGCACTAGCCTGCAGGAGGTAGAGCCCCGGTGGTACACTGCTCTCACTCAGGGCTCACTGCTCAATGTGATTGTGGCACACCCCCTGGAGACTAGTGGATGATCCAAACCCACTGCTGATATCTGTAGTCGGAATCGGATCATTTGGTCTACAGCTTGTCGGCCGACAAGCATTAGGTCGACATGGTTCTAGGTCGACATGGTTCTAGGTCGACATGGGTTGACTTTTACTTTTTACTTTTGTTTTATGAGGTATTTAGCATTTTATTTGGTTCCGTTACAGACTGAATGATGTGTTTCATGGCTATTATACTTTCTCTCCTGAGCCAGAGGTAATGTGAATGTTCAGTAACAGTATGCAATCATTGATTATAAATAATATACTAACATAGATTCAGTGTTAATATATTATTAATAATCAGTGCATAAGCAGCTGCCTCCCCAATATGTACCGCACAATCAGTACAGCTAAATAGCCAGCCAACTCCCTTCATGAGTCCCAGCTAGGGTTGCCACCTCACTAATCTTGGATCCCTGGAGACTTTTCCCTCACCCTCATTTATGTGCGCGCTCCGGAGAAGGGACGTGGCCTAATAAAAGGGGCGTGGTCTATTCTGTACAGTGGGCGTGGCCACTGTAATAGCTAAAAATAACCGATTTTTGCCCATTACATATATATATATATATATATATATATATATATATATATATATATATATATAGTTGAATAGCCGGCACTCCTCTGCTTACAATGTGTGATGAGCGCCCGATGCCTTCCCAAGCTCTAGCCCGGCAGGGTTGGCAAATATAAACTGGAAGACTGGCGGCTCTCAGACGACTTGAAATAACAGGAGGCCACCTTCCTGTTATTTCAAGTTGTCTGAGTGCCGCCAGTCTTATAGTTTATATATATATATATATACACACACACACACATATATATATATATACATATATATATATACACATATGTGTATATACACACATATGTGTGTGTATATATATATACATACATACATACATACATACATACACACACACACACACATATATATATATATATATATATATATATATAATGTGCTGGCTGTTAATTAATTTACCTAAGGCTGGCATGCTGGCTGGGCTGGCTTGCGGGTTGGCTGGCTTGGCTTGCGGGTTGGCTGGCTTGGCTGGCTGGGCTGGCAGCCGCAGGCAACACCAGCGGTGAGGGGTGAGCGGATAGCGGCGGGCCTGCAGACAGGCTCGCGAGATGATGATGACATCATCATCTTGCGCGCAACTGTCTCTACGCAGTGGGCGGCGAGCGGCTGAGAAGAGCATGGAGGCTTTTTCAAACACCCGAATTCCGGTAGAATCCCGGAATCCGGGAAACTGAAAAAGCCTCCTTGAGGGTTGCCACCGGATCCGGGAGATTCCCGGAAAAACGGGAGAGGTGGCAACCCTAGTCCCAGCACTGGTCTGTGTCTGCAAGCACTGAGGCTGAGATTTAATAGGGGGCGATTTTTCTTCCTTGGGCGATTTCTAGTAAATAATCACACTTTTGGCCGCAAAAATCGCACATTTTTAACTTGTCGATTTTTTTTCTAACACTTCAATTCGCATCCATATGTTTTCCCATTCTAAAATATACAATTCGCAAACTTAATAGTATGCGATTTTTGGTAAACGTTACCAAAAATCACCCCCCCCCCCCAAAAAAAAAAAAAAAAACGTTCTGACAGGCGAATTTGACAGAACCATGCACAGATCAGTGAGATATGTGCATGGTTATGTTTATTAAAATGTGTAAAAGTTAAAAAACATTTTAAAAATGGCGTGGGCTCCCCCCTCCTGAGCATAACCATAAAAATACGAGGGACATGAGTCATGACTCATGTGCCGAGACACTGGGGGTCATTGTGGTTGACCTGTAAAGCTGCATATTTTATGGCTTTGCGGATCATCTAAACGCTGCCCGCACCAATGCCCGCCCCCCCTCGCACGCATGCAAATGGATGTTTAGCATAAACATCCATTCGCAGCCTTGCGTGCTGGGGCGAAATCATTTGATGGTCGCCAACCATCGAATGATTTCTACAGTGCTCACAGACCTAAGACACCTCTCTGGTGTCTTAGATCTGTGGCGTCCCTGTATGGAAAGAGAGCGGGCAGATAACATCCGCTGACGTCAGCTGCCCGCCACCCGGCCGCATTAGCATGGGAACGGCCAGTGTTTTCATGGGGGTGCCCATGGAACATAGGGCGCTCCCATGGGCACTACCCCATGCCACCACCCCACACCCGCACTGCTCCATGTGAACGGGCTCGCGAATAATGAATTTTCCACGCCCACTGCATGTGCAGTCCCAAACCATCGCGGGGGGTGAGGGGTATACTCACCCGCACCTACTAAGTAATGATTGTAATGATGATGGCGAGGTGATGACGCCACCTCTCTCACCCAGTAGCTGATATAGCGGGGCTTTCTCTCCCCATCCTGCCGTCCTATTGGCTGGTGGGCTGTAAATTAGGTGGTTTGCCATCCTGATTGCTCACAGACAGTGTGGGGTGGGCTGTGTCTGCATCACTGCCCGGCGGGCACACGGTGGGTTTGTGCCCGTTGTGCGCCCGGTTTCAGGATGAAGTTGCCTGATGAGCGGGAGCAGCCACAGCCTGGAGCTCCCTTGTGTGTGCACTGTCTCGCTGCACATACAGTGTGTTTGCAATGCAGACACCCCCCCCCCCCCCCCCATGCAGGGTTTTTTCTTTGACATATATTATTGGTTTTTTTTATTAATATTATTTGGGGGGCAGTCTTACAATGGGAGGAGTCAGGAATGGGAAGGGGAGGAGTCAGGACTGGAGGGGGAGGGTCAAGTTTAAACAGTAAAACGCACCCCCTAGAAGAGAAGTCTAGATTCGTCACTGTCTCCATGAGGGAGAAAATACTCTGTTCCTGGACTTTCCTGATAATGTGTTATTATTGCCAGCACCTGTGGTGAAACACCTTTCTTATCAATAACATAGCTCCTCACAGATGCTAACAATAATATATTACCAGGTAAGTCCAGGAACAGAGCATTTTCTCCCTCATGAAGAGTGTCAGGTAGGCAAGTATGAGACAGTCACACAAAAAAATGTGACTATCTAGTGAAAATGGATGTTTCTATCGGGCACACAAAGTTCGAGTTACACCCCATCCACAGAACAAAGTGGCAGAGGAACATGCCACAGTGCACATTGCTAAAATGAGTTTGCAGGAAGTGCATACATCTTTTACTTTGATTAGAACATTACTACATCCTCGGCGCGAAGCAGTAATTAGAAAAAAGTAGTTCCATTGACTTTAGCAGTGTATGAGCAATTGCCTCCCCAATCCCCGCACTATGCTGCCGCACAGGGAGGAGGATGTGAGGGTATACATACTATACAGGGGGAGGGGGGAGGTCGCGCCTTCTTCCGGATCCCAATATGGCTGCAGCACAAACTGTGAAGGTTGGTGCCTCCACATCAGTCTAGGCAGGAGCCGCATCAGATTAATATTATTACGCCATCACATGGTGCTAGGGACTTCTATGGCGGGCGGGGTGTCCCGGTGATGCGTAGCGGGTCGGGTGTGTGAGTGACACAGGTGCTGCTGCTGTCATCTTTCCACAGCTCGTGCTTACCACGGGGGGGGGGGACCGCTAACGTACGGGCCGAAGTCTTACTTCCCTAGGAGCTGCCAGCCGCCTGGGGACACACGGCGGAGGTGTACAGCGTGGAAGGATATTTCAGCGCTGCTATAACACACACGGCACCCGCTGCTGTTGCGGCTGCTCTCTGCTGTAGCACGGTGACCCGTAGGACGTTATTATATGTGTTACCTATGCGTATTACATTCCCCCTTGGTTTTTGTAGTGTCAGAAAATATTAAATACATTTATCATATGTAAAGCTGCACATAAGATTAGAGTTAGGGCACACATCATAATTAAAAAACCTTTATAATGTTGCAATGTATTTGCAATAATCTGCATCATATTTCCTGTGGCCTGTTTCCACCTGCATAGGTCACTGCACATTAAGGTCCCCATACATGGTGCGATGATCGTACCCATTATGGGCTGGATTGCAATGCATGCGTTGTGCTCAGAAGGCAGTACAAAAAGTATGTGCAGCCCATACATTTTGTACTGTGAGAGGAGATGCCGGTGGGTGGGAGCGAGCATCACTGTGTATGGGCACCTTTACTTTAGTCTCCTCTTAATTAGAAGAACCATTTGCCTTATGGTAGTGTCTAGTTCCCCTTCAGTTTTGACAATTTTCCCATCATGCCATGGGTCCACGTATACCTGGAGGGGGGGGATCTAAATCTGTGGCGAGCGAAGCGAGCCACCGTGCCCGAAGCGTGCGAGCGTACAATGCAGCTAAAATAAAACAAAATAACCTACACCTTTGTGAATTACAGATAAAATAAAAAACATTGTGAGGGCATCTAACAACTTCCGCCCTCACTGAGCATCATATCCTGTAATCAAAACTGAAGGGGATCTAGTCTGTACCATTTGCTTATAGTCAAGGAAGGATACAGGGTGGCATATCGCACCTGTAGTTGTGCTCCGGTGGCAGACACTCCACTCGTGTTACATTTCATATAAGTGGAGCATAGTGCAGGTGCAATCTTAGATGGGTACAGGGTTTTTGGAATCCGCATCCATCTCACTAGTTATTTCATGCTAGCACACGCATACATTTTGACACCAATGGGTTAAAAGTGTGAGTGGTACAGGTGTTTTATTTTACCTTTGGGTGGGGGAGTGTAATTGTTTCTGATGGGTGCCCAATGGTGCAAGTGCCATGAATAAGTAATGGTGCCCTAAAAACAATTGAACTCCCTTAACTTAGGATGGGAACAATTTAGCTGACACTGCCATATGAGCTACAGTATGGTCCTGAA
Organism: Crinia signifera; assembly: GCF_055691185.1. Taxonomy (NCBI): domain Eukaryota; kingdom Metazoa; phylum Chordata; class Amphibia; order Anura; family Myobatrachidae; genus Crinia; species Crinia signifera. The sequence continues at coordinate 284,442,179 of NC_139217.1, forward strand.
AAGCATGTCCACTCCCTTGAACAGGATTCTCAATAAATAAATAAAAAAAGTATTCTTTAGAACGTACAAAGTACATGCATGAAAAGAACTGTCTTATTGTCCGTGCTCACAGACAGAGCATCACTAGTTTTTATTGCCTTCATATTTTTTTTTCTGAAATGAGTGGAATTATTTTTCCGCAAGGCCAAATTTGCAGCGGTAATTACTTCTGAGTGATATATTTACTGTGCAGCATTTTTAAATGGCTGTGGTTAGTCAAGATAGTGGTGTGGCTTCATTTGGAATATGCCTGTTTTTTTAAATATCCTTTAACGTGACTCCTTTATCTCAATTCATTCACCTGTAAAGGGAGCCAGTTGCAGCAACGTGTAAACGTCATGAATGGCACTGCAATATCCCCCCCTTGTGGCCTATCTCACCTCAGATTAATGGAATGCAGCCATATGGGTCTGCAAACAAAAATCAGCAACTACAGTGGTGCTGTAAATGCAATGAATTTGCGGGTAATAATTGTATGACCCCATAACATGTACATAATTGCATAATACAGCACGTCCAGTGTAAAGCTGGCAATCCACTAGAGCGAGGTATTGCAAGAGATATCCCACCAAGTAATACCCCTTTTAGACCAAAACGCCGGGTCGCACCCGGCTTTTTGGACCCTGGTTGAAGCCGGGTGCGACCCGGCGTTTAGGGGCATTTACACCGGACGGGCTTAAACGCCCGCACCCCCCTCCCGCCCCTTCCCGGAGCTTGAAGATGACAGCGCGATGTCATCTTCAAGCGCCGATCGACGCCGCCGTACCCGGAACGCTGCTGGGGGCAGCCCAGCACTAAGGTAAGCTGCTAGGCTGCCCCCAGTCCCCGCGCGCACCCCCCGCCATTGGACAGGAGGTGAATGGATGCCGCACACAGGCATCCGTTCACCTACTCCCCCGCCGCCGCTGCTGTCTGCAGAGTATAGCAGACAGCAGCGCCGGCTGTCAGTGTCAGACTGACAATCCGTCCAATCTGCGTACGCTGCGGTCCGCAGGTTGGACGTTCCCCATTCATGTAAATGGGAGCCGGGTCATCCGACCTGGCGTTCCCATTTACACCGCCCTCTACCCAGGTCCTAGCCGTGTTCTACCCAGGTCAGGACCTGGGTAGAAGTCCCGTGTAAAGGGACACGGCGTTAGGGATTTACACCGCCGAAGATCCGGGTCTGACCCGCCGCTGACCCGGATTTTTCGGCGGTGTAAAAGGGGTATAACTCACACTGCATTTCCCGTGCACCTGGCTTATGTGGTCCTTTTGCATGCGATGTATCATATGTGTTCCCAGTCATAACTTCAGAATATGATATACATTTATGGCAACCATGACAATCTGCGACTCAGATCCAAGGAGCACGGGAACGCGCTTTGAATCCGAGTCAGGAGAAAATGACATGACCACTTTTCATCCGATCCCCCGTTCCAGAAGCTCAGATTCGGATGAAAAGTGGCCATATGGCACTAGTGGGTGGAGACCTAACAGGAAGGGTCAGTTATAACTGCAAAAAAAAAAAAACTAATTGCTTTTATATGATGTCACACACCTGCTTAAACTAAAAACATTATGGATGTTTAATAATGTCGATAAAAAATTTGATCTACATCATCAATGCAGATCTAATGCTGTGTACACATGGTGAGATTTGACATAGATTTTGACTATATAGTCAAAATCGCATGCAGATCGCACAGGTTTTTTACCTTGCGGTCCCAATGCGCGCTCCCATAACAGCACAAATCGAAACCCAGATAGACAGGGCAGCAATGACTATATAGTGCGAATCATCTAATTCAGATTGCATGAATTGTATGTAAATAGTACAGAGATAGCAAAGATTGCATAGCACTCGAATCTTAAGTTGAATAGCAATGGGATCTCACCGTGTGTACACACAATTAGTGGTTTGGCCGTATTGTGTTTTGCCATATTGTATAGCCAAATTGTACAGAGTTGGGTTTCTTGAATAACCAGTTTTCTAAAGGTTTATTTTCTCCAATAAGCCAATGATTATATACAGACCAGTCCATTCAGTGGCGTAACTACTGTAAGGCAGCCCCAGCTGCCGCTTGGGGGAGCAAGCCACAGTGGGGTCTGTGTGGGCGCCGGCACCCGCCTGCCGCTGTCCACTGGCTGAGCACCAGAGGCTAGTCAGACACATCGCGGGTGCGGCCATGGCAGAGATGACAAATCCCTCCACTGATTCAATTGACTGTACACAGAGCTGGCTATTGGCTACTGTGTACAGGATGGGCGGGCGGATGGGCGTGCTAGAGCCAAGGGAAGCAGCAGTGTCTGTTGGTCTCTCTTCCTCTCTCCGGCTTCAGCTTCTCCGTTATGCGTGTGACGTCATCATGTCACACGCTGGGGAGGAGTCCGAGGGGGCGCCACAATTTTTTTGGCAGGGGGGGAGCAAAATTTATAGTTATGCCACTGAGTCCATTGATGGACTGTATTATCTCTGTCAACCAGATGAAAAATTCTGTTTGATTCAATCAGATATTTATTGGACTATCTGTTTATTTGAGGCCAATAAACCCAAGCCAGGTCAGTTTGCTCATTTTAGAAATCAAAATTACATTTAGCTAAGGTCTTTGTTGGCCTGCATGTCCGGCAACTGTTTCCCCTATTTGAGGACCTCATACAGAAGGTTCCACCCAATGCTATTCCAGTTCCTTAAGAATTTCTGGCTAAAATGACATTTTATTAAGATAGTGCAATTGTATTCGGTCACACTTTGCAATTGGGAACATGTTTATTAAACAATAGGGCAGTGGTTCCCAAACTGTGCGCCTGGGGTGCCTCGGAGCACTTGCAGGGGTGCCTCAGGTTGGTGGTCCAGTACCAATTCAAATTATTTATGGCCCATGAAACAGCAAAAATCCGTGCTTGGGGCTCCCAATTATAAAATATGTGTGGAAACAGAAGTGAATCGTGATCCTCACCACATAACTTGACCTAAGGATGACATATAAGCACAACTTATTTCATTTAATTTTTTTTTTTTTATTCTTGGTAACAAACTTTGGTCTAGGGGTGCCCTGAAAAATATTCTGATACACTAGGGTGCCGTGATTCAAAAAAGTTTGGGAACCTCTGATATAGGGTATTAATAGAGAGAGAGTGTTATGATGCCCATGCTTGCAGGAATTTGTTTCATGATGTTCATTCATTGTAAGCAGCAATTTTGGCCTGGAATCAGGGGGTTTAATCCCGCTGTGCACCTATGTTTGTGGCAAAATGCAGTGTTTGTGTGTAAGAAGGGATTTGTGCAGACTGAGGAAAGGAATTAAGTGGCGTGAATGCATGCTGGCCTTTGTGGAGCAATGCAAGACCATGTTTTATGTGGAGAGAGGTTACTGAAGCAGGATAAAGGGGTGGAGAGGATGAATTATTATATATATATATTCCTTGTTGTACTAAGAGGAGAATGTATATTGGGCCTAATTCAGACCTGATGGCAGGGCAAACTTGTCCTCAATATGAGCAAAACCATGTGCACCACATGTACCACCATGTAACGTGCAGAGAGTTCGATTTTGGTGGGGTGTGTTCAAACTGAAATCTAAACTGCATGGTAGAAATAAAGCAGCCAGTATTTACCCTGCACAGAAACAATATGAAACCCCTTTTACACTGAGCAGCAAATTACTGCGTTAAAAATGTCAACCTGGTAATCTGCTGAATTACACAGGTATTTCTTCAGTGTAAGCATGGCCAACCCGGGTTGCCGAACCTGCTTTTTACCACTTACACTGAAGAAATACCCGTGTAATTCAGCAGATTACCGGGTTGATATTTAACTGATATTTAAATTGATATTTGCTGCCCAAAATGCCAGGTAATTGCCGGGTTGCATGTCATGTGAGCGGGAACACACACCGCACCCGTTAATTGCACCATGTATGGGCACCATTAGGCCCTTTGTCACTTACAAAAATACAATTTTGGGTTATGAAGAATTTAAATTCTGGGGGAAATTTATTGTAAGCTAAAATGTTATCAGTGGATGAAAAGTATGGTGCCCATTTACCATTGAATATTTGCAGCTAATTCCCCACAAATACCCGCTGCAATCCCTCCTGTCTCACCAGCAGCCTCATCCACCACAGCTTTCTGTGGGGGATGTGATGCTGCCCAATGTGCCAATATCGGGCAGCATTGCATCAGGTTCCGGGGCTACTGCCATTCTGAGATGGCGGTAGCCCATTTTAGACTATGTAAGGACAGAGAAAAGGAAAAGTTTGTCACGGTGTGGTGCACCTTTATAGACTCTCACGAATAAAAGTTAACTTTTATTAACATAATTTTAAATATAGCGAAATATAAAAACACACGAAACAAAACAACATAAATGTGGTGTGTTAAAAAATGGTGGCTCACTCACTTAGCACAATTCATTAGCTGTATAGGTATACACTGTCGACAGGTAATTCCCGTTGACACTAATGTATTAAATCAGTCTAATATTTTATATAAAGGTGTCTAATTCGGGTTATGCCTTCAATTGGGGGTACAAAGTACTGTATGAGGTCTCTTTACCATATAATGATCTTAATATATAGGTTCAAAAGTTGGGTACCCCTGTAGTCAAAATTGGACAGGTGGGTTCCAATGGTTATATCATTAGTTATATTTCTGCCAAACAATATGGTGAATATTAGCAGTGTGCCATGACCTATATAGGTAGTTCTATGTACTGGCACTAGTGCATGTTATTGACCTTTAAGATCTTATGAAATAAGGACATTACAGATAGTTAATGATGTCAAAATTGGTCACCCTAATTATCCCCCAAAAAAGGGGGGTAATAGTGACATTGATTTGTACTGAAATCATGTGTGTGGGCAGAGATTAATCCACTATACCAGGGGTTCCCAATCTTTTTTTGAATCACGGCACCCTTGAGTATCAGATTTTTTTCACGGCACCCCAAGACCAAATTAACATAATTAGATTGGGTTTATATGCGATTCTTAGGGTCAGTTATGTGATAAAGGGCAGGATTTGCTTCTGTTTGTACACATTTTATGATTGGCAGCCACCAGCACTGGTTTTGCTCATAAATAATTAACCATTAATAATTTGAGTTGGTCCTGGACCACCAACCAAAGGCACCCCGGCATGTATTCTGAGGCACCCCTGGGAGCCACGGCACACAGTTTGGGAACCACTGCACTATACACATCCGTGAGCAGTTCAAGATACACTATGTTCTATAGTGCTGTTTAATAAGGATAGACTGGTGTCCTATAAAGCATTACACAATGTAACAGTATATATGCATAATAATATTCTGCTTCACCAAAAGGGCTCTTGAAACATTGTATAGAGTAAAGATAACTCTCCAGCTTACAGAATCCACATTGTTTCTGTTACACTCCAGCACTATGCCTGGGGAGGCCTTCTGATAAGCACTACTCAAAACGGTCAACACGTGTGTCGACTAATGGTTAATAAATGGCTTGAAGATTAATCAGTGGTAATCTTCACTCACCTCATCACTTAGGTGTCCCGTAAAAGAAACCTTTATGCACTGATCTTCACCTTTTTCCTTGTGAGTAGGGTACGCTCACTTATCCTGTTGAAAATTCACTGGAGCACTGCTTCACTACTGTTCAATTTTTATTATTTTTTCATATGCACTACATTGAAAGAACTTGAAAACTGAATCCAGCGCCATTCACCACTTCCTGTCCCTTAAGAATATTTGTGAATTTGGAAGATGTTTTCGAATTATAAATTGAGTTTTATTCTATTTTTTTATGAATCAGATACCTTGTGTATTTCCGGAATGGGGAACTTGGGCTTGATTCAGCTTTTGTTTGCAAAGCAAAAAAGCACATAACTGAGTAAAACCATGTTGTATTGCAGGTGGGGCAGATGTAACGTGCGGAAAACGTTAGATTTGGTTGGGGTATTTTCAAACTGAAATCTACATTGCAGTATTAGAATAAAGCAGCCAGTTTCTCGCTGCACGTGCTACATTAGTCCTCCCTGCAGTGCAATAGGGTTTTTGCCAAGTTGTGTTCTTTTTTGCTTTGCTAACCAAACTGAATCAGGCTCCTAGGTCACTGGTTCCCAAACCTTCTTGAATCATCCAACACTGGGGTATGAGCACTTTTTCCCGGCACCGCCAGACCAAAAGTGTATTTTATAATAAATTGAAAAATTATATAAAATTAAGTAAATTGTGCTTACCTGTACCTTTTTAGGGTCAGTTATGGTAGACATACTTGTGGTTTAATTGTCCACATATATTTTATGATAGGCATCCAACAGCAATGGTTTTTGCCTATCGCATTGACTAGTAAAATAATTAACTTTGGTCCTGAACCTCCAAACAGTCACCTCTGCACTTATCTAATGGTCCCCCTGGGTGCCTAGGCACTGAGGGGGCAGATTTATTAAGCTCGGTGAAGTGATAAAGTTTCTGGTTTTTATCACCGGCCAATCAGCTCCTACCTGTCATTTTTCAAACCAAGCCTGTAACTTCACAGGTAGGAGCTGATTGGCCGGTGATAAAGTACCAGAAAAAGGAAGGGGTGGTGGAGCGCTAAATTAATCTAAATAGAATCAATTGGGTAGTACAGTATTAATATTTTTAATTAATCACATAAATTTAAAACACATATAGACATGTATTATTAGCAATAAGTGACTGTCACAGTAAAATATATAATAAAAAACGTAAATATACACAATATTGATGGCTGGACTAGTGAGGTATTTATATTGTTAACCAGAGTTCCAGTGATAGAAGGATGGTGGCTTACTGATTTTGTATTGGTACGGTCCCTGGTGTAGATCCCAAATGTAGATTCAATTTTGTAGGTGAGTCCATAAAACCTGCAGGAATAGGTTCCGCTGGAGGGAAAGATGTAATCCTCACCAAAGAGGCGTCCTCACGATTATGCGATCCGTATGTCCTGAATGTTGAGCAGGTGGTGGTGTCCCAATTGCAACAATTGCATGCGATCTTGGCAGGGGATTAGCCAGGAACCAAAGTGTAAAGCCAACTTGGATAAGAGTTTAGGATATCCGGTAACTCCTCAAGAAGTCCAACAGATTAAAATCAACAGATGCTTCCCAACATGTTTCGCTGCTCGCTGGCAGCTTTATCAAGGGCAGCTTTATCAGCTTCATCCCTTGCTAAAGCTACATGTGAGAACAAACCGCTTTATTGTCAGGATGCTATGGTAGAAGATGAAGCCATAGTCTTGGCAGTAATAAAACATTTATAATTAGATTTGATAATTCTCCTATTCTGCTTTAGGTTGGAATTATTGGTGGGTCTGGACTGGATGATCCTGATATTTTAGAAGGCAGAACGGAGAAGTATGTTGATACACCTTTTGGCAAGGTATGTGCTGGTATTAGCCCTCTAGTGTTTTTAGGTCTTTTGGGCTACCCCAAAGTGTTCACTTAAAGCGGTTCAGCAGGCACATTGTGACCAAACTGCTAACTGATTGTTTACTGGGGAAGTCACTATCAGTCACAAAAACTGACATTATCCCCTCCTCATTATACGTGGCACTCGTATGTCAGCAACCTTCCCCTCTATTCTGAATTGTGGAGGTCTGCATTTGCAATATTATCAATCATTTTTAACTTCTATACAATTGCAACATTGGGGTGTATTCAATGCTTTTTGCGATTTCCCCCTTTTTAATGTTATAATACATGCAATAATTATATTAAATTGTTTATGGAACCATCGTATAGTCAGTCGATTCATTTCATTTTTGCTCAGTTACAGACACTTTTGAATGTCCTGATAAAACTGAAATGCATCCTTGTGTTATGTTAAAATAACAGTTCCTAATAATAATTTATTAATGGTCAAAATTAATCTAATTGACTTTGAATAAATATATCTTAACATTTCATAGAGAAAGTGACTAATATACTTATTACTATATACTCGTTTTCCACTAGATGTCACTATAAGCTATAGAGAATTGCAGATCACATTCCCAAGCGATCATAAACCTGCTACTCAAGTGTTTAAAAAGCCATTCAATCCATAAGCACCTTTGCCTTCTTTTAGTGATGCCATACACCTAGCTGGCTATGGTGGTGCAGCATGATGTCCAGTTGCTGAGTGAAAAAAGCTGAGATTTTCTTTCTGTATACATATATCTGTATCGAGCAGTCCTTCACTAGGATACAGGTCACTCTGAATTATTTCTCAGTCCAAATACAGTAAAATGTCACTTGCATATAAAGTTACTGCAATGCTTTTTTACTTAACCCTATTATTTATTTACAGTTTCTTATATAGCGCAGTATATTCCATTGCGCTTAACAATTGGATTGGTCATGTTGCACCACTTAGATGTGGGGGGAGGGAGGGATCGTTCTTTACTGTTATAGTGTGAGGCGAAATGGATTCAGCGACTGGGAACAATGTCTCCCGGTGGTCTGAACGAACAAAGGGGACTTAATGCATTTGTATGACGAGGTGTCATTCATATTTAACTGCTGGTACTATACCTATGCAATTTTTGACAAAGGTATACGATAACTCTGGCGTAGGTTCTATCTAAATATATTGTAATTGTGTATTCATGTTTGTTTTGTATTATTTTCATTTCCTTTTTTTGTGTATATTATTGTATATGTGTGTCTCATTGGTCTATTCTAGTGAGCATGTATATTAATAGTATTGTTAATGTTACTGACAACATTGCTGCGGCTTCATAATGATGATTATTTTACTTCTGTAAATATTCATATATGGTCATATTGATTATGTGTGAATGTGTGAGATTGCCTTTAAATTCATCAGCATAAGTGCTCAGTGTGTTCCAGCCTGCCGGATCGTCCTTTTGTACATTGTATGTTAGTATTTGTTGCCGGGCAACAGGCTCCGGGAGTAGGTGACGTCACTTGTGGTCGTACATAGTGTTCATTCTAGCACCCGCTATCTTTGAAAACCCTTGCAGTTCCTCTTCCCTGCCTGGGGTGTCGCTGTCTGGTCTGTATATCAGCACTGATATTCAAACCAGACCTGTGCTAGAAACACCACAGCAGACAGTGACACCCCAGGCAGGCAACAGGAACTACATGGGTTTTCAAAGATGGCGGGTGCTAGAATGAACACTAGTACACTTCCAGACGCCGCTGCGCTGGATGGTTCGCGGGAGCACAGGTGCAACATCAGTACCCTGTGAAAGGTTGTTTTCTCTTGCTGGTCATATTGTGCAGAAGAGGAGTTTGGTTATCATCTGAAAATGTAAATAACTTGGTGTGTCTTAAGGTGCCCATACACTGTACAATTGTGCTGTGCGATCCACGCTTCCGCGAGCATCCCATCGCACAGCACATAAAGACTGTGCAGCCTGTACTTTTTGAACTAGCTCCCGATCGCATCGCATGCATACACCATAATTCCCGTGCATTTTGAACTAGATCGTATCGCATCGGATCACATGCGATCCGATGCAATCTAGTTCAAAACGCACGGGAATTATTGTACCATGTATGGGCACCTTTAGCAACTGGCTTGGTGCAGATTACTAAATAACAATAGAAGCAAATCAGGCTCAAAAAATAAAACCGGTTAAACAAAAATAACCATTTAATTGAATTTTGTATAAATGCAGCTCCCAATTGTAATCTGGAATATTACTAATTAGTTTAAAACAAAGAGAGTATAAGAGAACTGTGTCTCAGAGAGCTCAATAGTTGAATGATTAATAATTAATCATTTCATCAGAGTATAAATAAAACAGCACAATTCATAAAAAACAAAGATAAAACAAATACATATATAATTTAAAGCAGCCACTAATTTCCACAGGAGTATGCAAATCCTTTTACGTTAATTACTTTTGACTTATTTATTACTTGAATACCGGCTGGCCAGCACTTGAAGTGATGTCTGATGTTAAGGGATAAAGTACCTCCTTATTCGAATTGAAAGTGCAAAAAGTATCCAATAATTTGAGTGGTAAAAAAACACCAGAAAGGTTTGTTCCAATTGATATATCGGGGCACACTCACAAAAAGCCAGCACTGGGTTAATATCACTGATATGAAAGCTGCTATCCTCCGTAGAGATGTTTGCAAGACATCAAGGGGAAATAATTACGTCAGGTCAGCTCAGGGGGTCACTGATGTGGAAAGGTGGACAAACCAGCCGGGGAACCTGAGTGTGCACGGGTAGTTTGATGGTGTCACTGCAAAGCGCCCCCAGCCGTGACTCACCGGGTGCTCATTCAGCACAATTCAGAAAGAGAGATTCGGTAAGAAATCTCCAGTTTTTTTAAAGCGGAAATCATTTATACGGCAAAATCAAACTGGTTTTACAGTGTAAATGATTGCCGCTTTAAGTAAGAAATCGCCAGTTTTTTTTTTTACACTGCTAATCCAGTTTGATTTTGCAGTGTAAATGATTGTCTCTTTAAAAAACTGGAGATTTCTTACCGAATCTCTCTTTCTGAATCACTCATCCTATTAAATTTCACCCTATGACTGGGTACCATGGTGATGGACTTTGAACGAGGAGAAAGAAAATAAATCAGTTTATCTTTGTTCAAAGTGCGTAAACATTAAATCAGGGGGCTGCACCCTAGCAGGCCAGGAATTATATTTGGATAAAACTCCTGGCAGGCGGGCATCTTAACCACCCACAAAATAACAAAAATTATCACTATTAAATTTATGGTGCGGGTCTTCCAACCCCTTTCTCTCCAATACCATGGTGATGGGCCTACATGGACATCACACTGCAGATTATTGGAGCCTCATGCTGAGGGGCTGCCGATTACTGTAGGGAGATCACAATGAGAGGGTGTCCCAATGTATAAAGTAATCATGCAGGGACTTCGGAAATACTGCCTCCTGCTTATACCGCTATCAGCCTACAGACTCCAAACTCTTAGGGGGCCATTTATCATTAAATATTTAATATCTCCCCATTGTATGAAAGTGGGGACAGCATGATTACTGTGATCCCTCCATTTCCGACAGATGCTTCAGCCCAATAGGTTTAAATGGGGGATGCTGTCAGATTTACCAAGCTTCGGCATGCATTTCATTAATGCCCTCTGAAAACGTATGAGCTACACATTTTGGAAAATTAGCCTGTAGAGAGGGTTCCTCTGGAACCTTCCTGAGAAATAGCCACTGCCTATATGCAGAAGTCATGCTACGGCTTTGATTTTGGGCTGTAATTGCATTGAGTATGCGATCATTGATAAATATACCCCTTATGCCACCCATACACGCAGGGCCGCCAAGAGAAATCCTGGGCCCCGGTACAACAACTTCCTGGGGCCCCCACAGACAGAGCTCCTCTGCGGACCTGTTGTTACGCCACTGCTTCCAAGGTGGATACAAGGACAAAAATTTACACCGTAATGCCTATTACACATGTCACACACCCATTACATATTCTACCACATGCCATAATGCTCATTACATTTTATGCCACACACCGTAGTGGGAAGTACACATTATGCCATACACCGTAATACCTATTACATATTTTACCACATGCCATAATGCCCATTACACATTATTCCACACACCGTAATGCTCATCTCATATTAGCGGGTTAAAATGCTCGTTGCCATGGGATTAACCTGCTCTGCCAGGTGTAACATGCTCTGCCAGGGGTTAACATTCTCGTTGCCTTGGATTTACATGCTCTGCCATGGGTTACATGCTTTGCCAGAGGTTAACCTGCTCTTGTCATGGAGTTACATGCTCTGCCAGGGGTTACATGCTGACTTCCAGAGTCGGATCTCAGCCCCAGCAGCATGCAAGGAAGCAGCAGACACAGAGCAACCAGCCACACACCTTCCACCTTGGAACACCGTGACCTGGACATGGTTGGTGAACCAGGTCTGGGACTGTTGGGCTGGAGACATGGCACTGTCACCTGCTGCTGGTGGTGGCGGCTAGGATGGGAATGTGGGGAGCAGGGTGGGCTGGATTCTGCGGAGTGGGTGGTACTCCCGCGTGAGGTGGCCTCTCTCTGACCCAGGGACTACCTACTCTAAGTATCCTCCTTTTACTGAGCCAGGGTAAACTCACAAGTCATGTGGCAGGCCCTGGAGTCGGAGAGCAGAACAATGCTCAGAAGGACCTCTGTGATGCTGCTGCCCCCACGTCCGCCCACATCCGCACTCCCAATGCCGCTGCTGAACAGCTGACTCAGATCCGGCGTACTCGCCACAATTTTTTTTTTAAATGTGTGTCCAGACCAGGCCCCCCCTGACAGGCCCGAGCCTGGGTAAACTGTACCTGCCCCCCTCTCTCGGCACCCCTGCATACACGTTGCAATGAGTTGTGCGTTCCCGCACACATCCCATCACACAGCACATAAAGTGTACTTTTTTTAACTAGATTACATTGCCTCTAGTTCAAAACGTGCATCGCACAGCGTATGGGTGGCATTAGTCTGGCTCTGCTGATATTTCTCAGCAATGCTGTCTTCCATTTCCTGCTTCAAGGAAAATAGAACCACAGCACTAGAGGAGAGAGATACACAGGAGCCTCTCACACTGAGCCCTGCATGCCCTACAATATAATACTTGTTTAATTATGCAGAATATAAAAATGTCAGTTTTCCCCATGAGGTTTTTTCACAACTGTTTTAATGGAAAGAAAATTGGATGTCACAGCTCAGCATGGCGTCACCTCTTGATCAGTTACTAAAGCGGAGTTTACCCTATGCCGACAGACTGGTTGACATAGCATCTGATTGGTAAGCATACACACTTACCAATTGGCCGGTCGATGCATATATCCTGATGTCGTAATTTACCATCCAACTGTGATGTCCGTCCCTGCAGCAAATGTATGGGTCACCAGTGCACACCACCAGATGGGTATGGGTCATAGGGTCGACAAGGCGAAGGTCGATATGTATCAAGGCTGACAAGTGGTTAGGTCGACAGGGTCATTAGGTCAACGTGGGCTAGGTTGAAGGTGGACATGGGTTTTCACACTTTTTTAGGTGCAAAAACCCATGTCGACCTTCAGGTGTGTCTACCTTGATGCATTTCGACCTTCAGTGGTTGACCGAATGCATGTTGACCTTCCTACTGTCAACCTAGTGACCGTATCCCCACCAGACATTTAGGCTTCTATTGTTACCCATCTTCATCATCTGTACATATATTTTCAGCTCTGATCTATTACAGATAATGGCTGAAAATACATGCCACCTCTGAACTTTAAGTCATCAAATATAAATTTTACTGCGCTAATGAAAAATGAGTGCCATAAATGAACTACAATATTAAACCAACTTGTGTATGACTAAAATTTATTAAGTTACTTAATATAAGCAATCGATTAAAAAAATACTTCTGTATAATAAATGAGCTATCTTTCGTGGAGGAATGAATAAAATATAGATCTAGAACTTAGATTACTATTGTATTATATAACTGATTGGGCACCGTGTCATTTGAATTCTGCTTTGTACAGAATATAAATGTACAATAAATAAACATTAGTTTAAAGCTGTTAAGCTCACAAATGTATTAATTGTGCTTTAATCTTGTTCTGAACCCCTGAGGGTGTGAGAGAGCACTGTTGGCGAGTTGTAATTGATCCTAGTGAAGGCTACAGATGTAGCTGGCCACATCTTTGCGGGGGATGGCGATTCTACTGCCAGGGGCACGCGCGCATGAGACGCTCGCGCGCCCCATAGCAACGAAGCTTGGCGGGGGTCCCCGCTGCTACCCCCGCCGTTGCCATCGGTCCCCCTCGCCGCCCCGACTCCCTCCCGAACTGGGCAGGGTCTCCCTGAAGCGGAGACAGGCAGGGAGACACTGCCCAGCCGCCATGATACTGGGACGCACGTGCGTGTGAGACGCACGCGCTTCCCAGTCTCTATCGCCGGCGCTCGCCAGTGCAAGGGATCTGCCGAGCGTCGGCCAAAGATAAAGCCGGCTCCATCTGTATATGAAGACAGAAAAGGAAAATTATACTAATTAATTGTATACATCAATGTTCTCATTGTATCTTGAAGTTATCCATCTTAAAAATGATTAAACTTTTTATCAATAGTGGCTATCTAAAATCAGCAAAATATTAAAATCAAGTGTTAAGTGGTGTGTGTGTACATGTGTAATAAAGTTAATATTATTAAAAACCGTCTGCTGTGTATATTTATTTTATATAATGAGGTGTTTTATCTTAGAGAAGTACAAATATATAATTGCTCAACCAAAAGGATATTAGTTGATGGAATATTTCAGGGATATGATCATTGTGGATCAATAACACTTCTCAATCCATGTAATGTATTTTCACCTCAGTATTCTAATAAACAATATTTGTGATTATCTCTGTGAAACTGTATACTCTACTTTCTCACTGTAAAGCTCTGTACACACGGAGCGGTTGGTTGCCCAGTGACCATATTGCTGAGTGTCTCTTTTTTTCGTCAGTGACGAGCGATGGTCACTGATGAAAACTGAGTCACTGCAGGAGAAAGGCACTGGAACATGCTCCAGCGACCAGTAATGGGTTGGTGGTGGGAGCGTGCTCTTAGTGACCGTTGCCTGGTACACACAGAGATAGGGCCAATCAGTGACCATATCCCCAGCAATTATCACATGTGCACAATGCACTGTTCACCAGCGATTTCTAGTCAAAATAGAATAGAGGTTAAAAAAATAAAAATAAATTTTTATAGTGCATATGCTGCACTAGTTAACTGTGGGATAACTCTTTTTCAAATGTATTACTAAGGTGCGCTAGAGACAACCTACCGATTAACATTCAGCGTGGCTGTCCCCTTCAATCCCATAAGCAACTAGCGGCACTGGGCGATGTATTAACAGCAGGGCTGCCATCACAAATTGCAGGGCTGCCTTCACAAATCAGGACTGACCAAATTGGCAGGGCCCCCATAGGGGAAGGGTGGGGCGCATGGTAGAGGCACCTGTAAAAAATGAATATTGGTGCAGCTTTTTCATTGATAATAAGGGTCCTTGAGGTGTACTAGGCTATCCCTACCTCTTGGCGATTTGACAGTTCGGGGGTTGCCTGGAGTTAGTGCACTGCTCCCTGCTGCCGTGTCCTTCCTTTTGCAGCACTGGCTGCCGTCGGAGTAGTGCTTGGTGGGCTGGCAATTTGGGTATAGCAGGTAGCTGGTGACCTTGCAGCTGTGGCCATTGTGTTCCCTGTGATGTGTCCTCCCATGTGCAGCTGGGACTGCTGTCAGCGAATAACGTCAGATGCAGGGTAGAGTAAAAGGAGCCACCAGGGACCTCACAATGGTCGCAATGCCTCGTCTCATGCACTAGGCACTTTTTCTTGATACACTGGCAGCCCGGTACTAATAACAAAGCTGATACCTTGGCCCCATTTCGGTCTGGGCCTGGGACTCAAGTACCCCTAGAACCCCCTGATGGCAGCCCTGATTAACAGCCACCTAGGTGTTAATCTGCCCTGGACGCTTTGCCAGTCCAGGGCTAGTTTTGTCCGATTCCCACTACAGGACAACGCTAGCCCTGCTGCTGGCTTCAGGCTGCACTCGAGATCTCATGATAATAGCCTTGGACATGGGACAGTTGGCCCACTTGCGCCGATAAGGAGAGCCTTGGACACGGGACATAACGGCTCTTATTATCGGTGCAAGTGCGGTTAATACATTTGGCTTTTACCAGTGCCCACTTCTCTTTGTTATGCAGGAGAAGCAGGACCTGTTATTTTCAATATGCTAAGGCAGCATTAATACATCTGCCCCAGAATAGCTTGCAATTTTCAGCCAAAATGGGGGGGGGGGGGGCGCTGGACTGGGGGGGCACCCGCGGCACTCTATGCTGCCTGCTGTCTAATTGCCGGGGGGGGGGGGGGGGTGGCTCCTGCTTAGGGGAGAGGGCAGCCCGCTATTCTTGCTGTCGGCGCCGCTGTTCCCCGTAGAGATGGGACGTTCACGAACGAAGCAAATCTTTTGGAAGAATCCCATGAAAGAACGAGTGAGTCGCCGATCCCAAAAAGGTGATCCGTCGTTCTTTTACTTTCAGTTTCGTTTTTAATAATAATGCATTTGCCTGATCTCAGCACTGCCACCTGTGGCAGCTGAGATGTACTGACTCCAGAGACTGAGTTCAGTGCTGTGACTGCAAGTAAAAGAAAGATTAATAAGGCTGCTGCTGCTAGGGATGGCCATCGGTGCAGACGCCATCGATGGTGATTCTGCACCCAGCCACCGATCAGTGTGTTTGTTCAGCGCAATTAATTTTTTTTTTTTTTTTTGTAATAAATGATTGGAAGACAAAATAAGCTTTGTTATTAACAAATTACCCCTTCTTTCAAAGTGAACCGTTGACCTACCCAAAAGATACGGATCTTTTCACTGACTGTTCTGCTGGATCCCAGCTCTCGCTAGTGACCCGTTCTGCCCATCTCTAGTTACCTGTCAATGCAAACAGCGGAAGCCAGCAGGACCAATGATATCGCTGGGTGGGTGCACGCCCACCCAGTGATATCATTGGTCCTGATGCCGGCTTCCGCTGATTTGCGCCTGTCACACTGACCGGGAACAG
Source organism: Crinia signifera (assembly GCF_055691185.1). Lineage (NCBI taxonomy): Eukaryota > Metazoa > Chordata > Amphibia > Anura > Myobatrachidae > Crinia > Crinia signifera. The sequence goes on from NC_139217.1 coordinate 284,458,732, forward strand.
CAGTGCCGACAGCAAGAAGAGCGGGCTGCCCTCTCCCCTAAGCAGAAGCCACCCACCCCCGGCAATTAGACCCCCCCCCTGCAATTAGACCACCAGCAATTAGACAGGGAACAGCAGCGCCGACAGCATGAAGAACTGACTGCGCTCTCACCCAGGATGAAGGCCATCCCCCTGCCCATTCCCCATTCTACATGGCATTTACAGCCAATCCCCCAGCTTCGCGCCAGAAGCGGTGTTTAAACAACAGATAATGAGGTTACATCGCACTGCTGGATGCTGTATAGTGAGTGGGTCCTGAGTTCTGAGGCCCTGCATGTTGATGAACTAACAAGGGGAGGGGAGGGGGGTCCGCACCAGTATGATTTTACACACATTACCTGGTACTCACAATTATTACTGTATTCCTGGAACAAATGACTTCTGGAGAAACTCTCCAATTTGTCAACAACCACCATAGACAGAATGTACACTGGTGGTTTTGTACAGTATGTGACAGTCAGTGGTGCACGAGTAGGGGGTTTTTTGTTCACTTGGGAGAAGCGAACCAAAGAGAGAAAGAAGCTTTGTGGGCGCACTCTTATTGTTAGTAAATATGATATTAATTTAAAATGTAACTTTTATTAAGATCCTTATTAAAATAACAAGAGTCGTTACATAGAATAGAAAGACAGATAGATTTGATGGAGAAAAGATTTTTTTATTATATAATGTAGTGTGCTAGCGCTAATTGCTTGTTCACACCTTAATCTCCATTCAGCGCATTAGTTCCTTGTCATCATTGGTATATATACACAATGTGATTGTAGGCGAAGTTGAATGGTTTGTATCCCTCAAATGGGTGGCTGGAATTGCCTTGGGGGATATTGGTTGCCCCAGCAGCGGAGCTTTTTGGTATTTATAGCTTGTATTGCTCATGCAGTAGGCGTATCCAGTGCAATTAAATTGTGGAATAAAGCTTGTCCAAATTTTAGATACCACACCAGTGTTTCTTCAGGGGTCTCCCACTAAAATACTGAACTGGCCCTTCACTGCTTTGCTTCCAAGTTCGGGAAGTTTTTGGGCAGTTCCAGTGAGGTATGATGGTATACTTAGGACCAAATTCCCATTCAGCAATTGCCTGGTTAACTGCAGTTAGAGCATTTATAGCTATCTATATACCATGTAATTTTCTGAAATCATGAGAACCAGTAATGGTAAATTGCAACTGTATATAGAAACAGAGATTTACCTTTATTGTAAACCGTGGGTGCCCTTACCGATACAGAGGTAATTAACAGGTAGAGGAATAATGTATATACATGGGAGAGAAAAGGAGGGGGTGGAAAAAAGGAGGAAGAAAATTATTAAATGGGGGGGGGGGGGGGGAAGAAGAGAAGGGAAAACAATTGAGTGAGAGACAGAGAAAAAGGAGAAAGAGAGAAAGGGGGAAGTAGATCAAGACGTTAGGAATGTTAGATTTAAGTCACAATGCAGGTGATGAAATCACCAAATTATTGATCGCCTGTGATCAAGCAGTGGGATATATAAGTCACTTGTTGGAAAAAACAATAAATGAAATACTCAAGAAAAAATTCAAGAACAAATTCAAGAAAAAATTGATGATGTTATATAAAGGAATTAAAGTCACTTTGTCCTGGTGTAGGCACTTATATCCCCTGACAAACAGAATTTCACAATGGAGGTTGCTGCATAAAAGCGAAAGCACAGTGAACCTATGCTGTTGCCAATGATACTGGCAGTCCTTATTCTGGAGGGTTTCAGGAATAACTGGTGAGTAAATTTATGTCTTAAATATATTAGCACTGAATTGTGCGTTTCACTGCAGACACAATAGACACAGTGACCCTGCCAGTAGACACAGTGACCCTGCGCTGTTACCAGTTGTACTGGCTTCAACGTATCTATAGAACACTCTAATGTCTTGAACAGGTTTAGCACTGTATTGTGCGTTGGTATTGTATTGGGTGTCACTCTGCCGCTGAGCGCGGACAGGAGGCACCGGTACCTGCGACGCCTGGACCTGGCGTTTAGATGTGGGGGGACCTCGGGGGTCCGGTATTGAGGGATGAGGTGTCCAGGCGGGTGGGAGAGCTGTTAGGCACTGAAAACGCTGCTGCTGCTCCGGCTGGGGTCCGCTAATACACGTGTTTCGCCGTTGGCTTCCTCAGTATGCGCCATTTTGTTTGAGGGCAAATGCCCTTACTCTTATTGAAATGTAGATCCAATCATCGTCTTGCTGTGTTTGATTGACCTCTCCCATACCCAATGAATGGGGAGTGTTTAGTTTATGGAATCAACGAATGATATTGGTCTATTTTCTGGTGATGTCACCATGTTGACTTCCCTATATACAGCGTGTCTGCTGTTTTTACATTGATTAAGTTGCATTAAGATTTGGCAGAATTAAGTTCTTATATTGCTGATAATGGGATTTCAATTACTGGAATAAAGACATAAGGAAAGGGGCCATGATATTGTAAAAATATATATATATATATAACAAAATAAAAATAAATAATAAATAAAATCGGACTGAAAACATTGGTTGACTCAATGTCGACCATTGTGTTGACACTTGGTTTTGTTGTTCTATTATTGATTAAATTTATTTAAATTTGTTGGGGTTACTAATTACAGTTAGATAAATATATGGAATAAAATGAATTATGATAAAAACTAAAATTATAAACTTGATAATAAGTGAAACTTGACCAGTGTGTGTGCTGAAGTGCTAGTAGTGCCTTTACTGGGGTGGAAGTATGGTGTTTGGGGAAGAGTTGGGGCCAGGTGAAGGGAAGTGATGTGAGTGGTGTGTTGATGTGTTAAAAGGTAGTTAGTGGTGAGGTGATGGTGCTGATGGTGAAAAGTGGTGGTGGGGATAGGGTCTTGTGCTAAGTGTCTCTAGGTGGGTGCCGTTGGGTCTATTGAGGGTGATTATAATAATTTAGTGACGTAGGTGAAATAAGTTGGTGAAATAAGTTATCAGGAGGTGGATAACATTGTTGGCTATATTAGGAGGCCAATGGTTTATAAAAAGAATAAGGATGGTGTGAATTTATTTGAGAAAAGCTCCATATTTTATGTCTTCATTGAGGCCATGTGGAGCCAGTGAACCTAGACGAAAAATCCACTTTCCCTCTTTTTGAAGAAGTGTTTGATTAAGATTTCCGCCCCTTAAACCAAGATGGATCTGTTCAAGGCCAAAGATTTTGAAATTCGCGGGTTTGCCTCCATGTTGCTGATAGTAATGTCTGGCCACGGTAGTCAGTTGTTTCATTTTAATTATATCGGTGTGGGCATTACGTATATTGCCCAAATGTTCAAGGGCTCTTTGTTTCAGCATGCGACTGGTCATTCCAACATATCGTATACCGCAGTCGCACATGATGCAGTAAATTATGTTCTTGCTCTTGCAGTTGAAATACCCTTTGAGGGGAATTGCTTGTCCATACTTATCGTTGATTACGGTGACTTTTTTTACATATTCACAAGCCTTGCACCCTCCACATGGGTAGCTACCCTGGGGGAAAGTGTTTTTAGTCTTTGGGCCAGAATAATGGCTATGTACAAGTTGGTCCTTTAGGCTTGGTGCTCTTCTCCAGCTCATGTCAACTGTAGAGTTTTTGGGCTAAGTCAGTGTCACTCAGAATGATCGGCCAGTGTTTCTGAATGATTCGTTTTATCTCTCTCCACTCTGTGCAGAAATTGCCAACAAATCGGATAGTCGAATCTTCTTTTGTTGAGACAGGTTCATTTTCTTTGAAAAGCATTTGTGACCGGTTAGTCTTGGACACCATCTCTCGTGCCTTCTTAATTGATCTTTTTGAATATCCTCTTTGTTGGAGTCTGTTGCTGAGGTCTTCGCAATTATTTTTGTATATTTCCTCACTGGAGCAGTTTCGCTGCAATCTTAGAAATTCCCCTTTGGGTATGTTGGCAATGGTAGGTGGAAAATGGGCGCTGGTGTTGTATAGTAGGCTGTTGGTTGCTGTTGACTTCCTATATATTTTAGTGTTGATCATATTGTCTTCTCCTCTGTATATCCTCAGATCCAGGAAGGTTATGGTGGTGTTGCTGTGGTCTGAAGTTAATCTGAGATTGAGATTGTTATTGTTTAGGTGATCCATGAATTTCTGTAACATTTCTTCTGTTCCGTTCCATATCATGAGGACATCGTCTATATAACGCATCCACAAGGTTATAAAACCTTCGAAAATGTGGTTGTTCTCATGGAAGACATGCTCCCGCTCCCACCATCCAAGGAAGAGGTTAGCGTATGTGGGCGCACAGGCCGCCCCCATCGCCGTACCCCTCCCCTGGATGTAGAAGCGGTTGTTGAAGGTGAAGTAATTTTTATGTAGTACAAACTCCATTAATTCCACAAGGAAATTCTGGAAATCACCGGATCCTTCCATTTGGAGGAAGTACTTCACTGCAGCAATGCCTAGGTCGTGTCTGATGCACGTGTACAAAGATTCGACATCAAGGCTTACTAGGATCTCTGTTTCTTCTAAGCGCACATCATGTAATTTTCTTAAGACATCGGCTGTATCTTGTGTATATGACGGCAGGGTGGTAACATGTTGTCTCAGGTGTGTATCAAGAAAAGTGCAAGCTTTTTCAATCAATTTTTTAATAAGGATCTTAATAAAAGTTACATTTTAAATTAATATCATATTTACTAACAATAAGAGTGCGCCCACAAAGCTTCTTTCTCTCTTTGGTTCGCTTCTCCCAAGTGAACAAAAAAACCCCTACTCAGTTACAATACTGAATTTTGGGGCGCACCACCAATCAATGACTATCAGAATTTACTACAAATAGTCATCCATATTGGTTCCTTGATTAACACCTTTCTATATCTCTCAGTCTGTGCGGGTTCAAACACACCCCTCCTACCAAGTCAGTGGTGCACCCCAGAGTCAGAAAAGCAACTATACTGTATATTGGTCTGTATCCAAGAGAGTAAAAAGAAAGAAAGGACTCTGTTTGGGGGCACCCTTATGTCCCAGAAGATTACTGCTATATGGCTATTTAAGTTAAGACATAGCTTTTAATTAAAAAAATAATAATAATATTGGTTAGACTTCTGTGGCATGAACTAAATGAGATATATTATAAATTCCCTCAAATCCTCAAATATTTTGTTGGGTTTGTTCTTAGATATCTGTGAGGAGTGGGAAGATAATAAAAAAATGACCATCAAATAACCAATTCTGCAATGTCCGATAATTGGAGTGTGTGCAAGGTTAAATCATGGGTCATTTTGGTATACCTCATCACGTTCCTCAAATAGACAAGTGTTCTCTAGAGTCACTCTGTAGTGAAAATTGTAGAAGTCCATAATTATGGGATTAGGGTATTGAAGGGCTATTGCACATCTACCTATCATAAATGAGTATCTTGTGCTATATCAATTGTGATAGTTGGTGAAAATAAAGAGAACTAGACCTAATGGGACAATGCCACTTCTGCTGTTCACCCATCTTGTCTACCGACAGCGGACGAGGAATGAGAGAGTGGAAGGCCCTGGGATTCTGGTTGAATGGATAGTATTTGTAGTAGGTGCTGGGTTCAACACCAGTCTACCCTGATACTAATAAGCAGTGCAGGGTACACTCCTGGGTTTAGACTAGCACTTTACTGCACTTAGCTGATATTAGTTATATTTAAAGTTAGTAGAGGGTACCAAGAACCAGGCCTTTCAGGACTATGCCACTTCTGCTGTTCTCTTGTCTTCTCACTCGACAGAGGATGAGGAATGAGAGAGTGTGAGGTCCTAGGTTTCTGGTTGAAAGGATAGTATTGTTGGTGGGTATATAGTGCTGGATTCGGTACAAGTTGCCCTGATACTAATAAGCAGTGCAGAGTATATTCCTGGATTTAGCCCAGCATTTAACCACACCAGAAAGAACAAGGATAGATCTGTTCCAGATAGAGTTATTCTCTGAATTGAATAGATTTTTTCTTATGTGTGTGCCTCAATCTCCCAACCTGTACTTATAATAGCAATAATTGTAATAATTTATTGCTTAAAAAATTGTTTAGCAGGGCTGTGTGCCTTTGGTGCCCATGTTGACGGACTGGCCAGACTTGTCCCGAAAAGGCAACGCAGTAAGCACCCGGGTAAGGTAAGGTGACGAGCGTGGCCACGGCGGACATGGCTCCAGATTCTCCCTTGCTTTAGTAAGAAAGCCACATTCAGCTTGCGGTATATACCTGTGCAGGTAGTGGCCACAATGATAGTGTAACTGGTTGGGTCTTCTGATCTATAACGCGTTTCTTTCCTGGTGGGAACTTAATCAAACAGTTCGGTCATTAGTATTGTTATATACATTTTACTTATTGATAAACTGCCACATTTATTAATTACACTGGCGGTGACAGTGATTGCTGTGATTCCCTCACTGCCAATGTCACACTCCACTGATATTCTATTCCAGTGCGTGTAGTCTCCCTGGCTGTATGGAGCGGTTGCCCAATTGTACAGTTGCAAATGTGCCGGCAGTAGCAGTGTTGTTAGAACTGGTCAGTGGATGGCAGCGTGTGTTTCCCTAAGCTGCCGAACCCTATATCTGCTGATGTTTTGGGGTAAATTTACTAAGATGGGTGTTCTACTGAAGATAGCATGTTGTTCATAGCAACCAATCAGATTCTACTTATTTATTTAGCACCTTCTAGAAGATAATAGAATCTGATTGTTGCTATGGGCAACAGCCCACCTTCAATAGAACTCCCATCTTAGTAAATGTACCCCTCTGACTGCACACAACTTATTCTGCCGGCTATGTGAGACAGATAGTGGACTATAGTTCTGTTGCTTCATTATGTGATGACTGTATTCAAAATGACTAATAGCAATCTAACCCTATGGTTTCCTGAGTTGCCGATATTGCGGTCAGCTAAGGTTATTCTCACCTCAATGCAACACACTACAGCAGACACATCTGAGTGGCCGGGCTGGACACGCTATCCATGTGAGCCGCTCCCACATCCTTCTGATCAGGGATGTACGTTTCGCTGTAGCTTAGTCATAGCTTCAACCTGATGTTTTATTGCAGTGGGATTTTATTGCAATTGTGTACCAATCTTCGTGGTTTGAATTTGAAACATTTAATTACCAATCATACTCTATCACAGTGGTCAGGGAACTCGGTCCTCATTACCCCACGCAGTGCATGTTTTGCAGGTCTCCTCACAGAATCACAGGTGAAATAATTAACTCCACCTGCGGACCTTATAAAATGTGTCTGAGTAATTAGTACACCTGTGCACCTGCTGGGTTACCAGCAAAACATGAACTGTGTGGGGTAATGAGGACCGAGTTCCCTGACCACTGCTCTATCCGCTTTGTTATTGGTTCCTTTCTTGTTTCTAAATATCTATTCCTCTGATTGTTGGAATGATTTTGATTGACACACAAGTGGGCCAATGACCATATACGACAGGTTCACATAGTAATTGTCATATTTAGAATATATGGAAAGAATGGTGAGAATGGTGTATTTCAGGGGTTCCCAAATTCAATCCTCAGGACCCCACACGGTTCATGGTTTCCAGGTCACCCGGCAGGTGCATTCATTACTCATTGACACATTTTAAAAGATCTACAGGTGGAGCTAATTATTTCTCTTGTGATTCTGTGAGGAGACCTGCAAAACATGCACTGTGTGGGGTCCTGAGGAATGAGTTTGAGAACCTGAAGTATTTGACAGCAATATATCAGAATTTAAATGGGATCCTTAGATTGTGTTATATGTTCCATGTGATATTATTTTTAATTGTTATATATATGTTGATTCCGTTTCATCTTGCTATAATCCAATATAGAGGTATTGGTTCAAAATGAACGGGTACTTAATATTATTAATTATGGATGCAGTGCGAGTTTACTCGCCTTTAATTTATTGCATACATTTGATTTAAGATTTTATTAGAAGATGTTGGTTTTAATATTTGAAATGTACTAATGTGTGTATTTTGTGGATATATATATATATATTTGTTGTAACAACACATCTAGTTGCAATTGTAATGGTGTGTACACACTTGTACAATGTGCATCAGAATTTTACTATATAGTCAAAATCTCATCTGGATCGCATGCAGATCGCACAGGTTTAAACCCTTGCAATCCCGATGTGCGCTCCTGTATAGCAGCCAGAAAGTCTTGGCTGCATAGACTATATAGTGCAGATCTGCACTATATAGTCTAAATTGTATGCAGATAGTCTAAATTGTATCCAGATAGTCTAAATTGTAATATAGTCTAAATTGTATTGTATGTAAGTAAAAGTATGTAGACACCATAAGACTAAAGGTGCCCATACACATTACAATTATTGTATACAATATCGCATCTCATCGCATCTTGGTTTTGCGATAAGATCTAGTACAAAAAGTATGTGCTGCACATACTTTTGTACTAGATCTCATCTCATTGCAAAACCGAGATGCGATGAGATGCGATATTGTATACAATAATTGTAACGTGTATGGGCACCTTAACGTTATTGTGTATGGGCCAAATTGTGTTGTGACTTTGATCAAATAAAAAAAATATAAAATAAATATAGAAATGAAAAACATAGTGATTTGCGAATTGCCAAGTGATTCCATAAACACATTAATAGTATACAAGTGTTGAAACTGTTAAGCAGTTATTTGTGGTGTTTATAGAGGGAGATTATCATATTTGTATAAATGTTGTGTATGTGATTAAATACTTCATGAATGCTAGGTTGATTTTAAACTAGGTATGATAATGAAAAACATCACTTAGTGAAGTGTAAAATGTATAAAACATAGATGTGAAAAACTAATTGTTGAATAAAACAAGAGTGAAGGAAAAGGGTAGTATATATGACGGTAGAGCAATATATGCCTGTATCTCTTACTTAATTGTGTATATTAAATGCCTATGGCCAGCTGTGACGGCGAGCAGTGCAGATAGCTCTCCGTCACAGCTTGTGGGTCAGCGAGGTGGAAACGGCGAGTGCGTCCATCAAAATTATGAGGGTCATCCCTATAAGCAGCGGGCTTGCTGCTATAGCGGCGAATCTTGCCGTTCGGGGGAGAGGAAAATGAGGATTCCCCTGGAACATAGAATAGGGTGAGCAGCCAGCGAGGGGGTTAAACGGCGAGGATGGCTGTTTTCGGTGATCCTCTGCAATTGGGCTTTATTATAAAAAGCAGCTCCATTTCGCATTTTGCTCCACCTGGGGCTTTTTCATCCATCCAGTGACAGGGTGTGTGACACAAATACCCATATCTGTGTGTGCCTGATTCTGGCTGTGGTTTGACAACACTAGTAATAGCTAAGCAGAGCTGCTCCATGTAAAGCATATGTTTAGTTTTGCATATTGTATGTGATTTTGTTGAGATTTTGCAAATAATCATTCGCATTTGTTTTATGTCTTTAAGCCATCAGATGCCTTGATTCTGGGAAAGATTAAAAATGTTGAATGTGTTCTGCTTGCAAGGTAAATGTTATTGGTAATAAGAATACATAAGGAATTCAGGGGTAAATGGATGAAGCTTGGAGAAGTGGTATCCAGGGCCGGTGCTAGGGGGTTCGGCGCCCTCCTGCAAACTATAAATTTGCACCCACCCAAGCTTCACAAAGGGACAGCGCACACCAAAAGAAAAACGTGTAATCTCACAAGGAAGGGGAATGGGCACACAATAGTACTCTCACACCAAATTACACCACATAGTAGCACAATTTTGGTTCCATGAGTTAAAAAAGAGGGAGAATTCGCGCCATAGGCGCGCTCAAAAATGTAGGAGCGTGGCTTCATGAGGAATGGGCTTGGTCACATAAAAGTTCCAATTACACCGTAATCCCCATAACACATTATGCTTCACACCTCAATGCCCATTACACATTATACCGCACACAGTAATGCAAATTATACATTATGCCACACATCTTGATGCCCCTTACATAACATGCAGCACACCATAATGCCCATTACACATTATGCCACACACCCTAATTCCCCTTACAAAATTGCCATGCACCATAATGCCCATATGACATTGGCACACATTATGCTACACATAATGCCCAAGTACTCCTGCATATGCCCACATTTGTAGCATTGCTTATTCATAACGCCCACACCAGTTGCCAAAAGTAGTTGCTCTGCTTATACATAGTGCTCACACCAGTTGCCGACATTAGTACCACTGTGCAACCATATGACCACACCAGTTGCCGACAGCAGTAACGCTGCCTATACACATGCCCACACCAGTTGACGACCGCAGTAGCGCTGCCTATACACGAGCCCACACCAGTTGCTGACATTAGTAGTGCTGCCTAACCATATGCCAACACCAGTTTCCAACATTAGTAGCACTGCCTATACAAATATACCCACACCAGTTGCCGACATTAGTAGTGCTGCCTATACACATGCCCACACCAGTTGCCGACAGCAGTAGCGCTGCCTTTACACATGCCCACACCAGTTGCCGACATTAGTAGTGCTGCGTAATTATATGCCAACACCAGTTGCGACATTCGTAGCACTGCCTATTCAAATATGCCCACACCAGTTGCCGACAGCAGTAGCGCTGCCTATACACGTGTCCATACCAGTTGCCGACAGTAGTATACAAGTGCCAACACTAGATGCCGACATTAGTAGCACTGCCTTTACAAATATTCACACACCAGTTGACGACATTAGTATCGCTGCTTATACACGCGCCCACACCAGTTGCCGACAGCAGTAGCACTGTCTAACCATATGCCCACACCAGTTGTCGACATTAGTATTGCTGCCTATACACGTGCCCACAATAGTTGCCGACATTAGTAGCGCTTTCTACACACATGCTCACAGCAGTTGCCAACATTAGTAGCGCTGCCTATACACGTGCCCACACCAGTTGCCGACATTAGTATCGCTGACTACACACGTGCCCACAGCAGTTGCCGACATTAGTAGTGCTGTCTATAGACGTGCCCACACCAGTTGCCGACATCAGTAGCACTGCCTATAGATGTGCCCACACCAGTTGCCGACATTAGTAGCGCTGCCTATACACGTGCCCACACCAGTTGCCGACATTAGTAGTGCTGACTACACACATGCTCACAGCAGTTTCCGACATTAGTAGTGCTGCCTATAGACGTGCCCACACCAGTTGCCGACATTAGTAGCGCTGTCTACACACATGCTCACAGCAGTTGCCGACATAAGTAGTGCTGCCTATAGACGTGCCCACACCAGTTGCTGACATTAGTAGCACTACACTCACACTTGACTCTCCTGGCAGCTGCTCATCCTCTCCTGTGTATTCGGGCTGACTCTTGCTCCCTCATAGCTCCGCCCCTTATGTTCCGTGTAGCCCCGCCCCTCAGGCCGTGTAGCTGCGCCCCTTTTCGCACGTACTACTGCTGCGTGCTGACCTGGGCTCGGCTGGCCTGATCTGATCTTTAGGTACGGGTAGGAGCCTGGAGGGAGCTCTCAGTTCTGTGCCTCGGCGCTGCTTCCTGTCATGAAGTGTGACAGGCGCAGCAGCAGCAGCCGGCAGCCACAGAGACAGACAGCAGAGAATGCAGAGCAGGACAGCGCCTCTCCTGCCCGGCGCCTACCTGCTTTGCATCCTCTGCTGAGCGGGTAGCGCCGGCCCTGGTGGTATCTATCCCCATAAAGAATGTTATGTGCAAAGTGATTATGCAACCGCAAATTAGCTCCAATATGTCAATTGGCAGTTAGGGGCTGATTGGCTGGAGCATTATCACCTTGCACATTACCCTACATTTTCCACTGTTTTTTTTTATCCAAAGAGTAAATTTATGTTACAACCCGCTGCCTGAAAATCACCTCATGAATATCTGTAATTTGGGGTCATTTTCAGACAAATTTTCTTATCTCTTGTCTCTACATTTCTCAGAATAAACAATATCATACTAAGATACAAATTTTTAGGAAGTTTCAGAGTTGCAACATAACTTCTGTGTTTGTCTGAAAATTACCCTTCAACCCTATACAACAGAATAATAATGAAACCAGGTTTCCGGATTATCTTCAGCTATTAAAGAATGCTGCAAATTGCATGTACAAAATCTCATTATTGCTGCATTTTCTCAATATTTTTATTTATTTGTGCTTTGTTGCAGACATGGCAGGCAACATACAATAGCTCCAACAAATGTTAACTTTCGGGCAAATGTTTGGGCTTTGAAGATGGAAGGATGCACTCATATCCTGGTGACCACAGCTTGTGGATCACTGAGAGAAGAGATCCAGCCTGGAGATATAGTTGTGATTGACCAATTTATTGATAGGTGAGAAAAAGATAATTTGGTCACTCTTGAATTTTGCGTATTCTCTTATCAATACTTATTTAATATTTTAATGCCATAGCAATTGGTTAGTGATCCTTTCATGTAAGGAAAATATTCCTTTGGTAATTTACATATAATTTGTGCAGCTTAGTCAGCTTCTACTCTGAATTAGTGTACTGCCAGAGGTAATATTTGAGCTCAAAATAAAGAGGGGGGTACAGCAGCACACACACACTATTAAATATATAAATTGAGAAGTATATTGGATGATCTTTTACACAAAATTTAATGCAACCTAATAAAAGGTGAATTAAAATACAATAGTGTATATTAAAAAATGGTAATAATGACACCCACACAAATACTTGAGAGTCCAGTAGCGCACGCAGGGGGGGTTTCTGAGTACCCAGAAACCCCCCAGGAGTCTAAGGGGCCTATGCTGAAAGCTGAGGGTCCCCTCTTTCCATGGGTACAAGAATTTAAAAAATCGGCCCTTGGAAACCGGAGATATCTGACTTCAAAGCAGTGGTCCCCATCCAAGCTTGTTAATTGCTCTTTCCAGTCAGATATTTCAGGTTCAGTCTGACTTATAGTTTTTCTGAGGGTATATTCCAAAAGCTGGGACTCCACTGATACCGCTGAGCTGGTACCGCTGAGGAAAACTGGCTGGTTGCCAGTTGAAACGGCTGTCGGGTCAGCCGCTGTATACCTTCGTTTAACTAACTGTAATGTACCTTTAATACACTTTCGTTTTTTTTGCCAAAGCGTGTGCTGGTTCTTTTCTTTCCTGATTCCAAGGGAGATAACAGTTTGTATCAATTTCCGTATGAACCTTGCACCGCAACTTTGATATAACCTCTCAAACTGTGTGCCACCTTGCTCCAACATATATATATATATATATATATATATATATATATATACATACATACATACATACATACATACATACATACATACATACATACATACATACATACATACATACATACAGGTCGAGTATCCCATATCCGTTATCCGAATTATTCCGAAAACCAGACATTCCAGAAAGTGAAAAAAAAAATTTTTTTGCTAAAAACTCACTGGGGACATTTGTAACAGCATCACTGGGGACATGATATGTAACTGCCACTATATATGTGCAAGACAATGATTGCTTGGCATTCAAATTCAGTGCTGAGATAGTACACACATTTTGTTTCACGTTTTGAAACCTTGTTTTTTGAACAAATAAAATATATTCGTGTGTATTTTATGTGGTAATAAAATATATTTGTGTGTATATTATGTGTTTATACAGCATAAATGCAAGATACTTCAAAATACATCATTGAAATATTAAAATATTCCGAAATACGGAATAATCCGTTATCCAAAATTCTTCTGGTCCCGAGCATTTTGGATACGGGATACTCAACCTGTATGTATGTATATGTATGTTTGTGTATATATATATATATATATATATATATATACATACATACAGATCATAGCTAAAGTGGACATGTGTTTTTTCCTGGTTTAAAGCTCACCTGCCAAGTGCCTTATGGCTTTTAAAGATGAGGCAGTCACCTAACACAACACCAGACTTAGAATTAAAGGGGCAGCTGTCACAGGTTACAGATAAATTAGCTCATCTGGGGTGAAAGAGAAAGCTATGATCACAGTAACAAAGGTTAATTCAAAATGAACCCACATATATACACATACAGATTAACACAACACTCGCCATCCCTGCGAATGGGGTGCAAGCAGCACTCGTCATTCCCAGGTTGGGGTGAAGTGGCCTGTGACCACATGCTCTAATAAATATAAATACAGGGACTCAACACTCTCCATAATTAACTAACTGTGATCATAGCTTTCTCTTTCACCCCAGATGAGCTAATTTATCTGTAACCTGTGACAGCTGCCCCTTTAATTCTAAGTCTGGTGTTGTGTTAGGTGACTGCCTCATCTTTAAAAGCCATAAGGCACTTGGCAGGTGAGCTTTAAACCAGGAAAAAACACATGTCCACTTTAGCTATGATGTGTCAGCAGTTGGCAGGCTCTTGAGAGACAATTGTTAGTGTAGGACTTGCAGTGAAATGGGGTCCCTTGGCGATGGGCTGCAAGCTTAAATGCATTGATCAATTCATGAACTAAAACCCCATTATTTATTTGATTAATTGTATACTAAGGTGAGTTAGTTCATTATGGAGAGTGTTGAGTCCCTGTATTTGTATGTATATATATATATATATTTATATACATTTGGTCTATCTATAATACTTTAACTGACCCGAGCTATACTGGGTCACCTAAGTGTCCATCTCCGTGCTTTGCTCCGCCCCTCTCTGGAAACCCCCTTCTGAAAATCCTGCGTTTGTCACTGCAGTCAGTTCCTAGAATACCCCTGTATAATAAAGGGAATACGGATATAAGAATAGTTACCACCCTTAATAGGGTATATGCATTGTCAACTTGTTTCCATGTGGTCGGCACAATGCTAGTATAAATAACTGAAAATCCACTGGAAGTGAATTGGCAATATAGTCAGCAGATGGAATTGCGGATGTGCCTTTTCCAAGTTGGATGTAATAATAGCCATGAGGTAGTGGTTGATATTGGATCCTTCAACAGGAGGTAGTTGTTTTAAGTCCCAAGGGATTTGTTCGGACTGCAATCCGGAATTATTGTGCTGTTGGTGGGTGTCCAAGCAGCTCACTGATGCATTTTGCCTTGCTAGGTAGCTTTATCAAAGGTGGGTAGCTGTCTGATCTGAGGCTGGATATATATATATATATCTCCAAATAGTACAGTTCACATGACCAACCAGTCTCAGCTGAGATCATTCAATCAAGTACATAATATAATAAAAAATAATCAATAGGAGGCAGAATAACTAGTTCATATGTAAAATTTTTATATAGAAACACTTACATTGTTTAGGCCCAACATCTGACCGCACCGAAAAATCGAATGCGATTTTATAGGGTGCGATGCCATTGACTTTGCTATACATTAGTATGAGATGCAATGAGATTTTAGCGTGGCAAGCGGCGGCGGAACGTGTCCTACTGACCTTTTCATACCCTTACTATCCTCGTCGCGTGGAGTCTATTTTATATAGTGCGGCGAGCCACCGAGCCCGAAGTGTGGCGAGCGCAGCGAGCCCCGCACAGGCAGGCGGATTACCTTACATGTATTCCACGTCCCCTCGACTCCACGCCGACGTGGATAGTGGGGGTATGAAAAGTTTTGGAGGACTCATTTCGCTTCGCTAGCCACGCTTCGTTGGTGGCATGGATAGTGCGGTGGTGCCTAAATCTCATGCATCTCATACTAATGTATAGAAAGTCAATGGCATTGCACCCTATACAATCGCATGGGATTTTGCGGTGCGATGCGATCGCATCGCACCCGTGGCCAGACTGAAGTTAATAAATTACATAGGAAAATCGCATTGCACGCAAAAATCGCATGCGATGCGATTTTCTTATGCAGAATCGCCCCCAAAGCAATTTGCTTAGTTGGCGCCCTGCTACTTAATAAGTACCGGCAATCATTTACACTGCAAAACTAGTGATTTTGCAGTGTAAATGATTGCTGTTTTAAAACAACGGGTGATTTCTTAACCAAATCTCTCACTTTTTGAATCTCTCATCCTATTGAATTTCACATATAGCCTTCATTACCCAACTTAAAATACTGGCAGGGTTAGATTTTAAAACAAAAACTGCACTTTTCTGGGCCAGAGCTATATCTTATACAGAGTCGAGGCATAATATATGACCACCTACATTTTCCATCGGCAGCATGTAGCCCATGAAGTTTGTCATGTGTCGTGCTCTCGCTTGGTGGGTATATAAGATGTGTGATAGGCCGTCTGCACACATATCACTTGATGCTGTAATGGGTAAGATGAGTTATTTATCAGAGTTGTAATAAGGGATGATTATTGGCTTTCATGCCATGGGTGGCAGCATTTCTGAAATGGCTCAGTTTGTGAACTGTTAATGTGTTGCTGTGGTGGACGTGTTTTGTGACTGGACACATGTCACCATTGTGAATAAAGGATGCAGAAACTGTGCAGCACCACATACTATTGATGTGAGCGGTGAACATCATCAGCAAGACAATTCAACATGTCACACGGCTAGAAATGTCACCGTGGTTGGATGAGCACAACCAAGATTTCCAAGTACATCCCTGACCACCTAATTCCCCTTGCTTGAACCTAATTGAGCATCTGCGGGCACTCGATCAACGTGTCCGCACCCTCCAGCAGTTGTAGGAGGTCCTTCAATCAGCATGGCTCCAGGTCCGGATCGAACACGTTGATCGACTGCTCGCAGATGCTCCACTTTATTACACATGTGATAACATTTATGTTTATATGCACCCCCCTCCCCCACACAACATGGTCGGCTGCTTTTGCCTATTACTTCACCTAATTCTTATACTCTTTAGAACTTGTTGCACTCCCATTTTATATAATTATTAGCCAACTGTATCTCCCTGCCTACAGTCCTGGGCATGGCCACAGCAACTGGCCTTAAACTGGCTACAGGCTTGTGAAGCTGCACAGGAATAAGTGAGAGAACCATGCTGCTCACTGCCTCCAAATGCTTAAAAATTGTACTGGATTGGGAGGCAGATGTCTCCCTGCCACCCAGCCTGCCATTAGTTCCAGTACACGAGACCACACAGACTGCAAGTGCTGCTGATCTTCTTGAGAGAGAAAAAAATGTGACAATGCCCCCACCCCAGATCAACCTATAGCCCCAACCCATCCTAATTTCCCAGCGATGTGTGGCATTATCTTCTCAATAGTACCCACTTCTCTAGGCATTCCCCTGGGTGGGGGAAGGAATTCTTGCTAATTCTTTAATGTCCCAGACCTTACTGGATATAAAGAAAGTTACAAGTGAAGTTATTCTGGCAAATTTAAAGTCTTTGTTTAAAAAAAAAATGTAGTTAGCTACACCTAAAATGTGTAGAAAAACCTTCAGTACTATGAAAATAACATAGAAAACAAGTGCAATATCGGGTAAGAGCTTCTTTTGTCAGTTATATATTTGAGAACATTCTAATGATTTTAAAAAAAAATGTTTTTTTTTATTTCTTCACTGGGCTGTATTTGGATTTTGCAATATTTCTAACAGGCAAGAGTTGATCTTGTGACATGTCTTTTTGTTCCTCTAAAGCAGGGGTTGCCAAACTGGTCCTCGAGATCTACCAACGGTCCACGGTTTTCAGGTTACCTAGCTTGTGCACAGCTGTAGTCATTACTAACTGTCACATTTTCAAACCTGCTGCATTCATTACTACTATAGATCCACAGGTTGCCTGGAAAACATGCACCGTTGGTAGATCTTGAGGATAGGTCTGGCCCAGTGGCGGGCTGGGCCGGGGGGGCAGGGTGCCATGTTCCCCCGGGCCACTCTGTTACTCCGTGTTTTGGGCTGCCGCCACTTCGAGTCACATTCACACACCCCCGCTCCCCTCTCCCCTCCTGCGCTCCCTATTACAGGCAGAACGCACTGTGTAGCACAGGCTTCCCCCACCCCAGTCAATTAGCGGCTATTTAATATGTGGCACCGGCCGCCAGTCAATCAAAACTCGTGTTCTGGCAGCCGCGGTGATTGGAGTTCTGAGAGGTGGCCACATCTAACAGCCACCCCAGCCCCCGCAAGACCAGGTAAACACATGGCTCCGCCTCCTCTACTGTACTTACTCCTCCTCCTACCTTACCTGCTGCTACAAGGGATGTGTCAGCATTGCAGCAGTGACAGTCCCCTCACTCTCTTTAATGAGTGGGACAGTACCCAGCTTCCTTATGTTCTGTGCCAGCCTACTCCTGCCTTCCCCAGCTCCCACCTAGTCTGTCCTGGCTTTCCTCTAACATGCAGCACTCCTCATGCTAATTCAGTACCAGCCAATTCCCCCTTTCCCCGGGTTCCACCACAACCTTCTTATATCTGCCCTCCCTAGCACCCTACATCTCTCTAGCGCCCTGCATCTATCTGCCCTCCCTAGTGCCCTATGTCTCTCTATCCCACCATAGCACCCTGCCTCTCTCTCTATCCCGCCCTAGCACCCTGTGTCACCCCACCGTCACTGTCCCTGCATCTCCAACTATGCTGTCCCTGCTTCCCCGCCGAAACTGTCCCTGCGTCTCTCTACAACCACGCTGTCCCCGCATCCCCGCCGACACTGTCCCTGTGTCCCTGCCGACATGGTCCCTGTATTGTGGCCCACTCCATGTGGCATAATGTTAATTTTGCCCCCTACTGCACAGCATAATGTGAATTTTGGACCATTCCGTTTGACATAATTTAAATTTTGAGGCAATCCATGTGGCATAATGTGAATGTTGGTTCAGTCCATGTGAATTTTGGTTTATTTGTGTGGCATAATGTGAAGGACATGCCCCTTTTTTGATGGCAGTCTTAATATTTAAGAAAATAATGTTTTAAAGGGGCTGCCCCCACATACATACATATATATTATATATATATATATATATATATATATATATATATATATATATATATATATATATAATTAATATATATATATATATATATATATATATATATATATATATATTTATATCATTTTTTTACTGAAAACCTCCATTTTGGCCTTTACTTATGGGCCGGTGCTCTGTACTTGCCCCCCACCCTAAAAGTTGCCAGCCCCTGGTTTGGCCACCCCTACTCTAAAGCGTGTCTGGTATGTCTCCTCGCCACCCCAGCCCCCGCAAGACCAGGTAAACACATGGCTCCGCCTCCTCTACTGTACTTACTCCTCCTCCTACCTTACCTGCTGCTACAAGGGATGTGTCAGCATTGCAGCAGTGACAGTCCCCTCACTCTCTTTAATGAGTGGGACAGTACCCAGCTTCCTTATGTTCTGTGCCAGCCTACTCCTGCCTTCCCCAGCTCCCACCTAGTCTGTCCTGGCTTTCCTCTAACATGCAGCACTCCTCATGCTAATTCAGTACCAGCCAATTCCCCCTTTCCCCGGGTTCCACCACAACCTTCTTATATCTGCCCTCCCTAGCACCCTACATCTCTCTAGCGCCCTGCATCTATCTGCCCTCCCTAGTGCCCTATGTCTCTCTATCCCACCATAGCACCCTGCCTCTCTCTCTATCCCGCCCTAGCACCCTGTGTCACCCCACCGTCACTGTCCCTGCATCTCCAACTATGCTGTCCCTGCTTCCCCGCCGAAACTGTCCCTGCGTCTCTCTACAACCACGCTGTCCCCGCATCCCCGCCGACACTGTCCCTGCGTCCCTGCCGACATGGTCCCTGTATTGTGGCCCACTCCATGTGGCATAATGTTAATTTTGCCCCCTACTGCACAGCATAATGTGAATTTTGGACCATTCCGTTTGACATAATTTAAATTTTGAGGCAATCCATGTGGCATAATGTGAATGTTGGTTCAGTCCATGTGAATTTTGGTTTATTTGTGTGGCATAATGTGAAGGACATGCCCCTTTTTTGATGGCAGTCTTAATATTTAAGAAAATAATGTTTTAACCCCTTCACGACATTTGACGTATATATACGTCATGGCCGGGAAGTACTTCCCGACACATGACGTATATATACGTCATGACTTTAAACTGTCACTGCGTCTCGAGACGCAGTGACAGAGGGACGATGTCTGCTGTCCCTGACAGCAGACATGTCCCTGCATGCCCAGGGGGGGCTGCGATGTCGCCCCCCCGTCGGCGATCGCTGTGATTGGCTGTTCAGTGTGAACAGCCATTCACAGCGTTTTCCTGTGTTACCAGCGAATCAGACGCTTGGTAACACAGGTGTCAATCACCGCCGGGCGTCAGGGGGCATGAGGGGGTCATCGGTGACGATGACACCTCACCCCACCCTCACCCCACCTGCCCCCAAGGCTGTGATTGGTCCGTGGGACCCACGGACCAATCACAGCCAAGGCGCGACATTTAAACTAACGGTGACTGCGCTGCAGACGCCATTCCGGTCTGGAGTAGCGTGCAGAGCGGTCACCGTGCCTATCTGCCGTGATACTGACCTGATCCTTGCTAATACTTACCTGATCCTTGCAAATACCTTACCTGATCACTTGATCACTGCTTGTAGCGTGCTGGACGCTTCCTGGATCTGACTTCCTGAGACTTCCTGCTGCTGCTGCAGTGTGATAGAGAGATAGAGAGAGAGAGATAGAGAGATAGTGACAGAGAGAGCTATATTTTGTGTCTGCTACCCCCCCTTTTTGGGGGTGCAGGGGTTTTTTATATATAAATAACTGTCGCTGCTGCTGCAGTGTCATAGTGATAGATAGTGATAGATAGTGAGAGATAGTGATAGATAGTAATAGATAGTGAGAGATAGAGAGATTTGTGTCTGCTACCCCCCCTTTTTTGGGGGTGCAGGTTTTTTTTATATATATATAACTGTCAGTGCTGCTGCTGCAGTGTCATAGTGATAGATAGTGAGAGATAGTGAGAGATAGAGAGATAGAGAGAGATAGTGACAGAGAGTGATAGAGAGTGTATATTTTGTGTCTGCTACCCCCCCTTTTTGGGGGTGCAGGTTTTTTTTTATACATATAACTGTCAGTGCTGCTGCTGCAGTGTGATAGATAGTGATAGATAGTGATAGATAGTGAGAGATAGTGACAGAGAGTGATAGAGAGTGTATATTTTGTGTCTGCTACCCCCGCCTTTTGTGCTGATCACTATATCTGAGGTGATCAGCAACTTTTTGGGGGTGCAGAGGTTTTTTTTTTTTATATATACCTGTCAGTTGCTGCCAGTTGCACCAAAGGTTGTGCACCTGCTGCCCCTCACTGGTAATCAGTGTCGCATCACTGATCACCTTTTTTTTTTTTTTTGTGGGTGCTGTGTGGTCTTTTTTTAATTTTTTTTTTACACACACTGTGATTTTGTGGGTGTCCTGTGGCCACTGTGCGCTGATCAGTGACGTACATCACTGATCAGCTTTTTCGGCACAGGGTTGATCTATTTTTTTTTTTTTTGATCAAATTCCTGTTGCCTTTGAGCGCTGTTCAGTGACAGACGTTACTGACCAACATCTGTGCTCAATTTTTGGTGCAGGACCTTTTTTTTTGTTTTTTTAACCCCTTCAATTTTTTTTTTTTTTTTAACCCCTTCAATTTTTTTTTTTTTTTAACCCCTTCATTTTTTTTTTTTGTATAAAGTATTTTTTTTGTTCTGCACTACATACACACAACACACTACATACCCCCCGGGTTGAAATAAAGTTTTTACCCCCCCCCCTACACTATACACGTGTTGAAACATTTCACTACCAGTAACACAAAAATAAAAATGTCATCCCAAATGTCATCCCAAATGTCATCCCAGTCATCCAGAAGAATGTATTCAGTGGAGGAGGCATATGCCATGCTTGCCTCTGATTCTGACACAGCCAGTGAGGCAAGCGGGGAATTTGAAGGATTCGTCTTAAGCTCCTCTTCCTCCTCTGGTGATGAGGGACCCCCTCAAAGACGCCCCCGTAGAGCAGCTGAGACCCCCCCCCCCAATAATTGATCTCGTATGGACCCCACCACCAGACAATTTTGAGCCCCAGGTTCCTGAGTTTTTGGCCCCGAAACGTTGGTGTCATACTTTTAAGATAAAGTCAACTTTTTGAAAATCCTCTGAGTGCCGCCTGTTCCTGCGTCGACTACCACTACATTCTTTGGAAGGCACCGGGGTACGTTTCTGGAGAGGGGAGAGTGCCGGACCGCACAACCTGACCTTACCCATTGAACTTATTCGAGTTCCCCGGAGTCAAGGCACCCCCGGATTGAAAGGCAATTCTTGCCTCCCACGGTGAATTACCCACCACCTCTACCTCCTTCACCCCTGTTCCCAGCACCGGAGCCTGCAGTACTGCACCACTGTACTACGTATTTCAGCTGTTGACACACAGCATGTCGACCACTGCACCGTCCACATCTATGGACAGAAACACCATGACCATGTCTAATGCCAGCACTCCAGGCTTCCAAGGGCTCACCCTGGATAGGAAGGAACACTTCAGTTATTCAGAGGGTGAAACAGCCAAAGCCTTGTTTTCTCAGAGCCTTTCTAATATGGAAGAAACCCCTAATACAGAGAACTTATATCGGCAGTGGTACAAAATTAAAAAACGCGAGGTGGATTTCCTCCTACATGGAGTATCTCTGTCTGACTACCTACGAGATGGCATGATACCGCGCGGATTTAGGATCCGGAACACTCCCACGATCGGTCGACACAATGTCGACTTTTGTCGAAAATGGATTGGCATTTTAAACAAATGTAGCCATGACCTTATGGTTCTCGTCGTGGAGGAATCTGGTCGAGAATTACTAGCAGCCAAGGACCTTGCAACTAAGTTTGAAGCTGAATACAAAATCACGTTGACTACTGACACAAGTCAAGATTGGATCAATAAACTGCAAAGTCAAATTGATGCATACCAGAAACAACTTATTCAGTTCAAACGCAACAAATACCAAATTGTTAAAGAAGATTACGATCACAATTTGGTGTATAGATGGCTGACAGGTACCTCCGCGGACCGTCCATATAACCGTACACATAGATCCAAGCCGTTTAGACGTACCCAAGGCCCTACATCGAGACAAGCTGTGCACTCGTCCAATAGTGACAGCGAGTTTCAAGTGGACTCTGATGCTCCCGAATCAAGGGACCCTTTAGGCGCTGCCGCCAAAAAAACCAACAGCAGAAAAGCAAGCGGCCGACCACCCGTAGGGGAGGCCAATACGCGAGGAGCAGCAGCAAAAAAAGTGGGGGTAATACCGAATCCATAGTATATAATCTCTCTGACAGGCAATTCACTGACCTGGAGATGCAGGTATTAAACCATGGACTTTCTTTTGTTCCGACTACTAAACATCATGAGCTACAATGGAAATCTGACTTAAATCGGTTTGGGAGAAATCTTAGACTCAGAGAATATTTTCATCAAACATCTGTTAATAATACGAGTGTCCCCTCTGTACAACAAGAATTCATAAAAAAACGTAGCCAATCTACATTTGATCCCCCCTCAAATAACGCCTCCATATCATCCTACCTTCGGTTAGTAGATGATTCCATGACCAGATACCATCAAGCAGCACATCCTAAACATCATAATTTGAACAAAACTCAACAGGTGGCCCTCAAACAGTTGGGGGAATATAAAGATGTCACCTTTCGTCCGGCGGATAAAGGGGGAGGCCTTATAATCCAGAATCTTGTGGATTATAAGGCTGAAGCCTACAGACAACTGCTTGATGAGAACATCTATGAATTGCTGAGCCATGACCCCACTGACAGATACAAAAAGGAGGTTGATGCCATCCTGTTAAAAGCCACTACAGATGGCTTGATCTCTGATAAATTGTGTAAAGCTTTATCTCAAAAAGCACCCAGGGTACCGATATTTTACACGGTCCCCAAAATACATAAATCCCTGCAAAATCCCCCAGGTCGTCCTATCATCAGTGCCTCCGACTCCATCTGTCACCCTATATCTCAGTTTTTGGACTCCATCGTTCAGCCTATCATTACCATGCAACCATCTTATATTAAGGACACAACAGCATTCCTTAATTCTCTGTCCACCATCACACAGATACCGGATAATGCTAGACTGGTCACCATGGACGTGGCCAGTCTATACACCAGCATTCCACAAGAACATGGCTTATCAGTGATGGAGCAGTTCCTTAAAGAACATAATATGCAGGATTTACAACTGGAACTATTTATGAAATTGATGGAGATAATTTTGACCAAAAACTATTTTTTATTTGATGGCAAATTTTTTCGCCAGTTAACCGGGTGTGCTATGGGAAGTCCTATATCGCCATCATTTGCCAACATTTACATGTTCCAACAGGAATATGAAATGTTCTTCAGTGATGCAACTATTTCCAGCAAAATACTGACCTTTAACCGGTACATAGACGACCTGTTTATGATTTGGACAGGCACAGAGAATGAACTTCACCAACTCATGGCAGATATCAACAACAGAACGTCCACCATTAAATTGACATACAATCAGTCACTCAATGTCATCAACTACCTAGATGTATGTGTTAAGATTATCAACAATTCCATTCAAACTGAACTTTACGTCAAGCCTACAGATAGAAACACTACATTAAAATCTAACAGTTTCCACCCAATGGCCCTAAGAAAATCGTTGGCCAAATCACAAATGATTCGGGCAGCAAGGATCACTAGTCAAACTGATCAATTACCTGCAGTGCTGGACACGTTTATAACCAAGTTTCAACAAAGAGGATATCCTTCCAAGCAACTGCAATTACAAAAGGCAGAGGTTTTAAACATGGACAGAGCCACGCTACTCACCCAGTCGTCCAAAACCTCCCACAAGGACCGTGAGGAACCCATGCCGTTTGTCACCAAACTTACCCCGACTAGTAAGATTCTTCCTAGAGCCACCCGAGCTCTATGGCCCATAGTCAAAACGGATAAACAATTACAGTGCTTCCGGAATAAACGCCCAATGTTATGCTACCAACGGGGCCGAAATATCAAAGATGTAATTGTACATACTGACATTACCGGACAGGACCATCTACAGCAAGCCAGTCATAGTAATATCTTGACAAAACCAAATGGATGCTATAAATGCATCAAATGCACAACCTGTACCGATATGATCACAGGGCCGGCTTTTGTACATCCAAGCACCAAGAAAGAATATCCTATCCGCCATATCTTAAATTGTATGTCCTCATACATTGTATACATCATCCAATGTCCATGTGGACTAATTTACGTGGGCAAGACTAATAGGCCCATGAGGGAGCGCATGGCAAATCACCGGTCTTCTATTAAGAAAGCGCTAGCCGGGACTTCAAAAAACACAGATCTACCAGTGGCCAAACACTTCAGTATTGCCCAACATAAACTGGCTGATTTACAACATATGGCCATCGATCATGTACCTGCATCCATTCGCCGTGGAGATAGAGATGGAAAATTACTGCGGTTGGAAGCGACGTGGATTCATCGGTTGAATTCCACTAAACCCTTTGGACTTAATGACAAACTGCCTCTTTCAGTTTTTCTATGAACCCTGCTGTCCCCTGATGTTTTCTTGTCTATTTTCCATTCATTTAATTTTTTTTCAGTCAGTATACTGCCATTAGCTCTCTTGCTATAGTATTATAGGAACCTGTAGACATTTATAATTATAATGTGCATAAGATGACATGCTTCAATGTGTTCAGTATACAGCCATTATGAATACTATACAGCGCTTCACAGCGTATACAACTGGTTTTAGTAATACCAGTTATTGCAAATTAGCACAATGAATTACAGTTTATCCAGTACTTACAGTGCCCCTTCTGTATATTCTACAGAATTTAAATCTACTTACTATTACGTTTATTATCGTTCACAATGTTCACATATAAGATGTTTTCCCTGTCACTTATTTATATCATGACCTTAGCGATCATGTCATCATGCTGCACGTTTTTTTGTTTTGATTATTCCATGCACTTATATGTAACGTTCTTTTCTCCCTGCAACAGACGGGCTATCTCGCTCAGCTGAAAGTGTCAGCATCATGCGCTCCACGCAGTCCAGCCAACTTCCTGGCTTGCGTTCCAACTGTATCCAGGAACACAACCTCTGTTGTTTCCGGCGCTAAGCGACACAGCAGACAGCGGGAGAGCCCGCGCTGTTTGCAGAGAAGGAGGGGCGGCGTTTTTCACCTTACTTAAGGTAAGACGTTGTATGTATTCTTTATTCACTGTTCATCACCTTGACAAAGGGGCGCATGCCCCGAAACGTTGGTGTCATACTTTTAAGATAAAGTCAACTTTTTGAAAATCCTCTGAGTGCCGCCTGTTCCTGCGTCGACTACCACTACATTCTTTGGAAGGCACCGGGGTACGTTTCTGGAGAGGGGAGAGTGCCGGACCGCACAACCTGACCTTACCTATATATATATATATATATATATATATATATATATCTATATATTTATATCATTTTTTTACTGAAAACCTCCATTTTGGCCTTTACTTATGGGCCGGTGCTCTGTACTTGCCCCCCACCCTAAAAGTTGCCAGCCCCTGGTTTGGCCACCCCTACTCTAAAGCGTGTCTGGTATGTCTCCTCGCCACCCCAGCCCCCGCAAGACCAGGTAAACACATGGCTCCGCCTCCTCTACTGTACTTACTCCTCCTCCTACCTTACCTGCTGCTACAAGGGATGTGTCAGCATTGCAGCAGTGACAGTCCCCTCACTCTCTTTAATGAGTGGGACAGTACCCAGCTTCCTTATGTTCTGTGCCAGCCTACTCCTGCCTTCCCCAGCTCCCACCTAGTCTGTCCTGGCTTTCCTCTAACATGCAGCACTCCTCATGCTAATTCAGTACCAGCCAATTCCCCCTTTCCCCGGGTTCCACCACAACCTTCTTATATCTGCCCTCCCTAGCACCCTACATCTCTCTAGCGCCCTGCATCTATCTGCCCTCCCTAGTGCCCTATGTCTCTCTATCCCACCATAGCACCCTGCCTCTCTCTCTATCCCGCCCTAGCACCCTGTGTCACCCCACCGTCACTGTCCCTGCATCTCCAACTATGCTGTCCCTGCTTCCCCGCCGAAACTGTCCCTGCGTCTCTCTACAACCACGCTGTCCCCGCATCCCCGCCGACACTGTCCCTGCGTCCCTGCCGACATGGTCCCTGTATTGTGGCCCACTCCATGTGGCATAATGTTAATTTTGCCCCCTACTGCACAGCATAATGTGAATTTTGGACCATTCCGTTTGACATAATTTAAATTTTGAGGCAATCCATGTGGCATAATGTGAATGTTGGTTCAGTCCATGTGAATTTTGGTTTATTTGTGTGGCATAATGTGAAGGACATGCCCCTTTTTTGATGGCAGTCTTAATATTTAAGAAAATAATGTTTTAACCCCTTCACGACATTTGACGTATATATACGTCATGGCCGGGAAGTACTTCCCGACACATGACGTATATATACGTCATGACTTTAAACTGTCACTGCGTCTCGAGACGCAGTGACAGAGGGACGATGTCTGCTGTCCCTGACAGCAGACATGTCCCTGCATGCCCAGGGGGGGCTGCGATGTCGCCCCCCCGTCGGCGATCGCTGTGATTGGCTGTTCAGTGTGAACAGCCATTCACAGCGTTTTCCTGTGTTACCAGCGAATCAGACGCTTGGTAACACAGGTGTCAATCACCGCCGGGCGTCAGGGGGCATGAGGGGGTCATCGGTGACGATGACACCTCACCCCACCCTCACCCCACCTGCCCCCAAGGCTGTGATTGGTCCGTGGGACCCACGGACCAATCACAGCCAAGGCGCGACATTTAAACTAACGGTGACTGCGCTGCAGACGCCATTCCGGTCTGGAGTAGCGTGCAGAGCGGTCACCGTGCCTATCTGCCGTGATACTGACCTGATCCTTGCTAATACTTACCTGATCCTTGCAAATACCTTACCTGATCACTTGATCACTGCTTGTAGCGTGCTGGACGCTTCCTGGATCTGACTTCCTGAGACTTCCTGCTGCTGCTGCAGTGTGATAGAGAGATAGAGAGAGAGAGATAGAGAGATAGTGACAGAGAGAGCTATATTTTGTGTCTGCTACCCCCCCTTTTTGGGGGTGCAGGGGTTTTTTATATATAAATAACTGTCGCTGCTGCTGCAGTGTCATAGTGATAGATAGTGATAGATAGTGAGAGATAGTGATAGATAGTAATAGATAGTGAGAGATAGAGAGATTTGTGTCTGCTACCCCCCCTTTTTTGGGGGTGCAGGTTTTTTTTATATATATATAACTGTCAGTGCTGCTGCTGCAGTGTCATAGTGATAGATAGTGAGAGATAGTGAGAGATAGAGAGATAGAGAGAGATAGTGACAGAGAGTGATAGAGAGTGTATATTTTGTGTCTGCTACCCCCCCTTTTTGGGGGTGCAGGTTTTTTTTTATACATATAACTGTCAGTGCTGCTGCTGCAGTGTGATAGATAGTGATAGATAGTGATAGATAGTGAGAGATAGTGACAGAGAGTGATAGAGAGTGTATATTTTGTGTCTGCTACCCCCGCCTTTTGTGCTGATCACTATATCTGAGGTGATCAGCAACTTTTTGGGGGTGCAGAGGTTTTTTTTTTTTATATATACCTGTCAGTTGCTGCCAGTTGCACCAAAGGTTGTGCACCTGCTGCCCCTCACTGGTAATCAGTGTCGCATCACTGATCACCTTTTTTTTTTTTTTTGTGGGTGCTGTGTGGTCTTTTTTTAATTTTTTTTTTACACACACTGTGATTTTGTGGGTGTCCTGTGGCCACTGTGCGCTGATCAGTGACGTACATCACTGATCAGCTTTTTCGGCACAGGGTTGATCTATTTTTTTTTTTTTTGATCAAATTCCTGTTGCCTTTGAGCGCTGTTCAGTGACAGACGTTACTGACCAACATCTGTGCTCAATTTTTGGTGCAGGACCTTTTTTTTTGTTTTTTTAACCCCTTCAATTTTTTTTTTTTTTTTAACCCCTTCAATTTTTTTTTTTTTTAACCCCTTCATTTTTTTTTTTTGTATAAAGTATTTTTTTTGTTCTGCACTACATACACACAACACACTACATACCCCCCGGGTTGAAATAAAGTTTTTACCCCCCCCCCCTACACTATACACGTGTTGAAACATTTCACTACCAGTAACACAAAAATAAAAATGTCATCCCAAATGTCATCCCAAATGTCATCCCAGTCATCCAGAAGAATGTATTCAGTGGAGGAGGCATATGCCATGCTTGCCTCTGATTCTGACACAGCCAGTGAGGCAAGCGGGGAATTTGAAGGATTCGTCTTAAGCTCCTCTTCCTCCTCTGGTGATGAGGGACCCCCTCAAAGACGCCCCCGTAGAGCAGCTGAGACCCCCCCCCCCAATAATTGATCTCGTATGGACCCCACCACCAGACAATTTTGAGCCCCAGGTTCCTGAGTTTTTGGCCATGCCAGGAATCCAATTTGATTCCACAGGTCTCAGAGAAATTGACTTTTTCAAATTATTTTTCTCTGATGATTTTATAAATTTAATGGTGGACCAAACTAATTTATATGCCCAGCAGTTTATTGCTCAAAACCCCACGTCATCATTTGCTAGGTGGACCCCTGTAGATGCAGTAGAGATGATGACGTTTTGGGGTCTGGTGTTTCATATGGGCATAGTAAAAAAGCCACAAATTAGGCAATATTGGAGTACAGATGTTCTGTACAGCACCCCATTTTACCGTATGGCCATGACTCGGACTCGTTTTGAGGCAATCCATAAATTTATACATTACACCGATAATGCACAGTGCCCACCCAGAGATGATCCCACCTTTGACCGGCTATTCAAAGTCAGGCCGGTCATTGATCATTTCAGTGCCAAATTTGCAGAGCTATACATCCCTGAAAAATTTATTTGTATTGACGAGTCCCTTATACATTTTAAAGGAAGGGTTAAATTCCGCCAGTACCTTCCCAGTAAGAGGGCAAGGTATGGCATAAAAATGTATAAGCTGTGTGAAAGCACCACAGGGTACACCCACAAGTTTAGGGTATATGAAGGGAAGGATTCAAGAATTGAACCGCCAGAATGCCCCCCCTCCCTCGTAGGTGTTAGTGGCAAAATTGTCTGGGATTTAATGCACCCCTTCCTGGATAAGGGTTATCACCTCTATGTGGATAACTTTTACACCAGCATCCCCCTGTTTAAGGCCCTTGGTTCAAGAGGTACAGCAGCTTGCGGTACTGTGCGCAAGAACCAAAGAGGCCTCCCCAAAACGCACATTGCCCAAGTAATGAGAAGGGGTGAAAGCAGGGGAATATGCACCGAAAATATGTTGTTGGTCAAATATAAGGACAAGAGGGATGTCCTTATACTGACAACAATTCATGGAGACAGTACCACCTCCATCCCTGTACGAGGTACCAGTACCCACACCTCAAAACCAAATTGTATCCTAGATTACAATAAGTACATGGGCGGAGTGGATCTTTCAGATCAGGTACTGAAGCCGTACAGTGCCCTGCGGAAAACAAATATCTGGTACAAGAAGCTGGCCGTGTATATCATCCAGATGGCACTGTATAACGCTTACGTGCTATTCCGTTCTACCGGCCAGAGGGGGACATTTATGCACTTTCAAGAGGAAGTCATAAAGGGCCTAATATTTGGGAACCAGCAGGCAGAGGGCCCCAGTACTTCTAGTACTGGCCCCCGTATTGTACCAGGGCAGCATTTTCCCAACGAAATCCCCTCCACTGCAAGAAAGGGCAGGACACAAAAAAGGTGCAAAGTTTGCTATAAAAAGGGAATAAGAAAGGAAACTATTTTCCACTGTGAAACTTGCCCCGACAAACCCGGCCTATGTATAAAGGAGTGTTTCAAAATATACCACACATCGATGGATTATTAGGTTCATCATTTCACCGTGCATCGGGGGTCTTGCTAATGCCACATAGCACCCACCATTCATTCCACCAGAATCTGAGCTGCAAAATCCAAAAATCACTCCTTCCCTTCTGAGTCCTGCCATGCACCCAACTGGTATTTTTTGGTCACATGTGAGGCATTGCCGTACTCTGGAGAAATGGGGGCACAGATTTTGGGGTGCTTTGTCTCCTTCATTCCTTGTGAAAATGAAAAATTTTGAGCCAGAAGTACATTTTTGTGTAAAAAAATGTAATTTTTCATTTTCACAGCCCAGTTGTACCAAAATTGGTGAAACCCCTGGGGGTTTGAAATGTACACTATACCCCTAGATGAATTCCCTGAGGGGTGTAGTTTGCAAAATGGGGTCACTTGTGGGGGGGTTCCACTGTATTGGTAATGCAACATAGCACCCACCATTCATTCCACCAAAATCTGTGCTGCCAAATCCAAAAATCACTCCTTCCCTTCTGAGTCCTGCCATGCGCCCAACTGGTATTTTTTGGTCACATGTGAGGCATTGCCGTACTCGGGAGAAATTGGGGCACAGATTTTGGGGTGCTTTGTCTCCTTCATTCCTTGTGAAAATGAAAAATTTTGAGCCAGAACTGCATTTTTGTGTAAAAAAATGTAATTTTTCATTTTCACAGCCCAGTTGTACCAAAATTGGTGAAACCCCTGGGGGTTTGAAATGTACACTATACCCCTAGATGAATTCCCTGAGGGGTGTAGTTTGCAAAATGGGGTCACTTGTGGGGGGGTTCCACTGTATTGGTAATGCAACATAGCACCCACCATTCATTCCACCAAAATCTGTGCTGCCAAATCCAAAAATCACTCCTTCCCTTCTGAGTCCTGCCATGCGCCCAACTGGTATTTTTTGGTCACATGTGAGGCATTGCCGTACTCGGGAGAAATTGGGGCACAGATTTTGGGGTGCTTTGTCTCCTTCATTCCTTGTGAAAATGAAAAATTTTGAGCCAGAACTGCATTTTTGTGTAAAAAAATGTAATTTTTCATTTTCACTGCCCAGTTGTATCAAAATTGGTGAAACCACTGGGGGTTTGAAATGTACACTATACCCCTAGATGAATTCCCTGAGGGGTGTACTTTGCAAAATGGGGTGACTTGTGGGGGGGTTCCACTCTATTGGTGCTTTGGGAGTCTTGCTAATGCAACATGGCACCCACCATTCATTCCACCAAAATCTGTGCTGCCAAATCCAAAAATCACTCCTTCCCTTCTGAGTCCTGCCATGCGCCCAACTGGTATTTTTTGGTCACATGTGAGGCATTGCCGTACTCTGGAGAAATGGGGGCACAGATTTTGGGGTGCTTTGTCTCCTTCATTCCTTGTGAAAATGAAAAATTTTGAGCCAGAAGTACATTTTTGTGTAAAAAAATGTAATTTTTCATTTTCACAGCCCAGTTGTACCAAAATTGGTGAAACCCCTGGGGGTTTGAAATGTACACTATACCCCTAGATGAATTCCCTGAGGGGTGTAGTTTGCAAAATGGGGTCACTTGTGGGGGGGTTCCACTGTATTGGTAATGCAACATAGCACCCACCATTCATTCCACCAAAATCTGTGCTGCCAAATCCAAAAATCACTCCTTCCCTTCTGAGTCCTGCCATGCGCCCAACTGGTATTTTTTGGTCACATGTGAGGCATTGCCGTACTCGGGAGAAATTGGGGCACAGATTTTGGGGTGCTTTGTCTCCTTCATTCCTTGTGAAAATGAAAAATTTTGAGCCAGAACTGCATTTTTGTGTAAAAAAATGTAATTTTTCATTTTCACAGCCCAGTTGTACCAAAATTGGTGAAACCCCTGGGGGTTTGAAATGTACACTATACCCCTAGATGAATTCCCTGAGGGGTGTAGTTTGCAAAATGGGGTCACTTGTGGGGGGGTTCCACTGTATTGGTAATGCAACATAGCACCCACCATTCATTCCACCAAAATCTGTGCTGCCAAATCCAAAAATCACTCCTTCCCTTCTGAGTCCTGCCATGCGCCCAACTGGTATTTTTTGGTCACATGTGAGGCATTGCCGTACTCGGGAGAAATTGGGGCACAGATTTTGGGGTGCTTTGTCTCCTTCATTCCTTGTGAAAATGAAAAATTTTGAGCCAGAACTGCATTTTTGTGTAAAAAAATGTAATTTTTCATTTTCACTGCCCAGTTGTATCAAAATTGGTGAAACCACTGGGGGTTTGAAATGTACACTATACCCCTAGATGAATTCCCTGAGGGGTGTACTTTGCAAAATGGGGTGACTTGTGGGGGGGTTCCACTGTATTGGTGCTTTGGGAGTCTTGCTAATGCAACATGGCACCCACCATTCATTCCACCAAAATCTGTGCTGCCAAATCCAAAAATCACTCCTTCCCTTCTGAGTCCTGCCATGCGCCCAACTGGTATTTTTTGGTCACATGTGAGGCATTGCCGTACTCAGGAGAAATTGGGGCACAGATTTTGGGGTGCTTTGTCTCCTTCATTCCTTGTGAAAATGAAAAATTTTGAGCCAGAACTGCATTTTTGTGTAAAAAAATGTAATTTTTCATTTTCACTGCCCAGTTGTATCAAAATTGGTGAAACCCCTGGGGGTTTGAAATGTACACTATACCCCTAGATGAATTCCCTGAGGGGTGTACTTTGCAAAATGGGGTGACTTGTGGGGGGGTTCCACTGTATTGGTGCTTTGGGAGTCTTGCTAATGCAACATGGCACCCACCATTCATTCCACCAAAATCTGTGCTGCCAAATCCAAAAATCACTCCTTCCCTTCTGAGTCCTGCCATGCGCCCCACTGGTATTTTTTGGTCACATGTGAGGCATTGCCGTACTCGGGAGAAATTGGGGCACAGATTTTGGGGTGCTTTGTCTCCTTCATTCCTTGTGAAAATGAAAAATTTTGAGCCAGAACTGCATGTTTGTGTAAAAAAATGTAATTTTCCATTTTCACATCCCAGTTGTACCAAAATTGGTGAAACCCCTGGGGGTTTGAAATGTACACTATACCCCTAGATGAATTCCCTGAGGGGTGTACTTTGCAAAATGGGGTGACTTGTGGGGGGGTTCCACTGTATTGGTGCAACATAGCACCCACCATTCATTCCACCAAAATCTGTGCTGCAAAATCCAAAAATCACTCCTTCCCTTCTGAGTCCTGCCATGCACCCAACTGGTATTTTTTGGTCACATGTGAGGCATTGCCGTACTCGGGAGAAATTGGGGCACAGATTTTGGGGTGCTTTGTCTCCTTCATTCCTTGTGAAAATGAAAAATTTTGAGCCATAACTGCATGTTTGTGTAAAAAAATGTAATTTTCCATTTTCACATCCCAGTTGTATCAAAATTGGTGAAACCCCTGGGGGTTTGAAATGTACACTATACCCCTAGATGAATTCCCTGAGGGGTGTACTTTGCAAAATGGGGTGACTTGTGGGGGGGTTCCACTGTATTGGTGCTTTGGGAGTCTTGCTAATGCAACATGGCACCCACCATTCATTCCACCAAAATCTGTGCTGCCAAATCCAAAAATCACTCCTTCCCTTCTGAGTCCTGCTATGCGCCCCACTGGTATTTTTTGGTCACATGTGAGGCATTGCCGTACTCGGGAGAAATTGGGGCACAGATTTTGGGGTGCTTTGTCTCCTTCATTCCTTGTGAAAATGAAAAATTTTGAGCCAGAACTGCATGTTTGTGTAAAAAAATGTAATTTTCCATTTTCACATCCCAGTTGTACCAAAATTGGTGAAACCCCTGGGGGTTTGAAATGTACACTATACCCCTAGATGAATTCCCTGAGGGGTGTAGATTGCAAAATGGGGTGACTTGTGGGGAAGGTTCCTAACTTTTAGCACTTATGGTGCCTAGAAACCTACATGGTGCCTAAAAAAAAAATCTCATAAAAAGGAGGCTCCAAAATCAAGTAGGTGCTCCTTCTATTATGAAGCCTGTGGTTTGGTCAACGTGCACACTAGGGCCACATATAGGATATTTTTGAAAACACAAGAATTGGGGGAATCAATTTTTAGTCACATTTCTCTAGTAAAATCTACTGTATTTGTTAGAAAAATGTATTAAAATTGAAACTCTGCAAAAAAAAAAGAAATTTTGAAATTTCACCTACACTTTGTTTTAATTCCTGTGAAACACCTAAAGGGTTAACAAACTTCCAAAATGCTGTTTTGAATACTGTGAGGGGTGCAGTTTTTGAAATGGCATCATTTATGGGGGTGTCTCACATACAAGTCCCTCAAAGTCACATCAGAACTGAACTGGTCCCTAAAAAAATCAGTGTTTGAAATTTTCTTGAAAATTTGAGAATTTGCTAGTCATATTTGAAGCCTCCTAGTGTCCAAAAAAATGAAAAGGGGGTTGAAATAATGATGGCAACATAAAGTAGACATATGGTCTATGTTAGTTATTAACTATTTTGAGTGGTATGATTATTTGTCTCACAAGCAGAAAATTTAACATTTTGCATATTGCTAAATTTTCCATTTTTTCACGATATTTTGGTATTTTTCACAAAAAAACACAGACTGTATCGACCAAAATTTACCACTAACTTGAAGTACAATGTGTCACGAGAAAACAATCTCAAAATCACTGGGATAAGTAAAAGCAAAAAAAAGTTATCCCCACTTAAGTGAGACATGTCAGATTTGAAAAAAAGGGCTCTGTCATGAAGGCACAAACTGGCTCTGTCATGAAGGGGTTAAAGGGGCTGCCCCCCACATACATACATATATATTATTATATATATATAACTATATATTTATATCATTTTTTTACTGAAAACCTCCATTTTGGCCTTTACTTATGGGCCGGTGCTCTGTACTTGCC
Organism: Crinia signifera; assembly: GCF_055691185.1. Classification (NCBI taxonomy): domain Eukaryota; kingdom Metazoa; phylum Chordata; class Amphibia; order Anura; family Myobatrachidae; genus Crinia; species Crinia signifera. Next base: position 284,494,392 of record NC_139217.1, read on the forward strand.
CCCCACCCTAAAAGTTGCCAGCCCCTGGTTTGGCCACCCCTACTCTAAAGCGTGTCTGGTATGTCTCCTCGCCCTCTATCAGTATACAACACATGAACATCGATCCATGATGTTACTTTATATTAAAATGCTTTTATTAATGGTGTCATATTACTTGCAATTTAACAGGCTCTAAATCTTCAAAGACAAAAATACCACAAACTTAAATGTGAATATGAACAATGAAAGTGGTAAAGTGCACTGATTTATGTTGACCTTGCTTTTCGCTATAGCACTTTTAGAAAGTGAAGCGAGCAGGGGCTATTTAAGAGATGAGAGCCTGTGTGCAGGCTCTGAGTGGGCCCTGTCCTCTCCTTTTTATTCAGTCATGCAAAAAATGTGCTAAAATTGCAAGATTAGCCATTATATAATATAAGTCCAATTTATTAAATGTGGAAGTTTTGGTCTTGTGTAGGAGCTGTTCTAAAATATTGAAATGTACTTCTTTGACTTTCGTAGAAAGTTTAGCTGTGTCTACTGTCCAGGTGTTTCTCACTGTAAGATTTCAGTGCAATTTAGTACCAGAACCATAGCATATTAACCCTTTGAGTGCCAACGCCTCAAAATCTATACGTTAAAAATGCCAGCACCGCTCACAGCGACCTCTTTTTTTTTTGGGAGGTGCAATATTTAGCTAAACTTTAATTGATTGACTTGGCTGCATTTGTATTTATTTATACGGTACTCTTTACCTAGCACGGCGCCCACGATTTTGATAGTGGGCATCGCAGGTAAAAAAATCGCATGCATTGAATGCAGTAAAAATCGGGTGCGACGCGACCGACGCGATGCCCGCGATTTCCCATAGGGAACAATGTTAAATGTCTCAATTGACCCGATTTTCATGTTCAATGCCTCAATTGACCCAATTTTTCCATAGGAAACAATGTTAAATGGCCCACAGAGGCCAAATAGCCACCCTGAAGTGTGAAATGGCCCCCACAAATGTTAACGCAACCCCACGATCAACGTCAACCCGAAGCGTGCCGAGCGCAGCGAGCCCGCGAGGGGCGGCGGTACGCATCCTACGACCTTTTCATACCCCCACTATCCACGTCGGCGTGGAGTTGAGAATAGAATAGTGTGGCGAGCGCAGCAAGCCACCGAGCCCGAAGCGTGGCGAGGGGACGCGGATACCTTCACAGGTAAACGCGTCCCTTCGCGGGCTTCACAGGTATCCGCGTCCCCTCGCGGGGCTCGCTGCGCTCGCCATGCTTCGTGCTCGGTGGCTCGCTGCGCTCGCCACACTATTCTATTCTCAACTCCACGCCGACGTGGATAGTGGGGGTATGAAAAGGTCGTAGGACGCGTACCGCCGCCGCTCGCCACGCTTCGGGTTCACGTTGATCGTGGGGTGGCGTTAACAATTGTGGGGGCCATTTCACACTTCAGGGTGCCTATTTGGCCTCTGTGGGCCATTTAACATTGTTTCCTATGGAAAAATCGGGTCAATTGAGGCATTGAACAGGAAAATCGGGTCAATTGAGACATTTAACATTGTTCCCTATGGGAAATTGCGGGCATCGCGTCGGTCGCGTCGCACCCGATTTTTTTAGTGCATTCAATGCCCACGATGGGCGCCGTGCTAAGTAAAGAGTACCATTTATACTTAAATAACAGTCGCTGTGAGCAATGCTGGCATTGCTAGCGGATGTTTTGAGGATCGTTTACAGCAACGTTGGCACTCAAAGGGTTAATGATAGTAGCAGGGCGTGCAGCACAGACAGGGCCCCGAGTCAGATGGCCCTGCGCCCATTATTCTACACTGTTGCCTACACCTGCATAAATCAGTACCGTTAATATATAGCATCAGCGTGGCTTTGTGGCATTGCCCCCTCTGCTGCTGTAAATAGCAGACTCCTGGACATTAATGGTTCAGCCAGGATTACCAGACATACTTTCCAATTCTCCCAGAAGTCCTGAATTTAGGGGGTATCTCCTGATAGAGTTTGCCCATCTTCCTGTGCTGTACACTTGCTGACTGAATTGGGGAGGCCTGGAGGTTGGATTACTCAATTCGCACACCCACAGCAGGACAGCAACAGCAGCGCTAGAAGAATTAAACTTGCTACTAACATAAGGAGCGGTCTGTTGTTGAATGTCATTGCACAACTGTTTGTGGCTTGTGATTGGCAACTAAGCTACTTCTCCACTGCTAAGAATACTGTACTTCAAATGTTTTGACACATACATTCTCTATAGCAGGGGTTCCCAAACTTTTCTGAATCACGGCACCCCTGAGTATCAAAAAAAATAATAATTCATGGCACCCATAGGGCAAAGGTTTCTCATTGATAAAATCTGAAAAAAATATTAAATTAAGTCCATTAAGAGAATCTGGCCGATCCAATGCGATTTTTTTTACCTGTTCATAACACCACTATCCACTACGCATGGAGTTGATTTTATATAGTGTGGCAAGCGCAGTAATCCGCGTCCCCTCACAGGGCTCCCCACGCTTCGGGCTCGCCACACTATATAAAATCAACTCCGTGCGTAGTGGAAAGTGGGGTTATGAACAGGTTAAAAATCGCATCGGATCGACCGATATCGCATCCGATCTATCGGGCGCCGTGAAACTAAACAAGTACCGGGTGTTGTATAGGGTTCCGACAGTTGGGATCCTGACAGTCATTAGCCCGACGTCGGAATCCCGACTGGCCGGACTCAGACAGCATGGCGAGCGCAACAAAGCCCCTTGCGCGCTCGACAGGCTGCGGGCGTGGTGGCTCGCTACGCTTGCCACCTATTCTATTCTGCATCTATTGGGGTCGTGGACCCCCACAAGGGAGAATAGCCAGTGGCCATCGGGAACCCGTCTGTCTGTGTTTTAACAGTCTGGATCCCGACGTTGGGTAAATGATTGTTGGGATCCCGACTGGCACCCGCTGGAAAGTGGGCTGATTGCAATTGAAGGAATTTAAACCTTTTTCAGTCTGCTGCTCAGGGTGCTGGTGCCAAAAAGTTGTCAGTTCGTAAGCCCCAAGTATTGTACCACTAATGTCTTGGACTGTCAGTGCCTGGAGCAGAGCCGGATGGAGGGGTGGGGGTGGGGGGCGTCTCTTAGAGGTCACAGTCACCCTGCAGGTGGATGTCTCATTCTCTGCAGGGTCCATCCAGGGCCTATGCAATTACCTGCCCATTATATGCTTAGTGTGTTTGTGTGATTATTTAAGACAAGGTGGGTCCCTAAGGACTAAGAACCCCAGGCCCCCTGGAGCCTTAATCCAGCTCTGTCCTTGAGGAACTAATGCCTGGTACACACCAGGTCGACTAGGGCCCGATCCCCTCAATCTAGATCCAATTCCGACCAATTGGATGTAGATTGTAGGTAGATTGGGCCCTTTTTTTTCCCTGTTCTGGTCCGATTCCAATCCGATGCGCGGCCCCGCGGGTCGGTCGTTATTCAGATCCTACCTGCTGCAGGTAGGATCTGAAGAACGACCATACAGCCGGGTGCGGGTCGCCATCGGATCGGACCCGCTCACGGTGCACATCGTGAGCGGGTCGTGTCCCCCCGCGTCACCGTGAGCGGGTCGGACGAGACACTGACGACCCGCTCACGATGTGCATCGTGAGCGGGTCGTTGTGGTGTGTACCCTACATTAGATACAGCGCACAGAGCATTGTGCAGAAGTATACTGTATGTTTCTTTGGTTTCCCATACAAAGTTTTGTTTGCTATAAAGTAGCATGAATGACATTAAATGCTTGCACAAACACTGAAACCTGCCTGCATTTTCCTCTTGGCTGTTACCCTGTTACAAAGGCTTATAACTGAGATGTCTGGTTTTTATTTTGCAGTTAACTGTACATTGATTCTTGCATTACTTACTCAATGCTTGGCTTTACCACAGGACCACTAAAAGACAGCAAACGTTTTATGATGGGACACCTACCTGTCTAGCTGGTGTTTGTCATATCCCAATGGCTGAACCTTTCTGTGACAAAACTAGAGAAGTAAGTATAAAATGGCAACAGATGACATCATAATTTAATGCACCCTCACGGCCTGTATCCCCATTTTTTAAACTGCAAAATGCGGGCTGCACTGTTATAGGAGGCAGTTCCTGCACGTAGTGTTACAGTGCAGCGGCACTAGGCTCCTGTCACTGAGCACTTTGGTGACACCTGGGTTTAAGCCGCCCCCACCACACACACACACACACACACACCCCTTAGTGACGTCACTGGGAGAAAGGATTGTATTATACGTGGTAATGCTAGTGATGTTAAAATTTGAGGATTTTATTTTTTTTTCAACTAAAAATAATAAAATTCATTCAAATGTGGTGCATCTAATAGCTCACTACTATGTAAACTATTGCTTCCAAATCTCCAAAACCACAATTGCCACTTAAACTTCCTTTGTAACAATGCCATTTTGTATTTTGCAGGTTTTAATAGACATTACTAAGAAACTTGGCATAAAGTGCCACTCAAAAGGAACCATGCTCACCATAGAGGGCCCGCGGTTCAGCTCCAGAGCGGAGAGTAACATGTTTCGTCTCTGGGGAGCTGATGTCATCAACATGACGACCGTTCCTGAAGTAGTTCTTGCAAAAGAAGCTGGTATCTGTTATGCAAGTGTTGCAATGGCTACTGATTATGACTGCTGGAAGGAACATGAAGAAGCTGTAAGTATTGTAGTTTATATTTCGCAATAAGTAATATTTACTTTTTATTATCACTATGTCGGGATATCAGCAGCATGGTGTCACCTAATGATAGTGTGACACCATGTAATACACTTTTGGATTCTGATGAAGCCGCTGAACAAATTTTAAAAGCAGGGAAGCGCATTAATCAATTGAGAGTACCTTGTTTGCTGGCCGGAAATATACCGTGCACAGGCTGGAGACTCCAGAAAAGGCTATGTTAATCTGAAGCATCAGTAGCCGAGAGCCCCCCAGTGCGAGCCGGAGGACAGCAGGACACACACCAAAACCTATCTCTGTGGTGGAGCCTCTACGAGTGGTACAAGTTCGTTCTCTCTCTCTCTCTCTTTTAATATATATGTCCTTATTATAATGCTATGGATGGTTGACTGTAAGGACAGAGGGGTAAAGCAGTGATAAGGAAGGAGAAGTGATAAAATGCCTGATCCTTTTTTTTCTAAATTTAGGAAAGTGGCACTTTGTATGCTGAATGTCATGGAAACTTCACAATGTTCTTTAATGCAACACCCCCATCCATACTCAAATTGAGGCAAATGTCTTTATTGCAGGATGTTTGGGAGGTATGGGTTGAATATAATTTTTTTTTTTTTACAAAGGCAACTTCAATTTATATCCATACACAAAATTAAGGCATGCTATCAACAGCACCTGGTATGCTACCCTAAGCAGCTAAACTAAAAAGAAGAATGTTGGTACTTGATTAAAGGAAAATATGAACGGTATACAATTTATTAAAACAGGTTAGTAGAAAAATGCCACAATATAAAAATGAATTAAAAAACTTTTATACTAAAGGCAAAGCATACTGGTTCACTCCTATGCATTATCAAATACTGGGTGATGACCTACACCAAAGTGTACCCCTTAATTAGCAGCAAGGTTTACCTTATTTGAATCAATCCCCATCAATCTATTAGGACTTGGTAGGCAGATATTGGTGTTTTAAAGTGGTTACTAGCATGGTATCCAATAGCTGTACATTTCAGTTCTAGTGGAGAATAAATTGGTCCAAAGTGTATACAGAATCCAATTCACTGCACTATAGGCACCTAGCTTTAACAGAAGCATATGTTGTGAATAGTCTAGAAGCCCATATAAATACATAATCCATAGTGGCATAATGCTTAACACCTGAATGTCACTTAGGGCCTTATTTTGCAAAGTTCATTCTTTCTGACAAAATCCTTCTTAGATGGGCAAAACCATGTGCACTGCAGGTGGGGCAGATGTAACATGTGCAGAGAGAATTAGATTTGGGTGGGGTTTTACTTCAAAGTGAGATCTATATTGCAGTGTAAAAATAAAGCAGTCAGTATTTTCCCTGCACAGAAATAAAATTACTAACCCAAATCTAATTCTCTCTGTACATGTTACATCTGCCCCCCCTGCAGTGCACATGGTTTTGTCCATCTAAGAAGGATTTTGTCAGAAAGAATGAACCAAAATAAGGCCCTTAGAGACAATCAAACCATCAGTCAAATTGTTCATTCCTTAGTATTTTGGCAGTCTTATGCTGGGTACACACCAGGACGACTAGGGCACGATTCTGTCAATTTAGATCCAATTCCGACCGGTTGTATGCAGATTGTATGTACTATCGTGTGTTTTTGACATTTATTTGATCCGATTCCGATCAAATGCGCGTTCACGCCGCTCGTTTGGTCGCATCTTTGGTCCTACGTGCTGCAGGTAGGATCTGTCAATCCCAGGCCGACCGACCGTCAATCGTATGCAGATCGTGAGTGTTTTTTGCCGCCTCCGTCGTCCGTCCGTCGGTGCGTCCGTCGTTTGATCCAGCCTATTTGAGTGGCATTTCCTAAACACTCCCCCGGCGCCATGTTTTTCCACATAGCAAACAGCGCTGGCGCAGCAGTTGGACTCTCCTTCTTGTCTCATCTCCCAGAACAACAACCTGGTATGTTTGCACTCCCAATGCTCTTCTATGCATGCCCACTGTTGCCACCAATGTATATAGTGTGTATAAAGCACTGGTTTGGCAACCGTGCACCCGACCATGTCACTGTTTTTTTTGGGTGGGCCCCATGTCTGTGTGTATACATATAACCAATGTCCACCATTGCAGTATTCAAAGCACTCCTCTCTGCTAGGCCCCATTCACCTGTGTGTGTGTGTTTGTGTATATATAGATATATATACATAAACCATTGTCCACCATTGCAGTATTCCAAGCACTCCTCTCTGCTAGGCCCCATTCACCTGTGTGTGTGTGTTTGTGTATATATAGATATATATACATAAACCATTGTCCACCATTGCAGTATTCCAAGCACTCCTCTCTGCTAGGCCCCATTCACCTGTGTGTGTGTGTTTGTGTATATATAGATATATATACATAAACCATTGTCCACCATTGCAGTATTCCAAGCACTCCTCTCTGCTAGGCCCCATTCACCTGTGTGTGTGTGTTTGTGTATATATAGATATATATACATAAACCATTGTCCACCATTGCAGTATTCCAAGCACTCCTCTCTGCTAGGCCCCATTCACCTGTGTGTGTGTTTGTGTATATATAGATATATATACATAAACCATTGTCCACCATTGCAGTATTCCAAGCACTCCTCTCTGCTAGGCCCCATTCACCTGTGTGTGTGTGTTTGTGTATATATAGATATATATACATAAACCATTGTCCACCATTGCAGTATTCCAAGCACTCCTCTCTGCTAGGCCCCATTCACCTGTGTGTGTGTGTTTGTGTATATATAGATATATATACATAAACCATTGTCCACCATTGCAGTATTCCAAGCACTCCTCTCTGCTAGGCCCCATTCACCTGTGTGTGTGAATAGCAATCTGCACAATAAAATGTATAGTGGTTTTCATAAAAGTTTATTAACATTTTAAATACTTAAAACATAAGAACTAGGTAAACTGGTAACTATAACTATAAAAATTTAAATATGAAACAAAACATGGGTATAACTATAACAACTAAAATGGTTTTATCTTTTTACAGTCCCAATGTCCAACGCAAAGGAACAAGAGTTTTTGGAAGGGTTTATTGAAAAATATCGTACACACGAATGCCTGTGGAGAACCAAATCCAAGGAGTATTCAAACAAAATGAAAAGAAACCAAGCCTTGGAGGAGTTGGCACGCTACAGTCTTCCATTTCACCCAGAGGCCAATGTTGAATGGGTGAGGAAACGCATCCAGAATATGCGCACGGTGTTCTTAAAGGAACACAAGAAGATGGAGGCTGCAAAGAAGTCTGGTGCTGGAGTCGACGAGATGTATCAAACATCGCTCTGGTACTATGACCGGTTGACATTCACCCTCAGCCAGGAGTCGATGAGGACAGGAGTAGTCCTTATGGTCGAACAGGAAAACCAAGAAGTCGCGGCGCAGGAGGAGGAGGAGAATTCGCAGTCTGCATCGGTGAGTCTATTTTTTTGGCTATCTAATTGATTCCTCCTGCCAATCCACAGCGCCCTCCCCATTAAAGTAGGCCATGTACTCTTCCCTCACCTGTTTGGCTCGTGCACTCCCTGTGTAGCGTTGTGTTGGGGTTTGCAAGGAGGATATCTGCACTACCTCCTCTGGCAGTTCTTGGTCTTCTTGGAGTGCTGTGCCTGTAGCCCTTTGCTGTGTGGCTTTTCTGCGGAGCAAATTGTGCAGGACACAGCACGCCGTGACAACCCAGTCAATTTTGTCCACCCTCAGGTTAATGGCAGTGTGAAAAATGCGAAACCGGCTTGCCAGGATGCCAAAAGCATTTTCCACAACACGCCGTGCCCTGGATAGCCTGTAGTTAAAGATCCTTTTGTCATGGTTCAGGCCCCTTTGCGCATATGGCTTCATGACATGCTCGTGCAGGCCAAAAGCCTCGTCAGCCACAAAAACAAAGTTAAGCCCCTGTTTAGTTTCCTGGACAGACGGCAAGTGAAGGGTGTTCGCTATGAGCCTTTCGTAGAACTTTGTGTCCTTGAAAGTGCCACCATCCGATGCACGGCCATTCCTTCCTACATCCAGGAAGATAAACTCATAGTTGGCATTCACCACAGCCATTAGTACAATGCTAAAATAGCCCTTGTAATTAAAATAGTAGGAACCACTATTGATAGGCTGGGCTATGCGGACATGTTTGCCATCAATGGCTCCACCGCAATTTGGGAAGTTCCATCGCTGTTCAAACTCCTCTGCGATGACTTTCCATTCATTCACGCTGGTAGGGAACTGAAATTAGAAGTAAATAGAATTGATTAGTAAACATGTTCAATTTTTTTACAGCTTGGTGACTACCCACCTGCAACCCCAGACCTATCTGTCCTATCTGATAATGCATGCACATCTAACGAAGTTCCTACTCCGGCACGCACTCCGCCACCCACCCTGGAACCCACTCCACCACTCCCCCGTGCCAAAAAAATGCGTGGCAAAGGAAAAAAAGGAGAAGCAGCGGCACATGAAGAATTTATGATGCGGGCACATCAAGTCCTGCAAAGAAACCCGGACAAACATGACAACTACTTCACTTATGTGGCAGAGTGTGTTCGCAACATGGCTCCTGACCAGCAACTTACTTTTGAAAAGTTATGCATGGAGTTGGTGTATAATGGCAGTTTAGGGTATCTCAACAGTGGCACTAAAATAGTTGGCATTGGTAGTGCACCAGACACACCACTGTCATTAGAATCACCAGTGCCTACTCCGCCTGCCACCGTAGCAGGCCAGTCGAGCACAATTCCAACACATACCCAGTCAACACCTACACAGCCTTCTCAACCCCCCCAGTACCGTCAATTCTACAGTTCTTTACTGATAGAAGATCCAGAGTGTCCTGTTTTTGAGGATCTGTCTTAAAAAATAGGCTACTTTATCATTTACCATCGACATGGTCTCAGCTGCAGGTATGTGATGGCCACTGCTCACATGGCGTATGGCGCACATCAATGTGGCCGGGACCATTGCATCTGCGCCATGCGCCATGTGGGCCGCAGCCTTTACATATCTGCAGCAGACATCCTCTGCCACACAAGGGCCACAGTGTGTATTTTTGTTTATTTATATGCTGCTACCTGTACCTGCATTACCAGAGGGAGAACAGGATTCTCCTCAATCTGGATAGCAAACTCCATTTATTGCCCTTTTGTCTTTACCAATAGTATGGGGTACTGTGCGGCAGACATGGTCTCGGCTGCAGGTATGTGATGGCCACTGCTCACATGGCGTATGGCGCACATCAATGGGGCGGGGGCCATTGCATCTGCGCCATGCGCCATGTGGGCCGCAGCCTTTACATATCTGCAGCAGACATCCTCTGCCGCACAGTACCTTATCCCTACTGTTGTAAGGGCATGTTCCAGAAGTTACCAGAGTGTCTTTTGTCTTGGTTTTCTACATATATGCTGCTACCTGTACCTGCATTACCAGAGGGAGAACAGGATTCTCCTCAATCTGGATAGCAAACTCCATTTATTGCCCTTTTTTCTTTGCCAATAGTATGGGGTACTGTGCCGAAGACATGGTCTCAGCTGCAGGTATGTGATGGCCACTGCTCACATGGTGTATGGCGCACATCAATGGGGCGGGGGCCATTGCATCTGCGCCATGCGCCATGTGGGCCGCAGCCTTTACATATCTGCAGCAGACATCCTCTGCCACACAGTACCTTATCCCTACTGTTGTAAGTGCCTGTTCCAGAAGTTACCAGAGTGTGTTTTTTGTTTTTTTATATGCTGCTACCTGTACCTGCATTACCAGAGGGAGAACAGGATTCTCCTCAATCTGGATAGCAAACTCCATTTATTGCCCTTTTGTCTTTACCAATAGTATGGGGTACTGTGCGGCAGACATGGTCTCAGCTGCAGGTATGTGATGGCCACTGCTCACATGGCGTATGGCGCACATCAATGTGGCCGGGACCATTGCATCTGCGCCATGCGCCATGTGGGCCGCAGCCTTTACTTATCTGCGGCAGACATCCTCTGCCACACAGTAGCCCGTACTTATTGGGAAAGTTTAAACTGGGTCATACATACTTAAATCTTTATATATAGTGTGTGTTTTTGTACAATATCTTTTATATATGGTATTATAATATATTTTTGTTGACACAATCTATTTACTATTTTACATGTTTTAACCATGAAAGGCCTAAAAAACCTGTTTCTGTCCTAGGCCTAAATTATAAATAAAAATATTTTGTTTGCACAATAAAGTGTACAGTGTATATTTCATCCTTACCTTGCAATACTGGTACTGCAGCACCTTCACAATGGCTTTGCAGGTCTCCGGGATGATGAGGCCCAAAGCTTGCGGGGAGATGAGGGATCCAAACTTTAGGTCAGCAAGAGACCGTCCTGTCGCCAGAAACCTCAGGGTGACCACCAGCCGTTCCTCAGCAGGGATAGCCATGCGATACTTGGTATCCTGCTTCTCGATGTGGGGAGTCACCAGACGCAGCAATTCCTGGAATGTGGCATCATCCATCCTCAAGAAGTTACGGAAATCGTCTGGGTTATTCTCCCTGATGTCCCTGAGCAGTGGCATGTGCGAACGAGTCTGACGCTGAAGTAGCCACTGCTTTGTCCAGCATGATCTTTCTCTCCTGCGCTGGGCTCTCTGACGCCTGAGCTTCAAAACTGCATAATAGAGCAGGTACTGTTGCTGGTGACTACCCATCACTGCATTCTCCATAGTGCAGGGTTAAAAGACACTTTGTAATGGCAGGCAAAACAAAGTAATGTGTAAATAGCTATGTCCAGCGTTCAGCAGGTATAAACCAAGCCTCACTAGTAACAAAGCAGAAATACACTGGTTTAAAATGGCTGCTGCTATTCCTATCCCCCTCTGCTAGTCCTCCCCCTCTGCTAGTCCAGCCCCTTCATTCAAATTTCAAAGGCCCATCTGACGACGGTCGCATGTGTTCTTGCAAAAAAAACAAAAACCAGCGATCCGACCGTCTTAACGACCATCGCGGGCGCATCGGGATCGGATCTAGATCGTTCCGCAAAAAAACACAATTTTTGCTAATCGTTTGCTGGGGACTGCCTGGGAGCTCCCGGGAAGTCCAAGGGAAATCGTTCCATGGTCGTCTATCGGTCGTGAACGACGGTGGTCGTCCTGGTGTGTACCCCACATTACTATATTCGATTGAATCTTACTATATTCCATTTTACTATACATTAGTTTATTTAAATTAGTAGTACCTGTCATGTTAACAAAAAAAAAAGTAAGATATTCTCATAGTATAAAGCGTGATTATGTGACTAGTTTGAGTCCCATGATCTTAGGTAGACTAGGTCAGTGACTGAGGGCCAGCTTCAAAAGTGATAGAATGGAGAGTGATAAACAGCCAGCCAATCATATCATACCTTCCATGTCACAGACTGTGTTTAAAAAAATGTCAGGCAGGAGCTGATTGGTTGGTTTTTTATCACTCTCCATTTTATCACTTTTAAAGCTTAGTTCATCTGGTCCAGTATCCGTTAAGGTTCCAATTCATCCTACCTGGTCATGCGTTATAAAGCGAACCTTGTGGCCAAGAAGTGTCTGTACTTACAAACCTATAGAGACAATTGAACCCATGCATCACATGTCTCGTGGTGTAATCCCACCTCTTCGTGATGTCACGTTGCCATGGTATTGGGATGTAAAATAGCTCTATTTCCAATGGTCTCTCCTAATCCTGTGGTTGCACCAACACAGTGTTACATTGTGATCATGTGATCTAAACAAATTATGTTCATAATGTAATCATGTTTTTACTCACGTTTCAAATATTGATGCGCAGTCATGAGATATGAATAATTATGCAGGTATAGCTAAACATAGTTGGTTCACCCCGCAGGTAAGTATGTAAGTAAATAGCTTGGAACCGTCACCTATTTTAATAAACTTTAAAATAATATAAATCTGGTATAATGTATTTTTATGTTACAAAAACCTAATAAAATTATAGTTCTCTAATAGAATTGCATTCAGTAGTTTTACTTACTTACCAGGGTGAAGAGAGAAACTTTTTAACCCTTAAGTGCCAATTGAATTTGTGAAAATTGGCAAGAGAACATTTTATTCATCATAATGACCTGTAATGTTTACCTTTTTTACACAACATTTTTTTATTTTTTATTTGAATTTATATAACAAATGTGAGCGGAGCTGGCACTTTCAGCAGATATTTGCACATCTCACTGGGCCTTATTTTGGTTCATTCTTTCTGACAAAATCCTTCTTAGATGGGCAAAACCATGTGCACTGCGGGTGGGGCAGATGTTACTTGTGCAAAGAGAATTAGATTTGGGTGGGGTTTTACTTCAAAGTGAGATCTATATTGCAGTGTAAAAATAAAGCAGTCAGTATTTTCCCTGCACAGAAACAAAATTACTCACCCAAATCTAATTCTCTCTGCACATGTTATATCTGTCCCCCTGCAGTGCACTTGGTTTTGTCCATCTAAGAAGGATTTTGTCAGAAAGAATGAACCAAAATAAGGCCCACTGAGAGGTTGGCACACAAAGGGTTAACATACAAATGTTATTCCTATTCCCATCGCGAGGTGTGGGTGCAAAAAGTTTAAACAATGTTTAGGTATTCCATTCATTTGTTTATATTTGCCCTAAAGCTTGCTTTCTCTCTTTTGTTTGTTTTTTTCACACATGCCTAATGGTGTGTACACACGGTCAGATTTACCGTGCTATGCGATCAGATCGCATCGGGACTTGCATCGCACGGCATGCATGGAGTGGCACAATTTAGACTATATAGTCTTGGCTGCCCTCTCTATTTGGCTGCAGATTTACGCTCACATGGGAGCGCGCATCGGCAGCGCATCGGGGTCGCAAGCCCTAAAAAAGCATGAGATCTGCATGCGATATGGCTTACGATGTTCACTATATCAGAACATCATCGGAAGCCATATCGCCCCATGTGTACACACTATAAGATTTGCTGTACTCTATAACCCTCGGATAAGTAAAAAAAAAATTGCTGTCAAATGGGTGAAATAAAAAAACAGTACAGTAAGATAGACTAATTATAAGGGATAGGTAATACATTCAAATCTATACCTACATTGATTTGGAGATATATATCCAAAATAAATTAAAGCAAAGCCTATTGTGGATTGTGCAAATTGTGGACCAAATATATATATATATATATATATATATATATATATATATATATATATATATATATATATATATATATATATATATATATATATATATATATATATATATATATATATATATATATATATATATAGCTTGCAGAGTCTGGCACTCTCACGGTCTTAACAGCAATGAAGACGCAACACAGCAGTAGTGGGTCAACGTTTCGGAAGTCGGTTTACTTCCTTTTTCAAGACAAAGGTGCACCTTTGTCTTGAAAAAGGAAGTAAACAGACTTCCGAAACATTGACCCACTACTGCTGTGTTGCTTCTTCATTGCTGTTAAGACCGTGAGAGTGCCAGACTCTGCAAGCTATTATAATGAGCAGGAAAAAATTTGGATTTAGCCCTAAAAGTGGAAGATTCTTGGACTTCCAGTTGTTCCTTATTGTGAAAAAACTTTGGTACTTATGTAGTATCTGGGCTGCCGATTTTGTGATTGTATGCCTTACCTTAAGGCATACAATCAGATGCGATTCGATGCGATTTTGCATAGGATTCAATGTTAAGAAGGTCCTGTTCATTTCCCCACTATCCAAGTGGGCATAGAGTTGATTTTTATATAGTGTGGCGAGCACAGCGAGCCACCGAGCCCGAAGCGTGGCGAGCGAAGCGAGTCCCACGAGGGGACGCATATTTCTTAAAAAGTATTCTGTGTCCCCTCGCGGGGCTCGCTACGCTCGCCACGCTTCGGGCTCGGTGGCTCGCTACGCTCGCCACAGGTTTATATCCAACTCCATACCCACTTGGATAGTGGGGAAAGGAAAAGGACCCCTTTTTCCCATGGAATTCTATGTTAAAATGGACTCAGACCATTTTAACATTGAATCCTATGGAAAAATCTTGACCATCGCATCGCATACGATTTGGTCGCATGTGATGCGATCCGATTTCTAAATCGGACGCCCAGATACTACATAAGTACCAAAACTTTTTTAACGTTAATTTTCTCACGTACTTCTGTACGTCGATAAAGGCTTGAAAATGGTCCATCTATCCAGTGGGGGCAAATTTCAAACCCCTTTGTAGGACTGACTCCTCTTCCTGCTCATTTAAAGGGACCATATGTGGAAAGTTTCACCAGATCAGTGTTGGACGACTTAGAAACTCTAAATCAGAGCAAATATATACAAAAGTGGAATTTGACAAGAAAGGAAAGAACAGCCCTGAAGGAATTACAGAGTGACAAAACCATAGTGATCAAACCCTCTGACAAAGGGGGAAGTGTGGTGATCATGAATAGGGACTGGTATGAAAAGGAAATCATGCGACAGTTGGAGAGCACCACATACAAAAAGCTCAAAACTGATCCCACCTTGAGAATTAACAGTACCTTTGAAAAATGGCTGAATGAAAATAGAGCAAAGGAAACAATCACTCAAGATGAAAAATCTTTCCTACATCTACCACATCCCACAGTACCAACGATCTATATTCTACCGAAGGTACACAAAGATGCCATCAATCCCCCTGGACGTCCGATAGTTGCAGGTGGTACCTGCAACTATCTCAATATATTGACCACCATCTACAACCTCTGGTTAAACAAACAAGATCCTATCTTAAAGACACCACAGACACTTTAGAAAAAATCAGTAACATCATTTGGAGTGAAGACATGATCCTAGTGTCAACGGATGTTACCTCTCTCTATACCATCATCCAACATGATGATGGTATAGAGGCCAACAGATGGTTCTTGGAGAAATCCACCATTCCGAACACCAAAAAAGATTTCATTTTAGAAGGGATGAATTTCATATTGAAAAATAATTACTTCCACTTTAATGGGGACTATTTCCTACAGGTGGTGGGGACCGCCATGGGTACCAGGTTTGCCCCCAGCTATGCCAACCTCTTCCTAGCCAAATGGGAGGAGGATAACATCTGGACCAACAATAGCTGGGAGGCAAGCCTGGTATCCTGGCATCGGTATATCGACGACGTCTTGTTTTTTTGGAGAGGATCCGAAGAGGAACTTGAGGCTTTCTGCAATCATCTGAACAATAACTCTTTAAATATTCAACTCACTTTTACCAGGAGCAAACAGGAGATTCATTTTTTAGACCTCACCATCTACATAAAAAACAATAAATTAGAAACCAAAACATACAAGAAACCCACAGATACCCACAGATATATCCTATATTCATAAAGAAAGTCTACACCTCCCAAGATGGCTCAACAGTGTACCCAAAAGTCAGTTCCTTCGGGTAAAAAGAAATTGTACCGAGGAAGAAGTCTGCAAAGATCAACTAGATGAAATGGCACTTAACTTCAGAGCAAGAGGGTACGACTCTGGCCAGATCACTGCTGTAAGAGAAGAAGTGGCCAAAAATCGATGTAAACACCTTAAGGACAATCACAAAAGAAAGAAAGGAGAAGAAATCAAAGCAAACTTCGGAATTGGCTTTCATAACCAAATACGGTCCCCATCAAAAGAAATTAGAAACCATCCTAAAAAAGCACTGGCCACTTTTAAAAAAAGATCCCATCTTGGATAGTATTTTACCAGCACAACCTGAATTCATTTACCGCAGAGCAGACAATCCACAAACCAGATTAGTGAAAAGTGCACTACCGAATACTGATATATCTCGGATACGCACTAAAGGTTTTCATAGGTGCGGCACATGTGGCATGTGTAAAACAGTAAAATCAAAGAAATCAAAGAGGGACACTTTTACAATCAAAAATAAAGACTACAAAATTTCACAATTCATTACGTGTCACACACCTAATGTTATTTATTTAATTGAATGCTCTTGCGGTTTATTTTATATCGGACGTACTAGGAGAGCGATGAAAACCCGGATGACGGAACATCTCCGCAATATTAAAAAAGGAGTACAAACCCATTCCTTGGCGGAACATTTCAGCACCATTCACAATTGCTCTAGTGATCATATACGGGATTTTATGGCAATAGAAAATATTAAGACCACTTGGAAACACCGAGACTCTGAAACCATGTTGGCAAAAAGAGAGATGGAGTGGATTTTTAGATTAAAAACCCTAGTTCCACATGGTCTCAACAAGGACTTTGAGTTAAAGTGTTTTTTATAATTTTTCATGAATTTTTTTAACTTCACAATCCATTTGCCCTCTTATCAATTTTTAAATTAATTTTTAAAATTAATTTTTAAAGTATTTATCCTTCTTATTGGTTTATCAAGTTGTGTGCATTATTTATCTAAACAACTTCTAAAACAATATCTTTCTTTTATGAGGTTATATCGTCTTATTGAATATGGAAATTCTGGGTTCCCACATCAAAGATGGCCACCGATGTCTATATTACTCCCCGACAAGGTGACCACCGGCATACGTCTGTTGAGAAATCCGAAAGTCAACAAAACATCAACATCCGGCCTCACAGAGGAAGCGCCGGAACTAAGATGACTAGGATCGTTTAGCCGGCGGGACAGGAAGTGACGGACGTACACTTCCGCCGTCCGCACTTCCGGAAACCGGAAGTCATGCGGAGGCTCTCATCCACAAATAGAGGAACAAATCCCCTATACAGACACACGAACCACCAATGAATGAAGCTGTGACTGTTTCCAACGAATAGGAGATACATTCTCTCCTTTTAGACACATTGAACCACCAATGGATACTCAGTTCCGGTATTCGGACTTAGATCACGCCCATTATTTTTCCCGCACTTTTTCCTCATAAATAGCAGCACTTCACAGAACCACATCAGCCTTGACAAAGATTCCCAGAGAATCGAAACGCGTTGGCCCAGGACTGCTGCTACTACCCAAGGACCCAGCCCAGTGCTAAGCCTGTGGAGCCTGCAGGGTGGATCTATTTTTTAGGACACTCTGCCTTTGCCATCTGTGGCTCCACCACCGACACTGGGTGAGAGGGATTAATTGTATCTTTTTACCTCTGTATATGTGATGTTTTTGTTATCGTTTTTATTCTAATAAACACCTTTTTGCGCCCAAGGAACCTTTCAATTTCTTCACTACCACTTTTTATGTCTTTGGTTGCATGCATATACAATACAATCTGAAAAAAATGGTGCCATAATAATATGTGCACTGCCACAGCAACCAATGGACATTTACCCTGTTCCTTAACAGTGCAGAGACTGGGAAATGTGGCCATACACTGTGACAGCTCTCTGTATGGCTACAATATCTGATGGATGTCAGGCTGCCAGATAACATTTCTGTCAGTCTAGCAGGCATTTTATGTGACTGCCTATGCCCAGAAACATAGAACATTGACAGCAATTAAAAAACGCTTGACAAGTATATTCACACACACACACACACACACACACACACATTAGAGGTAATTTCTTATACTGGGTGCCAATTAACCCATCAGTGTATTGTTTTGGGAATGCAGGACGAAACTGGAGTACTTGGAGTAAACACACACATGCATGGGAAGAAATTATACCCTGAGGGCTATGAAGCAGTAATATCCATTTGTCGATTTGAGTCATAACACACAAGGATATTCAGTTTTACAAAACAATAAATAAGAAAAATGGAGAACTTGCAGAAAAGCCTCGGGGCTAGTAACCTCTAGAGAGGAACAAAAAGTAAAAATATAAACAAGTTTTCTTCAATCATGTGACTATATGTAATCTCGAACTAGCCTTACAGTACGTTTTATCCGGAATCGCATAGTTCAGTCACAGATCTGTACATATTTTAATGGCCAAATCTCAAACTGCAACTTCCTCCCCTTACTCCCCTCTTCTTGTTGTAGCTGAGATGAGATTAAATTGAAGCTAAGAGTGTAGTTACACCATCTGTACTGAAAATTATAAAAATAAATAAAACATTGCAGTATAATCACTTATTGTAATATGAAAAGAATCACTAGTGTATACACCTGAAAGTTAATTTCCTGTTTGTTTAATCATTCTGAAAATCTCAAATTGGACAGATTGTGAGTGGTGTTCAGATGTGTACCTAGCATTTTTGTAAGTCCCTACAACATCATTGGGTAGTAAAGGGATTTTGATACATTTATCTCCAAAATGCCCCAAAAAAAACCTTTATTTGCAACATCGCCGTTTTCAGCTGGAAGTAACATGCAACTGATTGTACTTTTAATCTGTAGGTATCTGTAGACAGAGTGTTGAAGACCCTAAAAGAAAACTCCAATAAAGCAACCAGTATACTTTTGACTGCAATACCTCAGATAGCGACCATGGATTGGACTGACACTATTCAGAACATGAAGGTATTCTTGAACAGGAAAAAGCAGTTTGATTAAAGAAATGCTATTTTCAAAACCGGAAACTAGGTCCATACACACTGGGCGACTATGCCCAGCGTGTATGGACAGCGATGATCGGTATCATCGCTGGCGGGAAAGCCGCTCAATGCATACACACTGAGCGGCTTTCCCCCTGCCCGGCGTTGTCAGCGGGGGGGGTGGACGGCTTTACATAGCGCAGCGCTATGCAAAGCTGTCCTCAAAGCCGCTCATCTGCTGGTATTACCAGTAGATGAGCGACTTTCCTGGCGATGATGCGGGAACGTGCACCGCCAGAGCATGCACACTGGGTGGCTTTGAGCTCAAAGACTCTTAAACTTGCGGCTTTCAGCTTAGTCACCCAGTGTGTATGGGCCTTTACTTGCACTCATCTACTAAATTGGATACATGCTTGTGATATGCCTTGCTTTGCAGAAGGATTCAAGGCTGGTAGCACGTCATCAAAACAAATGTTAAAATTAATGTTGTCATTTTCTGTATAATGATAGTGTCCTAGTAATGTGTTTTTACATGTTTTTTTCTAAGAAAAGACTTTGGTCATCCTTGGTTTGCCAAAATAAGCTTTATAGGTATTGACATGGGCATAACTATAGTGTGCATTCAAGGGGTACCATTGCTATGGGGCTCAGATGATTAGGGGGGCCTGTACATAGGTTATAAAGTTTCATACCAATTTGCCTGCTAAGCAATTGGGTCTGATCTGTTGCCCAAAACTATATGACCTTACATTTTCAGTGGAAGGAGTGTGTAGTGAATATTAAAATTGTAAGCAGGCACAGTAATGTGGTATATATAAACTGGAGAGCACTGTAATGTGTCGTAATCTGATCTGCTAATTGTAATGTAAAGGGCACTATAATGATACATCATATGAACTGGGGCATGGTAATGTGGAATAACTTGACCTGGAGGGCAATCTAATATGGTACAGAATGAACAGGCCACTGTGACCTAATAATTGTGTTTACTGTGTGTGTCACAATGTGTACTGGCACCCCTTCAATGTGACATAATATAAACTAGCAAACTATGGTGGTTCATAAAATAAACTTAGGGCACTACTATGGGGCATATTAATTAGGTCATTACTGTGGTTCAGAAAATGAACTAGGGCACCATTATGGGGTGTAAATTTAATATCTACTGTACTGCAGATAAGTGTCTCTCTAGGACAGTGGTTCCCAACCTAGGTCCTCAAGGACCACCAACAGTTCATGTTTTCCAGGTCTCCACGCAGAATAGCAAGTGAAGTAATTAGCTCCACCTGTGGATCGTTAAAATGTGGCACCTTCAATATGTTGCTATAGGAAAGTTCTGGTTACATCCCTGGTTGTTGCCCCTTCTCATAGCTATTACAGATTTCGGTACTTGTTTCCTATCTGGGCGCCCGCTAAGTTAATTGCGCACCATGCTATTCTCCGTAGAAAAATCGGATCGCATCGCATCGTACACATACACGATATTGAACGATGCGATGCGATCCGATTCGATTTCCCATAGGAAACAATGTTAAATGGATCAATTTACCCAAATCAGCATAGGGAAGAATGGTAAATGGGCCAGAAACCCCAAAAAAACCCACAGAGCAGTGGAATGTCCCCCCAAAAGTAGTTGACGCCACCCCGCCATCAACGTGAACCCGAAGCGTGGCGAGCGCAGCGAGCCCGCGAGGGGCGGCGGTACGCGTCCTCCGACCTTTTCATGCCCTACTATCCACTAGGGCGTGGAGTGAGAATAGAATAGTGTGGCGAGCGCAGCGAGCCACCAAGCCCGAAGCGTGGCGAGGGGACGCGGATACCTTCACAGGTAAACGCGTCCCTTCGCGGGCTTCCCAGGTGTCCGCGTCGCCATGGACACCTGGGAAGCCCGCGACGGGACGCGTATATCTGTGAAGGTATCCGCGTCCCCTCGTGGGGCTCGCTGCGCTCGCCACGCTTCGGGCTCGGTGGCTCGCTGCGCTCGCCACACTATTCTATTCTCACTCCACGCCCTAGTGGATAGTAGGGCATGAAAAGGTCGGAGGATGCGTACCGCCGCCCCTCGCGGGCTCGCTGCGCTCGCCACGCTTCGGGTTCACGTTGATGGCGGGGTGGCGTCAACTACTTTTGGGGGGACATTTCAATGTTCAGGGGTGTTTTTGGCCCATTTACTATTGTTCCTATGATAATTTGGCTAAATTGAGCCATTTCACATTGTTTCCTATGGTAAATCGAATCGCATCGCATCGTTCAATATCGTGTATGTGTATGATGCGATGCGATCCGATTTCATTACGGTGCCGTACGTAGAAAACCTGGGCGCCCAGATAGGAAACAAGTACCCAGATTTCAATGGTTTCAACAGACTAGAGCAAAAAACACAGTGGTGGCATTCTATATTCGGTACACCATCCTTAATACATTCTCCATATATGTGAAAAATAAGGGCTAGGTCACTCTACTACAGTGTATATGGGAAGTGATAGGAGTTATATTTGCTTCATAGGCCATTTATTATAGAACAAGTCCTCCTGTCTGTCTTCATGTTCGTGGCATAACCCTTTGCATATGAGATGATTGGTACAGATTCCGCCTTTTTTTTTTTTTTTGTATGTGAAAAGAATTAATGTAACAAAGTAGTGTCCATCCTCATCTTATACATGGTGCATACCCTCTGCTTGTTAGAAAAACGTTCCACACTGACTATTCTCAGCCACGACTCGGCTACAACAGCTGAGTCGGGGGAATCATAGGATTGTGAAGCATGCATGCTTCCATTCGTAGGCACACTTCCTGTGACTAGCTTATTCCAGTATTTTGTTTCCACTTGTAAAATAACAAGTTTATATTTTTGGTAAATATCTGGTTTCGATTGGCCTACTATTAACAGTGAACTGCCTTGTGTTTCCAGAGCACAGTGCAACTTTCAGTCATGTTGCCAAAACATTGATTGATCTCCGGTGCAGAAGAGAACCATTTCCCCATCAAGGTGAAACAGTTATGCCAGCAACAAAGGAGAAAAAAACAGCAGCGTTCGTGTGTCCATGAAGCATGACCAAAGAGGCTGTTATTTGTGTTACCTTATACTAGATGATGTCCACGCTCTGTGTACACAGAATGTATTACTGATGCAGTTTCTGCAGCACCAAGATATGAGTATGAATATATCATTACAAATACAGTATATGAAGACAAATTGCTGCCTTTCTGTACAAAACTGCTTGAAAATAGAAATATGCTTTTGCTAATATAATGCCTTATTAGTATGCCAGTAAAACTTGAGAACAGGTACCCCTGTATCTAAATAAAACCTTTCTGAGACTCATTCATACCGTCTTTGCCGCTTATTTGATGGGGTGGGGGTTGCTTAAATATATTATTCACT
The DNA here is from genome assembly GCF_055691185.1 of Crinia signifera. NCBI lineage: Eukaryota > Metazoa > Chordata > Amphibia > Anura > Myobatrachidae > Crinia > Crinia signifera. The sequence continues at coordinate 284,516,868 of NC_139217.1, forward strand.
GCTTTAAAATGGCCACCACATGGGTGTGGGATGGGGAGGACCAATGAGAAGCTTTAATAGTCATATTTGTGACTTTTAACATACCTAACTTAGTGCCCGATTCAGTCCCAATTGCTGTACTGCGATTTATCGAACGACCGCACATGCGCACGGTCCACAGTGTGCATGAGCGAGCCGTCCCTGCCAGTGATGGCTAGTCATTCGCAGGTTGATTGAAGCGTTGCGGAATATGTATGCGCTATATAAGAAACTGTTAATAAATAAATAAATTGACAGGAATCAGCCGTTTTGAGATGTATAGAGGCGTTTTCTGGGAGTGCCTGGGAAAACCCAGGTATTGCCCAGATCTTTTGTGGGATGGCCTCCTCCCCAGGGTGATCGCATTGCCGAGTATGACTTTGGGGGGGGGGGGGGGGGGACTCTTCGATTGCGAAAGGTTTTCCCCTATGTGCATGGCTGTGAAGGTATTGGAAGCCATGCACATGGGCGGGATTTCACGTGTGCGGGGCAGCGTTTCCCTGAATGCTGGGCTCCAAACACTTGCAACCCAGAGATCAGGTCTGAATTGGGCCCTTACTTTCTGGTTTACTGCAATAGTACTACGATAGGCAGCAATTGGTTGTCAGCCTTGATGAGTTATTTTCTTCACAGCGGGTGCCTGACAGGGTCCCGACAGTAGGGATCCCGACAGGCAATCACCCGATATCGGGATCTCGACTGTCAAAACACTGACAGCCGGGTTCCCGATGTCAACCTGCTATTTTCCCTCGTGGGGGTCCACGACCCCCATAGAGGGAGAATAGATTAGGTGGCTCGCGTAGCGAGCCACCGCGCCCGCAGCGTGGCGAGCGCAGCAAGCCCTCAAGGGGCTTAGTTGCGCTCGCCATGCTGTCTGGGTCCGGCCAGTCAGGATCCCGACATCTGGATAATGACTGTCGGGATCCCGAGATGTCGGACCCCTATACCACACCCTCCCTGCATGTGCCCTACAGCACCCTGTTTGGGAATCACTGTATTTTTATAGCATACATTTTTTTTGCTTTTGTAGTACTGTTTAGGAAAGACAACTATGGGAGCTCTACAGCTGTCTGGACATACCTCTTGCTATTTCAATCTTAATTATTTAGAAATAAGAAGTTGACAAATCTTAACAGAAGCATTCTGAAAGTACTGCGTGACTTACACCTGTGTTAATAGATGTATGCAGCTGTTTTATGTTAGAACATCTTTGTCTGGCATAACTTCCTGAAGACTGCATACTCTGATGTTAGCAGAACAGTTGCATTGTTGTTAGATAGAGGAGCAATAATTTGTAAGAGAAAGGCGGTAGTCCATATCTGGCTTCCAGTCACTAACATTGTGAGTCAGTGTTAGTCATTGCTAGAACAGGATTTAAAACAAGAGATTTCCCGTGAATTCCCTGGAGCTATATAGTGCGCACACACTGAACAATTTAACAAATGATAAAGATAACAATATCATTTTCTTTAATAGTGACCATCTTGTTTTATGAAGATATAATTTTCGTTACCATTCACTGCGTTCACACTGAATGAAATGCACCTTGTCGTCACCCACCTAGGCAAAATTTGATTGCATTTTCAAATGGCGGGGGTCTTTATCAACATGCAGGAGAGCACATTGTTAATGTTATAGTGGGTACACACTAAATTATATGCATGTTAGACATTATATTAGAGTATGTACCCAGCATTACTCTCCACAATTGTGAACCTAGTAATATAGGACCGTTAAAGGTAGTGTCAGTATTTAGGATTTCAATGACCCATTACCGATACAAAATCTTGCCTGTAATAGGCAAATTGTCTCAGACCATCGATCATATAAAACGTGCTTGGTAGAGGCATAGGAGTATCCTTAAAGTATTCTTAAAAGGATCAATCTGGGTTGAGGGTACCAAAAGGTAAAACCTGGGCAGACTTGAGTCATGTGTAGTAAATTTGTTCACAATAAAATTTTAATTAAAAATAAGTGTGATTTCTAAATATTATGAGCTGAATTCCACTATAAAATAATTAGCAATGTGAGAATCTGACCCCCAAAAAAAGGAAAACTAAAGTTTTAAATCATTTGATGCTATATTATTTCATATTCATTTCATGTACTTAGCATGGAATAGTTTGGCATCACTAAAAATGTTCTTGTTTTTTTTGTGATGCATTGCAGAGGTATAACGCGAGTAATACTAGCAGTAGTAATTGAATGCCCTACAACTTCTATTATCACTGCCCTACGTTTCCTCAGCTTCTGTAGCCAATGCAATGTTCTCCCACGACTGTCGGGACGTCCGACAGCCGTGACCCTGTCCCGTTCTCTGTCCGCTTGATAGCAAATCGGCAGGTGGTATTCAATGTCCTGCTTGCGAGTGCCGAAAAGAGGGCATGGCTGCGAGAAACGGCTGTGGATCGTTGAGATCCACTGTGAGCTCGACAATCCGCGCCCGTTCTCGTCAAAACGAGCCCGACTGCTTTAAAAATCTGGCTCGTTTTGCCGAGATGCCTGTTCAGTGCTGTTGGGAAAGACCGCATTGAATAGGCACCCATCGCTATTTCCCCCCTCGGAAATAGCAGTGGAGGATTGACTACCCTCCTGAGTCTATGGGAACATGGCACCAACAAAGCTCCCAGAAACTATTCTATACTGTTTTTTTGCTGCAGCGCCAACACAGACTAAGGGAAGGTAATTTATTAAACATGGGTGCAGTGTGAGCCCCTCTAGACCCAGGGGCGGCCCATTTGCACAGCAAATACTTAACACATTATAGAGAACGCTTATGCGTATATAGTTTAATCATCTGTTAGGGCTCTGACCTGTACATTTAGGCCTAAATATAATAGATTCCAGTTTGATGAACCTGATGTGATATTGGGGGTTATTCAGACCTGATTGCTGTTCTGCAAAATTATGGAGCCCTGAGATCAGGTAGCTGCTGTCCTGTCAAAGTAAAAACCCGCCTGAAAATCACTCCAGTCAGCATACTGCATTAAATCTATTCGAAATTCACTCACCATCAAAATATTTTCCTAGCATGTGCAGTCTGTGCGTAACCCAGAACCTACTCTTCCTGTGTGATAGAAACCGGCTGATCGAGGCCGGAGCTGATGTAACACGTTTTCCCGGAAAATCCTGGACATGACTGCATTTTATCTGACACTACCCGATACCATTGGCTACCACCCCCAATCGCCAGTTGTCTGTCCAATCAACTTGTGTGAGGATAGCGATCAGAAAAGATGCTGATGTTTTTGTTTTTTTTTGCTTTATGGCGTTGCACATGTGGACTAGAATGTGTGCCCAGGCATTCAATAATTCAATAAACATGTGAGGAAAATATGTCTAAAGAAATTCTTCAAATCCAATGATTTGGGTGACAATGAGGAGATACAATCAGGAACCCCGTTCAAACCTAAATCAATATTTTTTCCGGCCCACATCAAAGGCAACTGGGTAGAATCCTTCAGCCAGTTGGTTCAGGAGGATGTAAAGAAAATGGATCTTAAAAACAAAAAAAACTAATCTCACTTATAAAGAACGTACTGCCCTAAAAAACTTAAAAGGAAACAGGGAAATTACAATAAAACCCGCCGACAAAGGCGGGGGTATAGTTATAATGGATACCCCCTGGTATGAAAATGAAATATTAAGGCAATTAAGTGATAAAGAAACTTATCAAAAATGAAGGTCCGATCCCACAAAGAAAATCATGGACAATCTGAGAATCTTATTGGATACTTACCATCAAAACGGTACCATAACTGATAAGGAATTAAAATTCTTGTGGATTGCGGAGCCAGTAATCCCGGTCATCTATGTTTTACCCAAAGTGCACAAGGATCCCCTGGCACCACCGGGGCGTCCCATAGTGGCCGGGATAGAGTCGGTAACCTCTAATATATCAGAGTTTATCGACTATTATCTCCAACCGTTGGTCCTCAAGAATCCTTCCCATTTACGTGATACAAAAGACCTGTTACAAAAGATACCCCAATTAGAGTGGGAGGAGGGATACTTTCTCATAACAGCGGACGTAAAGTCCTTGTACACGATTATTAATCATAAACATGGGATTGATGCCATAAAAAGCACTTTATGCAGCAGCACTTTAGATACTAATCTCCAGGAATTTTTAATACAAACAGTGACTTTTATCCTTAACAACAACTATTTTATGTTTAAGGGGGATTTCTATGTACAGCGGGTCGGGACAGCAATGGGCACCAGGTTCGCCCCAAGTTACGCTAACCTATTCATGGGTGGATGGGAGCGTGACTTTATATGGAATAACAATCCATTTGGGGCGAGCCTGGTGTCTTGGACCCGCTACATAGATGATGTGCTGTTTTTATGGAAGGGAGGACGGATTTTATTGGACCAGTTTTGTACTTATTTAAATTCGAACAATTTGAATATAGAATTCACATTTTCTATCAGTGAGGTTACAGTTAATTTCTTGGACTTAACGATCTATGTCGAAGAAGGTCAATTAAAAACAAAGACATTCACTAAACCGACTGATTACCAAAGTTACATCAGTATAGACAGCTGCCACCATAAAAATTGGTTAGACTGCATACCTCAGGGGCAGCTTAAGAGGATAAAGAGGAACTGCACTGAGGATGCAGTGTATAAAGAACAATCTCTCACTATGATGACTAAATTTAAAGAAAGTGGATATAGTACTTCCATTATAGAAAGAGACAGAGAAAAAGTGGATTCTATTGATCGAAATACCCTTTTACAGGATAAAAAACAACCAACACAGAGTGACTTGAAGAAATATGCCTTCATTACGGATTATAGCTGCCAACACAAGAAATTAGAAACCTCCTTTAAAAAAAATTGGAACTTATTAAGAAAAGACCCAATTATAGGGATGGATCTACCAGCAAAACCCTCCTTCATCTACAGGAGAGCTGCTAATTTGGGGAATCATCTAACCAAAAGCATGCATCCCTCAAACACAGGGAGGAGGGAAATAAGAACAAAAGGGTTCCACAGGTGTGGGACCTGCAGCGCCTGTATTAATATAAAAGGAGAAAGGAAGGTAGAAAAAGTCCTTATCAACGGAATTGAGCACCACATAAAGGAGTTTATCACATGTAATGTGAAAAATGTAGTTTATTTGGTGGGTTGTACCTGTAACCTATTTTATATAGGAAGAACCTCTCGACCCCTAAAAATTAGATTAAGTGAACATATCAGGAATATAAAAAAGGGGGTTGAGACCCATTCACTGTCACAGCATTTTAAAACACATCACGGCAGCTCCCCCACACATATAAAAATATTTTTGGGTATAAAATATGTGGAGGGACACTGTCGTAGGAGAGATATGGATGTACAGTTAGCTAAGCTGGAAATGCAGATGATCTACAATTTTAATACTTTAAAACCTCATGGTATCAACTCTGATTTTGAGTTGAAGTGGTTTCTCTAAAGTTTTGGAAGTTTCCTGTATTTTGATGAATTTTAGCTTATGATGCATGTATTTTAACTTATTTATGATACTGATTTTTACTATTTATGTTTTCCCTTAAAGGTCATTAGCATTAGTATTGCTACAAGGTGAGGGCGGAAATGCCCACAAAAAACAACCTATCAGGATTGTAAACGCAGTGATCAGGTGACCCCATGTGGGGCAAAACCTATTATCTCCTATGGACATGGACAGTGGCATTTACTCCTGATCATGTGACTCGTGTGCGGTCACATGACTGAGTCCATAGAGAAGCCCATAGCATCAGCCTGTGGAGGGCGCGATGACGCAAGGAGCGTACGCGTCATCGCGCTAACGACGCGACTGTTGTGGGAAACCCGGAAGTGCCGGGCGGAGCATCAACAGTACGCGACGCCGTGGGACTCCTTCTAGTGACCTGGACAGCGCGATGACGCGGGGAGCGCGCGCGTCATCGCGTCGATGACGCGACTGCTTGGACAAACCCGGAAGTGCCGGGCGGAGCCGGAACAGCGCGCGACACTGCGGGACTGCTATAAAAGAACTCCGGAGATGCACACTCAACATGCCTTGAAAAAGGACCCAGACAGGGTCCGAAACGCGTCGGCCAAGCAAGGGGGACTGGACAGATCGTGGAGGACGTTTTGCCTACTGCTGTGTGCTGATCCTGTTGGTGCCCGGGCCATATGGTGATTATACACATGCGCAGACTGAACTATATTTTATATGGTTCACACTACATCTGGTAATTCCCTTCATGTATTTTGCCACTCTGCACTTGCACTTTGGATTTTACTGTGTGTGCATACATTGATTTCATTGTAATTTTTATGTTGATGTAATTTTATGTTATGTGATTAAATACTGGTATACACTATGTGGATTATGTATTCTCTCCACATGTTCATCTGATTTGAGAGTTGAAGGATACACCAGTATTACTGATACCCCGCAAGGAGGAATCTGATATATTACAAGGGAAGTAAAAACTCTCTATTTTTATAGCGCTGGTGGAGGTTAATCCCACTCCCTTCTTTGCATTCAATAATCCTCCACCTTGTGAAATCACAGGGCTGCTATCAGATCTGAATACATATAACCTCAATAATATAGGCTTTCATAGTCATGTGTACAAAACAAATATTGTGATCTGTAGTTTCCCGCTAATCCCATCTGCAGGAAATTATTTTCAATGTGTCATTAAAACTACAATGTAGCCAAGAAGAAAATACTGAAACAGTGCAAAAAAAATATAAAACTATAGATGCATACAAATTATCTGTGGTAAGACAAATATAAAATTGCATAAATAATAAGTAACAATAAATGCAAGCATTTATGGTCTCACAAGATGTGTGTCCAGTTATAACCCATTTTCCACCTGAAAATATTATTGTTCTATCTCATGTAAACCGCATGTGGGTGACAATTCCACTTATTTGGCTTGATTAAGAGTTGATAGCTAATTAGAAAATTTGCAAAGAAAGCAATTATCGAATGACTATGAATGCATACCATACTCCCTGCACATGTGCGGGCCGATAAAATGCGTATGTTTTGTAAACGGTAAGGGGCCAGAGCTCAACTACCAGGAAGCTGGTTTTTGAGGGTGGTAACTGGCAGTTTTTCTGGGAGTTTCACAAAAAAACACTGTTGTTCCCGTGTTTAGGACAGGCTGATTGAGGCCAGTGCTGACGTCACAGACCCTCCTTTAAGTTGTAGATTAGTGGAAGAGTCAGAGCTACTCACATTTGCACAGACTGCAAAAACCTTTTGATGGTTCGGGAATAGCGTATGGATTTGTGAGGCGATGCCGGTTAGCAATCCTGAATTCACCTGCAAATTTTCACAGGACTGATTTTCTCTCTGATTAGCCTGTGGCTATCTACTCACAGTCGTCTGCCAATTTGCAGATTAACCACTAGGTCAGAATCAGGCCCATTGCTTGGTCTGTCGTATTCCTTTTGTGAAAAACACTGTTCTTCTTCTTTGTGATGACTGCAATACTCAGCATATAATCAGAGTATAATGTGCAGGATTATGGTATAGTGCTGGGGTAGCCAACCCTAGCCCTCGAGAGCTACCAACAGTGCATGTTTTGCAGGTCTCCTCACAGAATCACAAGTGAGCTAATTAGCTCCATCTGTGTATCTTTTAAAATGTGCCAGTGATTAATGAGTGCAGCTGTGCAGCAGCTAGGTTGTCTGGAAAATGTGAACTGTTGGTAGCTCTCGAGGGCTAGGGTTGGCTACCACTGGTATAGTGGGTTGACAATGTCAAGTTCGACATTCACTTGGACGACCTAGTGATGTTGCCAGAAGGTCAACACAAGCTTAAGGTCGACATGCTTTTGGAGTCCATGTCAACATGCACACTGTAAAAGTGTACAGCATCTCCTCGCATGGCTTGCTGGGCTCCGCACAGTAAAGTATGAACCCAATCGGTCTACACCAAAAAAAAGGGAGAAACTCGTGTCAACCATTTGAGTGTCGACTATGTTAACCTTAAGCTTGTGTCGAACTTCTGTCAATACCGACTTATGGTATGTCGACCTATTGATTAATGCCTAAGACCAGGCATGTCCAAACGGATTCAGTACTGAATCCCGGCGTTCAGAATCCCGACGCTGGAATCCCGACAGCCGAAATGCCGACAAGGGGGGGACGTGGATCGCCCCCCCTTGCGGGCTCGCTGCGCTCGCCACGCAGCGGGCCCGGTGCTTCGCTACGCTCGGCACACTAATTTATTCTCCCTCCAGGGGTGTCGTGGACACCCACGGAGGGAGAATGTTTCAGGATTTCGGCCGTCGGGATTCTGAACGCCGGGATCCCGAACGCCGGGATTTTAACTGCATCCCGTCCAAACTGTGCCCTCCAGCTGTTGTGAAACTACTAGTCACATCATGCCTTGCCATAGTTTTAGCATTCCCTAAAAGCAAAAACTGTGGCAATGCATGATGAGACTTGTAGTTTCACAACAGCTGACGGGCCATAGTTTGGACATGCCTGCTTTAGACATTGTCGACCCAAGGACACTGAATTTCTATGTGTTTATTTTTTCTGTATGCCAGGCTTGTCATTACGAGATTTGAATCTGTGTAAATTTTGTAACTATAAATTTCCAGTCTTAGTTTGTTAAACTTGGTAGTAATTGCATTTTGCCCTGCCTTGTGGGCTACCTGTTTTCCATTTATTGTTTCCTTCTCTAGGTGCAGCTCATTATCTGTAATCTTCCAAAAACTGCAGTCCGCATATTGGCACATTTGTGAGTTTGCAATTATTTATGCAAATAAAATGTGTTTGTGTGCTTGAGCATCAGGAATGTGACAATGAATGTCTGTCATGCAGTGCTGCAATTGGAGGGTTGCTGCCTAACCCATCAGCTGTTGCTAGGTAACCATCTTATTTCCCAGTAACTTTGAAGGTCATAGATTCTTGTAAACTTGTATGCACCGTAGAAAAAGAAACAAAAACTCTCTTGAATCATGGTGCCCAGAGTTTCAGAATCTTTTTCACAACGCACAAAAGTTTGTATTCAGAAATTCAGGAGGGAAAAGTTACGTAAGTTGTGTTTTATACTGTATGTCATCCGTAGGGTCAGTTACGTGGTGAGGGCAGTGGTGTAACTCATAGCCCCGGTGCCCCAGCGGTCGCTTGGGGGCATGGTTGCTTACATGCAGGACCAACTCCAGACATATTTGACAATTCAAATGTGGTGAAGGCCGCCAGTTTATCAGAGCTCGCCAATCACTAACCATGGCTGCCATGCTGTGAGCTCTGATTGGCTCACGAGCTGGCCCCATGTTTGAAATGGCTACTGTAGTCAGCAAAGGGTGGGAGAAGTGCACTTTCTGCACTCCTCAGAGACAGCAGGAGGTAGCTGCACCATCAGCCTGACATCAGATGCTGGGCCGTGACGGTCCAAGGTGGATTTACCTGCAAATATCTGAGGGTTTGTTCAGACCTGGTCACAGCTTTGCGAAATTGCAGAGCCCTGGGATCAGATAGTCATCCCCCTGCCAGAGAGAAAACACATCTTGTGCAAGGCTGGGAATCGCTTGCCAAACTCACGCAAATCGGTGATTACAGTAGCTGCAAATACATTTGCAACTCACTCACCATCGAATGATTTTCCCCAGTCTGTGTGTAATAGCAGGTACACACGGTGAGTTATGCACTGTGGGGGTGATTCTGTGAACTTAGCAGCTTTGCGTGTCATCTATGCGCTGCCTGCACGAACAGCCGCCCCTGCTCGCACGCTGAATATCCCTGCACACATGCAAATGGATGTTTAGCATAAATATCCATTCGCAGCCTTGCATGCGGGGACAAAATCATTTGATGGTCGGCGACCATCGAATGATTTTGCAAGCGCTTGCAGATCTAAGACACCAAATGGGTGTGGCGAATTCGCCACACCCATTTGCACCAAGTGGCTGACTGCGAACAGTGGCGGGAGTTGCTCACTCACCAGGCAGTTCGCAGATGGGAGGGAGGGACTGGGGCGGTAGTGGTGCTGGGCCATGGGAACACCCTGTGTTAAGGTTATCCCCATCAAAACTCTGGGCGTTCCCAATGGGTATGCGGGTGGGCCGATGCCCGTCCTGTCTTTGTCCCTACTTATATTTGCAAAGGCAGGGAAAAATCATTCAGTGGTCCCAACCATCTAATGATTTCTCCTGCTGCGGGTACATGCGAGGGGATCTGTCTTCCTAACACATCCCCACACATGGCTGGGGGGACGGCTATTCACTAGGGCGGTGTCACAGGGACTCGGTATACTGCGAGCTTTGCAGCTTGCCAAGTAAATCAGAATGACCCCCTTAGTGTGTGCTTGCGTTTTTGTATGTATTTTGCATGTATGTGAATAAAGTTGTACTATTCTGTGTGTGTTTGTGCATTTATTTGTATATTGCTTATGCAGTGGAACTAAAAGTCCCAGCGGCCCCTTTTATGCCCTGCATGCTGTGACATTTCACCGCTGGCTGTAACCGGCGCTCTAACGCTTGCGTGTAACTTCCGTTACTGTAGATCTAGATGCAGTCGTCTATCTTTAAGCATCTAACCAGATGGGTTTGACTAAAGGTGGTCGACAACAACATGTTGCATCTAGACAGCGTTGGTCTGCTATATTATAACCAAATAATATCCATTTCCATGTTTTACAACCATACTATAGGCAGTGGCAGATTAAGCCTTTGGGGGGCCCGGGGTACTTTAGAGCGGGGGGCCCCCTTGCACTTGTCATTACTGGCCGCACACTGCATGGGCAAATATTATACTGTCAAAACATAGAGTAAAGGCAGAATAAACTTGGTCAATGGTTACCTGCAGGGGATATATATATATATATATATATATATATATAGACAGGGGGTTGGCGGCACTCGGAATAATAATAGACACCATATATATATATATATACACACACCACATGAAAAGCCTGTGTTTGTCCCTCTGCCCCTTACTCTGGAGGTCTCCTAGTGCTGCCTCTGATTAAAAACCCTCCTATGACTAAGCTGCTGCTGCTGTTCTCCATGGACCTGAGAAGCATGTAATGAGCTCCACCAATCAGAGCTCAGCACAAACTTCTCAGCCTCTGTCCTCTGGTGCAAAGTGTCATGGGACTTAGTCAACTCCCAGAAATGCACTGCACACTTGTGCAATCAGTGTGCCTTGCCTCCCGATGCTCAGCACCATAAATCATTGTCACATTGGCAGATAGGTGAAGCTGCAGCACTACCCCACCCATGCACAAAACATTTAGCTAAAAAAGAAAAAAAACAACTTACACATTTTTTTGGTCAAAAATACATGACAACCACAGGGGGCCCCTAGCTAGAGGGGGGCCCAGGGGCACTGACCCCTTGTGCCTCCATTATAATCCGGCCCTGACTATAGGTCTCCCTGGAGATCAGCCAAGATCAAGACAGACAGAAATCCTATAGCAGAAACCTCTGATGTAATGCTTCCAACATTCTTTCCCCTAGCAAAAAGTACGGGGCTTCCCTGGATTAAAAGAAAAAGACATAAAGTACATTAGTTATGTGTTCCTCCCTCAGCCCCCCTCCCCCCACACACTACAACATAGTATTTATACTTTGTATATTATCATGTCATTCCTCACTGATGATCCATACTGTTATGTGGCACTTGCATTTCTGTATCACACACACTATTGCACGGCTTTAGCATTTGGTAATTTACAACCGTTAATAACTGCAACATCTACAGTAGTTACAGTGTCGGCTGCAAGAGAATTGAGTCATTCACTTTGGAGAATGCAGCAGCAGCAGTATGGTACGTATCGCTTATTTGATGTCATTGTATAAATGTGGATACACGTCCAGTATATGATGTGTCAGTGCAGCACCATCCACTCATGGATTGCAGGGAAAGAACAGAAGAATGACTGCTCATGATGTACTAGTTATTTTTGGTGTAAAAGATTATCTGTGAGAGTTTGTATGGAGAAGTTACTTTATGAAATGCTATATTTATAAATGATGGGTTAGATTATTTGTACAGTAATTCCTGTTAACTAAAACTTTATGACTGCAACATAAATTTGATGTGAGCAAACAGTTTAACTGTCATCCCAGACCAGAATGAAGCAAGTTTGCAACAATTGAGGAACTCCAATAAGATCTTGCAATTTTTTTCTATGATGACCTTTGCTACTGCTGCAATCCGAGAACTGTGAGATATAGAACAATTTCGTATTTGTTGCACTCAGAGGCACAGGTCGTGATGTTAGCCAGGAATGCACCTCTCATCGGAAGTGTGGATCGGACTTAATTCATTTTATAGAAAGATTCTCTTAACCAATCAGTGGTCGACACATAACGTATATACTCCCAGTGACTGGCTAGAGTTTGTTTATTTATCTATTTATTTGACTCTGCAACGATGACCAACAAGGAAGGTCTGTCATCTTATAACTTTGAAAAAACTCTGAAGAAAAAGAGAAATAAAAACTGTCAAGAATTAACTACTGAACATCTAGCAATGCTGAGCAGTATGCAAAACCAAGGTATTGTACCATCATCTTTATATGTTCCCAATTATTTGCTGAGGATAATGCATACCTCCCAACATTGAGGAGGTAGGAGGAGGGCGACGTGGCCTGTACTCCTGACGCTCCGTCAAGGCCATGTTCCATTTTCAGCACTGTGGGGGCATGAATAGACGCTGTGCACATGAACACAGCATCTATTCATGGGTGACAGGGGGCTCCCTACTGCCCCCTCCGCTGCAGGACACTGCAGGCCCGGGGTGAGACGTGGGAATGTTTCCAAAAAATGGGACATTCCCACAGAAAGCGTGACAGTTGGGAGGTATGGATAATGTCAAAAAATTGAGTTATTAATTAGGATCAGAAATTCTTTCTGTGTACATATTAGATGATATCGTCCACATATACATATGGATCTTGTAGTACTAAAATATGCAGATAAAGCCAAACACATTACTATAGACACAAGAAAAGTTGTCTCCACACTAAATGTAAATACTCACCCAGATACTGCCATTCTTATTATACAGCAGACACTGAATACATACTAAATCCACAGGAACATCTGGGGTTTTTTATGGATTTTTTTTTCATGTGAGTGTGAAAACATCATAGTCACCATTAGAAATATTTAATCCAGTGGGGAGAGGGCATATGTCCCATCTGAATCGATGTGGATATTTGACTGTAATTTGTTCACGCTACTGCAGAAGGGGTCATAATAGCACCCCATACAGGCAGGACTACACCTCTATGGTAATTATGGGCCACCATGCAGCAACAAAAAAAGCTAATTTAGTAAGCTTGCACATACCTCCCAACATTACCCTCTCCAGGAGGGACACATTGCTCTGTTTCTGGACTTCCCTCATAATGTATGATTGCTATCACCTGTTTCACACAGGTTAATTGATAAGAAAGGTGCTTCAACACAGGTGATAGCAATCGTTAATTAAGAGGGAGAAGTCCAGAAACAGAGCAATGTGTCCCTCCTGGAGAGGGTCATGTTGGGAGGTATGTTGCAGCAGGGCCCTCCTACCTCCAAGTTTGTCTGTTGTTACCCAGTTTGTTCCATCGCTATCTACTATTGTAAAATGCAATGGAATTTGCTGCGCTATAAAAGAAACTGTAAGTAAATAAATAAATATAACATACTTGCCTACCTGACCCTCTCCGTGGGGGAGAAAATACTCTGTTCCTGGACTTCCCCGGTAACGTATGATTGCCATCACCTGTGGTGAGCTAGTTCATCAATAGGAAATGTGTTTCCCCACAGGTGATGGCAATCACACATTACCAGAGAAGCCCAGGAACAGAGCATTTTCTCCCTCATGGAGAGGGTCAGGTAGGCAAGTATGAACTATAGGGCCAAATGTAATAGGGTGAGAGTTTCAGAAAGTGAGAGTTTTTCCCATTTTTTTAAAGCAGCAATCAATTACATGGCAAAATCAACCTGGTTTTGCAGTGTAAATGATTGCCACTTTAAAACAAATGGGAAAACTCTCCCAAAATCTCTCACTTTCTGAAACTCTCACCCTATTACATTTGGCCCATAAATCTCCCTGAAACTAGTTTTTAAAAGTAGGCAAGTATGGTCCCACCTCCCATCTCTGTCTTCACAGCTCACTCTCTACATATACAGCACATTTTAAACAGATCATTTTGCTTTAATTTTCTGTTAAGGAGTAAATTGGTACGCGGAGTGGCCTCTAGTGGTCTTTGGGGGTACTTCACCTCAGAAGTGAGGCCCTCCAACCTCTATAGGTGGCCATACACACTCAGATTTATCTTCAGATCTGGCTGGTTGGAACAAAAACATGGTTATGGATGAGAGCAAATTACAGTTGACCATTTGCTTGGACATGCTGGAAAACTGACAAACTGTCACTCATCCATAAACATGTTTTTGTTCCAACCAGCCAGACTCTGCTCTTCTCAATCTATACCTCCTCTCTTGGCAAACTAATCAGCTCTTTCGGATTTCAGTATCACTTGTATGCTGATGATACTCAAATCTATCTATCAACCCCAGAGTTGTCACCAGTGGTTTTGGGTCGAGTTTCTGATTGTCTCTCTGCCATCTCATCTTGGATGTCTTGTCGCCAACTCAAACTCAATATTTCCAAAATGGAATTACTTATATTCCCGCCAACTAAGAACAGTTACCATCCTGACATCTCCATCACTGTTGACAACTCGATAATCTACCCTACCCCACAAGCTCGTTGCTTAGGGGTCATCCTCAACTCTGAACTGTCCTTTCTTCCCCACATTCAATCTGTCTTCAAATCATGTTACATGCATCTAAAAAACATATCCAAAATACGACCCTATCTCACACAAGACACTACCAAATCTCTTATCCATGCACTCATTATATCCCGCATTGATTATTGCAATAGTCTCCTAACTGGTCTTCCCAAGAACAGACTCTCACCACTGCAATCAATTTTAAATGCTGCTGCTAGGCTGATCTTCCTTGCAAGACGCTCATCGTCTGCTGATCCGCTCTGCCAGTCCCTCCATTGGTTGCCTGTATATTACCGTATTCAATATAAAACACTTCTACTTGCTTATAAAGCTATTAACCATACTGCACCAGCATATATCTCTGCACTTATCACAAAATATCTCCCATCTCGACCACTACGCTCTACACAAGATCTGCGTCTCTCTTCTGCACGGATCACCAGCTCCCATTCATTATTACAGGACTTTTATCGGGCTGCTCCCATCCTATGGAATGCCCTTCCACGCACATTAAGACTCTCCACCAGTCTCCAAACTTTCAAGTGTTCCCTGAAAACTCACCTCTTCAGGCAAGCCTATCATATTTAAGTCCTACATGCATAACCCTCCGAGGCACTTATGTATTATATAGCTTCCCTTCTGGACTTGTAACTGCTATGCTATTACTGGTGCCTGTCCTTATGTTTCCCCCCTATATCCCTATAGATTGTAAGCTTGCAGCAGGGCCCTCCTACCTCCAAGTCTGTCTGTTGTTACCCAGTTTGTCTTATCACTGTCTACTATTGTAAAGCGCAACGGAATCTGCTGCGCTATATAAGAAACTGTAAATAAATAAATAAATAAATCTGAAGATAAATCTTACTAGTGTATGGGCACCTTAAGTCTGTCTGTATTCACCCAGTTTGTCTTATCACTGTTGATTTGAATTGTAAAGAGGAATATGCTGTGCTATATAAGAAACTGTAAATAAATAAATGTATTTTATTTTTTTAACTTTTTCATACTTTACCATCCACGTGGACTACAATCAGGAATGGTAAAGCATATGTCCCAACTTGCCCGCTTTCCGCAGGAACGTCCCAGTATTTTCCTGCATCCCGCCCAGGGCTGGCACTGTCCCGTGGCTGGGGGGGGGGGCAGTTGGGAGTCCTTCCTGTCAACCGGTGACCAGCGGTGAATAGACACTGTGCACATGCACACAGCGTCTAGTCAAGCAACCAGAGGGGCTGGGGGCATGGCTAGAAGCTCACAGAGCCTCTGGGCCATGCCCCAACAGTGTCAAATTGGGGGCATGGCCTAGCAAAATGATGAGAGTTGTAAGCCATGCCCCCTTTCCAGTAGGCCACGCCCCAAATTTCGGGATGTGTCCCGCTGCGGCGTGTCGAACAAAGTTCCATCGGAGCGAGGCACCTGGTCCGAAGCATGGTGAGCAAAGCAAGGGTATGCTTTACACTAATTAAGGTCCATGTTGCCAGGTGTTGACCTTTTCACGTGTCAGCCTTTGCCATGCCGACCTTTGGCTTGTGTCAACATTTCCACCATGAAGACCGATTGCATGTTGACCTTTTGTCTGTGTCGACTTTTCTCCTGTCAGACTATTGACTGTCTATCTAGACACTGTAGACCTTTCAATCCACACCCGTCTCCTTACTGGTCTTCCCTTAATACAGACTCTCACCACTACAATCCCTAATGAATGCAGCTGCTAGGCTAGTTTTCCTCGCCAGATATTCATTGTCTGCAAAACTGCTCTGTCAGTCCCTCCATTGGTTACCTGTGTTCTACCATATTAAATATAAAATACTTTTTTCTTATACACAAGGCCAGAAACCGAACCACACCAACTGCTGCATTACAAATTTGTTTCCAAGTCCTAGTCAGGTCCAATGAGTCTGGTAAAGTACCCATTTTTTTCCTGCTTCTACTACTAGTCTACCCTTGCTTCTGTTACAAGGTTTAAATCATCTGTGCATTAACCTGTGCCCTATTTAATACACGTTAAGTCTGGTCCAGTGTGACCTGTGAATTGCCTGGATCACGTCTTTCCCTAATTAACTTTAGTTTGCTATCTGTGTATTATACGTCTGCTTCAGCCTGAATCTTCATTCAAGTTCAGTCATTTTATACAGGCTTGCCTACGCTCCCGTAATGGCCGGGAGCCTCCCGAAAATCAGGTCCTTCTCCCGGACCCCCCGGGAAGGTGGGCAATTCTCCCACTTTCTGGTGATTACCCCCGCTCCCCCCTTGCCCGCTGGTTTAATTACTGTAAAATTGCGGGTCCATGGGGAGGGGGCGAGGCTTAAATGACGCAATTGCAGCATTTCACGTCATTTAAGCTCCGTCCCCGCTTCACTGCTTGAGAATCACAGCGTTTTCCAGCATGGGGGGCGGGGCCAAGTGATGTCAGCCTTGCCCCCACACCCCTGACGGGCTTCTCCTAGAGAGGTGAAATCCAAAGTAGGCAAGTATAATTATATATTTCCTGCTTGACGCATCATTGTCTTATTTCTGCAATTCACCTGTATATACATTAACATTGTCTATGAATAATAGCTGCATTCAGCCAGATAGATTTTGTATTCTTTCTGCTGTCACTTTTGGTAGCCTCAGCATCAGTCACCAGACCATCAAGTTCACGACTGAGTTCACAAACTCCCAGTCGTGACATTCCTAATCCTGGATTAGGACTAACCCACCGGCTGTTGTTGCACTCCCACAACAAAGCCACTTTGCCAATTCACCACAGCCTGGCTGAGAGCACTCTCTAATCGATCTACACATACATTCATATAAACAAATTCATATTTATTTTCCTTGATCTTTAAGGACAGGGGACCAAACTCCAACTTGCCTCCAGGCTACTAGGATGAATTTACATCCCTGTGTAGCACTACAATGCATAGGCACCAATTGCATGGGTGCTCCAGGGGCTAAGCACCCACAGTAAATGTTAAGCATCCGCCAGGCCCATCAGCACGTCAGCGTGGTGGGCAGGTTGAAGGGAGCGCATGCTGATGTCAAACCACGCAGAAGTACAGCCTGTACAGGGCATAGCGCAGCGGGACATCGGGAGGGAGCTGACCTTACGCCGTGGGTAGAAGTACAGGGCAGAGTGCAGCGGGAGAGTTATCACTATATATGCGTTCACTATGTAAGCAGGGTCTCACAGCCATGCTGGTAAAGAATTGTGCATTTGGTCTGTTATGTACAGTATAGTCATGTGAGTATTAATACTAAATCATTTTGGTGGCATCGATTACTTTTAATGCATTTCATGGTGTGTATCGTTACATTGTGCCGTAAAGTGTAAAAAGGGGGACGATGCTGCCATAATTTGAATATTGAAGACAACTGTGCTGCGTAATATAAATTTGTATTATTTTGTGGCCACGCCCCTTATTATTATACTTTTATTTATAAGGCACCACAGGTGGTACGCAGGGCCGTACATACTGAACACATTAGAACAGTACAGGGTATACAGAACTAGACATAACAGCTACAAAAGAACAATAACAGAGCACAATTGACAGCACAATTCAGCTGAGATATAGGGAAGTGAGCTAGAAGAGATGCAGGTATAGATTGTATGTAAGAAAGCTGTAAGTGAAATGCAAGAAGGGTGCTGTGAGAACAGAAGGGAAGAGGGCCCTGCTCCAAGGAGCTTACATTCTAGAGCAGGGGTAGCCAACTCCAGTCCTCGAGAACTACCAACAGTTAACGTTTTCCTGGTCTCCTCAGAGAATCACAAGTGAAGTATTTAGCTCCACCTGTGGATCTTTTAAAATGTGATAGTCAGTAATGGGTGCACCTATGTACCTGCGAGGTGAGCTGGAAAATGTGAACTGTTGGTAGCTCTCGAGGAGTTGGCTACCACTGTTCTAGAGAGATGGAGGGACAGACAGGTGACATGAGGTGCAGGTAAGGAAACCTGAAGGCAGGAAGTGAGGATGGCAGGGAGGATCAGGACATGAGGCAGCTGGTAGAGAGAATGGGCAAAGTAGTCCTCTCCCTCCTCATATCCTCCTCTCCACCCTCTGCCTGCACCTATGACCCCTAACAGCCCTGCACTGTAGCCCATGCCACAATACATCCTGTTAGGAAGAAGAAAGCATGCAGAGTGAATAGGTATAGCACATGATTGAGGAACCATGGCTCTGGAACAGTGAAGACACTTCCCTATATTTTTGGCTTGAGCACCCACCAGCAAATACATAAATCGGCACCTATGCTACAATCTATGCATATAGCAGACATTGTGGAAATACAAGTGGCATAAAATAAACTGGTGGCACTGTGTGGTACAAATTAAACTAGGGGACATCTTTGAGCTATAAAAAAAACTAGGGCACTACAATGGAATGAAAATTAACTATTTATGCAAGGTGTATAAAACATCCATAGGTGTGCACAGCACATTTAATTAGGTGGTGCACTGTCAAAGGGGTGTGTCAGCACCACCTATGGGCGTGTCTAACACCACCAATCAGGCATGTCTATCAACATCTATTGGCACTCAATACAATATAAAAAGTCTCTAAGCCACACCATAATCTCCTGCATATTTCAGTTTAATCTTCTAATTCAGGCATGTCCAAACTGTGGCCCTCCAGTTGTTGTGAAACTACACGTCCCAGCATGCCTTGCCATAGTTTAAGCATTCCCTAATAGTAAAACCGGTGCAAGACATGATGGGACTTGTAGTTTTACAACAGCTGGAGGGCCATAGTTTGGACATGCCTGTTCTAATTACACTGTGTAGCAAAACATGCAGCTAAAGTAAAAAATATCAATGGATGATGCAGGTATGTAGTGATATGACACAAAGACCAGTCACGCCGAAGCGTGTGAGCAGCGCTAAATGAGGGTGACACACACCAAGCTACAATATAATAAATGTTTTTACTTGTTAAAAATCAAACATATAATAAAGTACAGTACAAAATTCACAATATAAAAACAGTGTAGGTACCATAAAGCCGATTCTTCACGTCACAAGCAGGGGTGGACGTGACAGTTTTTAGTCCAGTTTAGGACACGGGATGTAAACAGTGTGATGAATGGAAAAAAGGAAGGTGGGTGAGCATTTGATCACAGGTAAGTGCACATTACCATTTGGTGGATGATCTGAGTGAGACCACAGGTGGTAGTTGGAATCCTCACCTCATCCTCTACCAGGGTGAGGATTCCAACTACCACCTGTGGTCTCACTCAGATCATCCACCAAATGGTAATGTGCACTTACCTGTGATCAAATGCTCACCCACCTTCCTTTTTTCCATTCATCACACTGTTTACATCCCGTGTCCTAAACTGGACTAAAAACTGTCACGTCCACCCCTGCTTGTGACGTGAAGAATCGGCTTTATGGTACCTACACTGTTTTTATATTGTGAATTTTGTACTGTACTTTATTATATATTTGATTTTTAACAAGTAAAAACATTTATTATATTGTAGCTTGGTGTGTGTCACCCTCATTTAGCGCTGCTCACACGCTTCGGCGTGACTGGTCTTTGTGTCTTCTTGCGGTGGGGACTGACTATCCCCCCATTGAGCAGCAGCTAACACCCCGAAAAACATATCCTGTCAAGCGCCTGATTTTTTTCCCTTGGTCTAGGCCCTGGGAATTCTTTGTTTCTCATGTAGTGATATGACAATGGTCTAGTGCAATTAACAATGCAAAACCCACATAATTGATTGATGGGTGCTTCTTTTAATGGAATACACTTCTAAAAAGTCTTTGGTAAAAGGTAGGGAGGTGTTCATAAGGGTGCGCACAGCTTTAGGGTGTGCCTGTGCACCCCTAACACTCAATGTGTGCAGGCCTATGATTCTTGATGACTTTTGGCTTCTCTTCTGCGAATGAGATGTGACAATTCCTGGTATTATCTCCACATCCTGCCCACTTGCTTAACAGCTGTTTAGCAGTGATCAGTGTATACTCACACCTGCTGTTTGTACTGTTTTATATAGACTAATAAAAACTCTGGGGAGAATATATCTCATCATCCAATATACAAAGCTAGAAATCATATGCATAGGGATAACATTTTATATAAATTGTAAATTCCATATTAGCATGCACAAGCTATTGTTAAGATTTACAACCTATCTGTGAGCATAACATGTCTATAAATTAGCCTAATTCTAATGGCAATTAACTCTAGATATATGTATACAAACTGCTATTAAGGTAACCATACCTTAATAGGCTGATAGACAATGTTTAGGTCAACACCAAAGGGTCCATATTGGCAAAAGCAAAAGGTTAATATGGTAAAGGCCAACACATGGGCAATAATTTTTTTTCATGATTTCAAAAAAAAAAATGTTTTTAAAGGTTTTCATACTTTACATACACATGGAGTATGATTGGGACCAATACAGTGTTCCAAGCACAGTCAGGGCAGGAGACAGTCAGGGCAAGCTTGTGAGGGGCCCCAAGGTTCTGAGGGGTCATAGGCTGTAAGCATGGCTGCGGCAGTGCAGTGCCTAGCAATGGTTTATAAAGGCACGTGCCTGGATTCCTGTAAGGGTACTTGCCTAGAACCCCCTCTGGTATTAGTGACTAGTAATTATGTTTCTTTTGTAACAATGAAAAAACATGTTCAATATGCAGTGTACTAAAAATATTGTGCTCAAGGGGGCGGGGTAGTGGGCCCCCAAAATATATCAGTGTACCGGGCCCCGAGATTTCTGTTGCCAGCCCTCAGCACAGTGGTACTGGAACCTGTGTACCAGTGTACCTGGCCCGAAGCATGGTGAGCCAAGCAAGCTATACGAGGGTAGATGGTACGCTAATTAGGGGACCAGGTGCTCAGGTGCTGACATTGACACCGAAATAATGTGAAAAACATGTCAACCATTTCCTTGTCAACTTTTGCTTGTGTCAACATTTTGTCGATGTTGACTTTGCATGCTGAACTTTTGATATCAACCCAATGACTGTCAACCGCCCTAGACAATGCCTGTGAGCTATATCACGCCTCTTTTGGCTGTATTAAAATCCCCATTGTGCTAATATCATTGACTATTTATTACGAATAACCCTAGGACACTACATATCATAAAAAGGGAAACCATATTTGAGAGCATAAGAACCTTTGGGGTAAAGTGTATCTGTGCATGCCAAAGCCAGGTTAATATTGGCATGAAAATAATCACCGGTTTAAAAACATTGGGCAACTCCTGGTTCTTGTAGACTATTTCTTTTACCCCAGGTTTTAAACCTTTCATATATAATTATATAGACAGTATGCTGTCAGTGTCGCTCGTTTCCCTCAATGGATTTACCTATAAAGGAAATAATGAAATATAGGAGGTCATTCTGAATGACCTACAAAGCTGCAAAATTCACAGCTTTGCGGGTCATCTAAACACCGCCCGCATGAATCCCCCCCCCCACACACACACACACACTTTGATCAGGGACGAAATCATTCGATCATCAAATGATTGTGCAAGCGCTCGCAAACCTAAGTCAGCCTCTGTTGACCTTAGATCTGCGACGCCCTTGTAAGAGAAGAGGGCGGGTGGTTGACATCTACTGACATCAGCTGCCCACCCCCCACACCCGCATCATGGCCGCATTAGCATGGGAACACCTAGCGTTTTTATGGGGATACCCAGGAAACACTGAGCGTTCACATAGGCCAGTGGTTCCCAACCCTGGTCCTCAAGTACCCCCAACAGTGCACGTTTTCCAGGTCACCCGGCAGGTGCACTCATTATTCAGACACATTTTAAAAGATCCACAGGTGGAGCTAATTATAGCACTTGTGATTCTGTGTGGAGACCTGCAAAACATGCACTGTTGGGGGTACTTGAGGACCAGGGTTGGGAACCACTGACATAGGCGCTACCCCTCACCACTGCCCCACGCTCCCCCCCCCCCCCCCATTCGCACTGCACGGAGGTGTGAACGGGACGGCGATTAATCAATTTGCCGCACCCACTCGCAAACGGAGCCTGCACATGCGCATACATGTGTATGGGCATGTGCAGTTCAAAAACATTGCTCCCCTGTGCAAACGTGCAGGGGAGCAAATGAACTAGAATCATGCACATAGTGTAATACTGTCAAATAATGAACAGTTTCAGCATTAAAGTCCCACACACTTTATACGTATGCTTGTACCACAGATGTTGGTCTACAAAATAAATTAAACCAGGAAACGATTACTGTATGGTACATACTATGAACTAGGACACTATTACCAAAGGGGCCACTTCAAATTGTTGCTGTGGGATTCCATATAAAGTAAAGGCAACCATTCAGATGCTAATTGTATGCAGTGACCAAAATAATGATTGCATCCCTCAAAAACATTTTAAATATATTATCAAAAACATTGTTTCCATTGTACAAAACAATTATGAATCTAAAAACATGAAAAAGGTAATACTCAAGTTAGATATATAAAATGTTCATTTGAGCACCATCTACAGGATACAATGAGAATTACATCTTGTTAAATCCAAAGTAGAAAGATTTCTCTATTCTTTTGCCAATCTACCACAACTTCTTTCTTGTGTGTAAAGCCAGAGGCGTAGCTACCGTAAGGCAGCCACCGCGGCTGCTTGGGGAAGCAAGCGCCAGCGGGGCGCCCCCGGTGCCCGGGCACTCTGGTCAGACCCCCCCTAACCCCTCTGCATGCCGCCACCACCGCATTCAGTCCGGCACCGCAGATAGCCTCCGGGCTCCGTCTCCTGCAGTAATGAAAAATGACACGACAAAATGGCTGCCCCCTAATAGCAGACAGTTTTTACGGATGCTAGAGGAGGCCGTCGCCTCCTCTAACATCCCTAAAAAAACTGTCTGCTGTACGGGGACAGCCATTTTGTCGTGTCATTTTCCATTACTGCAGGAGACGGAGCCCGGAGGCTATCTGCGATGCCGGACTGAATGCGGGGCCGGCGGCGGCGGCATGCGGAGGGGTAAGGTAATTTTTTGGCGGGGGGGCGCCACAATATTAGTTACGCCTCTGTGTAAAGCCCCATACACACTAGATGACCCACACCATTGCCGAGAGCGTTAATGCTATTGTCCGTGGAGGCAGTGACAGAATTGAGCATACACACTGAACTATATCGGTAAATTATATTGTTCAGTGACTTCACCAGGACCCGGATTAAACATGCAGGCAGTGGCAGTAGACATTTTTCTCCCCCCTGCCAAAAAGATTCCCACCACAGACCCCGCTTGCGCTGCTCCCCCAAGCCACCATGAGGTCTGCCACATATGCAGCTACGCTACTGCATGCAGGGGGGATTTTAAATGATGCGTGGGAGCATTGTCACAGGGGGTGAATTGGGAAGAGCTTATACCTCTTGAAGATTTGGCATTACTATACCCCTTTCACATTGCACCTCAGACCCAAGTATTACTGGGTTGGTGACGTATGGACCTGGGTCGAGGTGTGGTGTCGACCAACCCAGCAATTCGACCCGGGTTATAAGAAGGGTTAAACCCGGATTCCCTCTTTAGCATAATTGCCTACACTCCTGCATTCTGCGGGAGACTCCCTGAAATAGCAGCAATCTCCCTCTCTCCCTCATTAGTCTAATAATCTCCCTCATTTCACCTAGCCCACATTACACTTACATTTTGGGGGAAAAAACGAATGAGGGATAGATACATTTACATTAGATCATCTGCACCATTTCCCAGCACTTTATCAAGTAGAGTATCTCTTACTAACTGCTTTGGGGCTCATCTACATTTGGATATAAATTATTTGAAAAGATTCCTCTTAGATGTAGCAGTACACACCACGCTTCTAGATACCATGTTCACAATCTCTTGTCACAATCACTCCATATATGGAACTAGACACGCCCTTTGGGTGGAGCATGACACGCCCCCACAATGGGGCGCTGTGCAAAATTTTACTACCAACTATAATCTCCCTGAATCTAGTTTTCAAAAGTAGGCAAGTATGCTCTTTAGAATGGGTGACCCCAGTTTAATGCGAAAGTGCCGGGACCCGGATTCCCGGGTCCAAACCGGCTTTGTGATGTGAAAGGAATATATAAGTAGCTTGTGGTGCAGCAGGAACACATATGTATATCCCGTTTCAGTATCTACCATAACAACTGTTGCTTCAGCCACTGTATTCTGGTTTGGAATGACTTGGAGAGGAACTTTAGTGTGGGGTACAGTGCATTGTATATAAGGCACATTTTCTAACCTATGTAGTATTTATTTAATTCTCTATCCTTGTTCCCATACTTTTATGGTTCTCTTAGTTTGCAGTAAATTTGCAGCAACCAAACACAGCAATAACCTGGAGCACTCACAGACTTGAGTAAAAGTGTTTTCATCATACTGGATACCACAAATATGGCGCCGCAGAAGGCTGCCTCGGAGCTGTGCAGCTCAACCAAACTACATGTCTCCCCTTGTCTCCCCCTGTCCTTGTCCTCGAGTGTGATGACCCTGCCAAGTGTGGTAACCAAGCACAGCAGAGAAGCCCTTCTGAAATGGAGCTCACCCCTGGTGCAGACCACCCATATGAGCCTGACGGAGCGGGACGTGGGCAGATCGGCAGCCCTCACAGTCCATGCTGCCCTTGCTGCCCTGTGCAGAAAGGATGCAGCAAAGTTGAATGGCAGTTGCTGGAAAGTGGACCGGCGACCATGGAGAACCATTCACAGAGGTAGCAGAAAAGTAAACCCCCAGGGCCTACTTATGGGGGCCCAAAAAGGAAGTGGTGTGACTCAGTGCCCACCTGAGAAGATAGCCAGAACTGAGCCCCTGACAACAATGAGGCCAAACCCAGCCAGGCCGCTGGCTCCCTCCAGTAGGAACAGACATGCCCCTACCACCGCCAAGTGGCCTGGAGGGGCCCCCCACCTAACAGCTAGGCTGACAGGAAGATATGTGAGGATCAGGACTCGCAAGAGGGGCCGCCGTGCTGGGGCCCTAGTTAAGTGGAGACGCAGAGGTCACAGATCTGCACTCCCAGCTATCCTACTCTCGAACACCCGATCCCTTGTAAACAAGATGGATGAGCTGTCCCTGCTCATAAATGATGCAAGATCAGGCACTGCTGGCTCATCTATCCTATGCTTTACTGAGACATGGCTAGATGAACTCATTGCCGACTCCTCGGTGATGCTGCCGGGCTACAGTCTCCTCAGGGCTGACCGCGACAAGGAGCTCACCGGAAAAACCAAGGGAGGAGGTATCTGCTTCTTCATAAATGAAGGGTGGTGCACCGACGTAAAAACTCTGAGTAAATCAAGCAGCCCTCAACTAGAGACACTCATCATTAAATGCAACCCATTCTACTCCCCCCGGGAATTTGCCTCAATAGTCCTGGTGGGGGTGTATATACCTCCCCAAGGAAATGCGAAAGAAGCCCAACTCCAACTGGCCACCAGGATAACAGACACAGAACTCAAACATCCGGAAGCACTGCTTATAGTGATGGGCGACTTCAACAGTGCCAACCTGTCCCAAGAGCTACCGAAGTACAGACAGCAAGTCAGATGCCACACCAGGGAAGGACGTACCTTAGACCACTGCTACACCACTATCAAGTCTACTTACCGGGCTATCCCCCGGGCAGCTCTGGGCCTCTCTGACCATTGCATAGTCCACCTTCTACCAACTTACACCCAGAAGCTAAGGTCAGCTAAACCAGTGGTCAGATCAGTCAAAAGCTGGACAAACGAGGCAAAAATGAAGCTTCAGGCCTGTCTCGAATGCACAGACTGGGGAGTCTTTGAATCCTCCGCTACAAACCTAGACGATCTGACCGACACAGTGACAGCCTACATCAGTTTCTGCGAGGACCTGTGCGTGCCAATCAAAACAGCACGCACCTTCAACAACAACAAGCCATGGTTCAGCGGTCAACTCAGGAAGCTCCGTCGGGCAAAGGAAGAAGCCTATCGCAGTGGTGATATTGTCCTGTACAAACAGGCCAGGAACTCCCTAACACGGGAAATCAAGCTGGCAAAAAAAAGATTCTCAGACAAGCTGGCGAACAACCTGTCAACCAATGACCCCGCGTCAGCTTGGAGAGGCATGCAAGCTATAACCAACTACAAGATTTCTCGAACCCCCTCCACCATGCACCAGAAACTAGTGAACGAGCTGAACGATTTCTACTGCAGGTTCGAGAAGGAAGCTACCTGCATCAGTCCTACCCCTGACCGGGGCAAAATGGCTTGCCCACCCTCCTTCCAAAACTGCCACCCCCAGACTCTCCAGGTGGACCAAACAGAGGTAGAAGGAATGTTCAAGAGGGTCAACCCTAGGAAAGCTGGAGGCCCAGACGGAGTGTCTCCATCTGCCCTCAAGACCTGTGCAACACAGCTAGCCCCTATCTTTACCAGGATTTTCAACACTTCACTAGAAATGTGCAAGGTCCCCACCTGCTTCAAAGCCTCAATTATCGTCCCGGTTCCCAAGAGCTCAACTGCGAAAGACCTCAATGACTACAGGCCGATTGCACTAACATCAGTGGTCATGAAAGTGCTTGAACCACCTGAGAGTTGTTACAAATGCTCACCTCGACCCCCTGCAGTTTGCCTACCGAGCAAACAGAAGTGTCGAGGATGCAGTCAACCTAGGGCTGCACCACATTCTACAGCACCTGGACAGTCCAGGCACCTATGCAAGGATACTATTTGTTGATTTCAGCTCGGCATTCAACACTATCATCCCTCACATCCTGGAGCCAAAACTCTGTTCACTAGGAGTCCCAGAACCTACATGCTCCTGGATCACTGACTTCCTGACTGAAAGGAAACAGGCGGTGAAAGCAGGCACATTCATTTCAAACACATGCACAATTAGCACCGGTGCCCCTCAAGGATGTGTCCTCTCCCCCCTGCTCTTCTCCCTCTACACAAACGACTGCACCTCAGCAGAACAGTCAGTAAAAATTATAAAATTTGCAGACGACACAACGGTTATCGGCCTAATCATGGATGGAAACGAGTCGGCATACAGACGGGAGGTGGATCGGCTAACTAAATGGTGTAGCGGAAACAATCTTGACCTCAACCCCCTCAAAACGGTGGAGATGGTGGTGGACTTCAGAAGGAAACCAAATGCCATGCACCCACTCATAATATCTGACAGAGTAGTGTCGAGGGTCGACTCCTTCAAATTCCTAGGAACAAAGATTTCCTGCGACCTCAAATGGGGTCCCAACATCATTACAACTGTCAAGAAGGCTCAGCAGCGGTTGTTCTTCCTGAGGCAACTCAAGAAATTCAACATCCCGCAGGAGCTGCTGCTCATCTTTTACACTGCCATAGTAGAGTCTGTCCTTTGCTCCTCGATCACAATCTGGTTCGGAGGAGCAAACGAGAATGACAGACGAAAGTTGCAAAGAGTGGTGAGGATGGCAGAAAAGATCATTGGGGCGGAGCTCCCCACTGTCCAAGAACTATACCTAGCCAGGGTCAATAAGCGTGCAGGAAAGATCTTGGCGGACAAGCTACACCCTGGCCACAACCTGTTTGAACCCCTTCCGTCAGGCAGACGTTTTAGGTCCATCCCAGCAAAGACGACGAGAACTACAAAAGGCTTCTTCCCAATAGCTGTCCACCAACTAAACCGTATTGAACATACCAAATACTAACTCGAACTTTTCTAGATACATGTGAAATGTATGTGATATATGTTTTTGCCTCTCTTCCCACCCCCTTTGTGTTCCCTGATTGATGCTGCACTGTTACCACAAAAAATTCCAAGCATACGCAAGTATACCTGGCCAATAAAGATGATTCTGATTCTGATTCTGATTGTATAAAAAAAAATATAATTTTTATTATAGATCTGAAAGTGAAATTCAATTGTGACCAATAATTTTCTGGGTGAAAAAGGGGTCTGTTTGCATGATGTTTGCCCATTTTTCATGTTTAAATTGACAGATTTTTACACAAAAACACATAGATACAGGATAATGTACAATGGCTAATTGAATTTGCCCATAATCTATTATTTTTATAAATGATTTTATTGTAGCAATAACATACTTCCCAACTTTATCCAGTGGAAAAGTGTGACCTGCTGCATCGGAGGCACAACTGCGTCCAAAAAAGTGACAGGGCTTCGCAGGGCCTGATTAAGGGTTCCAGCCACCCTAGGCGGTACTTGTTTCCTAGCACGGCCACAATCGCGGGCATCGTGTGTCATTTTTAGTGGTATACGACGCGACCGACGCAATGCCCCCGATTTTCCCATTGAAATGCATTGAAAATAGTCAAAATCGCGTCGGTCGCGTCGTATGCGGCTAAAAAAGCCTTAAATGGTCCAGACGCGATGCCCACGATTTCCCCATAGGAAACAATGTTAAATGGCTCAATGTACCCGCGATGCCCCCCATTTCTCATAAGGGAACAATGTTAAATACCTCAATTTCACCAAATCATCATAGGGAACAATGGTAAATGGGCCAGAAAGCCCCAAAAACACCCCAGAACAGTGAAATGTCCCCCCAAAAGTACTTTACGCCACCCCACGATCAACGCGAACCCTAAGCGTGGCGAGCGCAGCGAGCCCGCGAGGGGCGGCGGTACGCGTCCTCCGACCTTTTCATACCCCCACTATCCACTAGGGCATGGAGTTGAGAATAGAACCCGAAGCGTGGCGAGCGCAGCGAGCCCCGCGAGGGGACGCGGATACCTTTACAGGTAAACGCGTCCCTTCGCGGGCTTCACAGGTATCCGCGTCCCCTCGCGGGGCTCGCCACGCTTCGGGCTCGGTGGCTCGCTGCGCTCGCCACACTATTCTATTCTCAACTCCACGCCCTAGTGGATAGTGGGGGTATGAAAAGGTCGGAGGACGCGTACCGCCGCCCATCACGGGCTCGCTGCGCTCGCCACGCTTCGGGTTCGCGTTGATCGTGGGGTGGCGTCAAATACTTTTGGGGGGACATTTCACTGTTCAGGGGTGTTTTGGGGGGTTTATGGCCCATTTAACATTGTTCCCTATGATGATTTGGGTAAATTGACCCATTTAACATTGTTTCCTATGGGAAATCGGGGGCATCGCGGCTAAATTGAGGCATTTAACATTGTTCCCTATGGGGAAATCGCGGGCATCGCGTCGCGACCTTCGCACCCGATTTTTTTAGTGCTTGCGTTGGACGCGATGCCCCCGATTTTTCCTCACGATGCCCACGATCATGATCGTTGTGGCCGTGCTAGGAAACAAGTACCCCCTAGGCTAATACAGAAGTGGTTACATCCCCTCCCCTTGCCAACCACCAATATTTTCACTCATATTCAGCTAAAAATATGTAAATAGCTTGGGCCTCTGCTCCATTCATATTGCCAATTACCACTTCCTAGCAGTGCTGGCAATGGAGACAGTGGCATCAATCACCGCCTTGGCATTCCTGCTTTGGTGATGCTGGCAATCCCAGCAGGCAACGCTGCTCCCACAGTTCCCCGGGAAGATAGCATGATGCTCGGCCCCACTCCAGCAGCACACAGGAAGCACTCCCAACCCAGGGCAATCTAATATGCTGGTGCTGCAGCCTAATTAGCCTATTGGTTAATCAGGTCCATGAGCCTCGCATGGGATCGCCATGGCATCGCACCATGACCCATTTTTTCATAATTTTGAGATAATGCTCAGCGCTCTATGAACATTTGGGTATGGCCTGGTGTCACAAGCCATCACAACCAGTGTTTTCATCATTTTGGGATCATGCCCATGAGCAGCTAGTCAGCCCTGATCATCCTCTCTGTTAGATGCCATGCATGTTTGAGTTACATCTATTCTGTGATCACTGGCTGCTTTGTAGAAAAGCAGTGATTACTGGCTTTCCAAGCCTGCCACCCCACCCATGGGACACTGTGGCCTACTATTCCAGTAGCAACACCATAGTAAGCTTAAAACCCATTTATGTCTCCCAAGCATTGTCTGGGTATAATTTTGGTACAGGCACAGGGATTTTACTCCTTTTTAATCACCTTTTTTTATTCTTCAACACCTATTTTATATTCAACATTTAGCTATTTATATCCAGTTTATTTGGAATTTGTTTTTATTATTAAATTTATTCCAAACCAGATGAATCATTATATTTAAGGATAAAGGGTTAAAGAAGTATGCACGTTAGGGTGAAAAGTGTATTATCTGTATTTCTGCAAATGCAAAATGCCATCTTGTTACTATGTGATAGTGTTTATTTGTCCCTCTAGGGAGCATGAGACATATCTGCACACCAAAATTATTCAGTCTTTTAGGATAAAAGGAACCCATAATTTCATAGACTGACAGTGGGGGTTCTGTTTCCAACAGCCAAAATTAGACCAAGTTTCAGGAAAAATGAAAGGACTGTTATGGAGAACGCACTAATGGTTATTTTAAATTGTAACTTTTATGAATAAAAGTTACATTTTAAAATAACTATTAGTGCATCCCCCATAACAGTCCTTTCATCTTTCCTGATACAATGGAGTCCATTTATCATTCAATATTTTCAGCTAATCCTCAAACACCAGTTTTCTGGGGTTAGACGCAAATATGAAGTATCACAAGAATGTATCAGACGGGACCGCGGCAGGAATCTCCAATCCCTCCTGCACCATTGTTGGCCGCATCCCCCATTGGTTCCTATGGGGGATGTATCAATATCGCGCAGCAGCACTTTGCATCCCTGGGCTACCGCCTATGGGCTACGGATCGCACTCTCAGTCCAATGTTTTTTATGAGACAGTATGGCACGATCACTATGATCTTGTTATCCCTCTAGGGACAAGATTAAAAGGACAGAGCTTAAACATGTGAATAAGGACTTCTATGATTACACCTGAAACTGGAATTGAATGTACGTAATGTCTATGGTGTGATCTGCTTGAGTAAATCTCTAATTGCAAAACCACACCAGGGCCAATGTTATTTGTGCAGTTAATTGGTGCCAATATTGTTTACAACATATTGGTTGTGACAGAATTTTTGGACAATAATATTATTATTGTTACTATTATTCGTTATACGGTCTCTCAGGGAATCTATAGGATTTTTATCATGAGCAAAACAAGACAAATAATTTACAATCCAAAACATTGAAGAATATACCTAGGGATGATCACCATTGCTGAATCAGCAGTCATACTTGCCACATAAGCAGCGTGTCGACAGAACCTGAATGCTTGCTGCTGTTGGGGGCGTTAGGGAGGAGGCAATGCTAGGGCCCATTTATCATTCAATATTTGCTGCTAATTCCCCCCAAACACCCGTTTTTGGGGGCTAGCCACAAATACTATCACCTGAATGTATCAGGTTATAGTAATGGGGCAATGGTATGTTATTTGATTAAATTAAAGACATAGGCTGGACTTCCGCTTCCGGCTCATGTCTGGAGCAGCCTGAACGGCACAGCTCCGTTACCGTACCCGCATAATTTTACAATTAGGGTCGGCACACAGCCTCCCGCCCACCAGCTGACCTTACCTGCAGTCACAGGGAAGAAAATGGACACATCTCTAGCTCCGGGGACATCAAAGAAGCCCCAGCAACAGAGATCAGAGAAACGCAGGGCTGAAACCAACATGGCGCCGGAGCTGGACTCGGCGCCCCCCTCCCCAGCGGACAGATACAGTGAAGGTAATCTGATGCACCCAGATACCCTGCTAAATAGAGACCCAGCGTCCCCTGCAATATATAAGGATATTATAGACACAATACAGGCTGCTATGGCTCCCTTACTGAATAAAGCTGTTGCTGAAATAACACAACAGCTACAGCTTCTCAATGTCAGAGTCACTGACACTGAAAATAGAATGGGAGTACTCCATCATGATATGCACCTAGCCCAGAGAGACATCATCAAGCTGCAGAAAGAAAACCATCAGCTATGGGATAAGCTTGATGATATTGAGAACAGGTCGAGAAGACACAATATTAGACTTGTGGGTCTCCCGGAGACCATCAAAGGTCCAGCACTCGCAGCATTTGTTTCTACAACACTACCGCAGTTATTAAATATACAAGCGGAATGTAAGGATCTTGTGGTAGAGAGAGCGCACAGAGTGGGACCCTCTCCCAGACAGAATGACTCCCGCCCCAGGGTGGTTCTTTTTCGCTGTATGAATTACCTGCACAAGATGGCAATCTGGAAGGCGTCCCGTAAAATACCTAACCTCACATGGGAGGGGAAAACCCTACGCCTTTTTCAAGATTACTCTGTGGAGTTATCACGCATGAGAAGGGCATTTTCTCCTATCTGCTCCAAGTTGGTAACAGACAAACGCAAATTTGCGCTGCTCTACCCTGCACGCTTACGTATTTTCACTGATGATTCACACCTGGATTTCGCTACACCTGGAGACGCGGAGGAATTCCTGAGGGAACAAAATTCTGGAACACCAGCAGACATCTCAGACCATCAGCCATGATCTCAAATATTACCCCTCCATGTCCGCAAGACCCGAAAAAAATTTTTTTGCCCATCACACTCGCCAAGATGTCAGCTCTGACCCCCAAACTCCCAAAATACCAAGCACCACCACCTGAGGATTTTTCATAACGAAATCCCCTATATATGGGAACTAAAGTGTCACTGACTATATCTCTTCTCTCCATGCCTAAGATTGTTAAAAAAAAAAAAAAAAAAAAAAAAAAAAATCTCAGATTATCACTCCTTCTGATAATATTACTTCATATTTCTCTATTTCTGTTCCTAGTAATTACTATTGTTTATACTTCCATTAAGACCTCCATTCAATTCCATCTAGAATTAGGATATAAATGTTTAATGGTCACTCCTATCTACCCCCCTAGGGTTACGGTTCAAAGATTATGTACCGGTTTAGTTACGAAATGTTGTGCCACAATAACTGGCACGTTACTAATTTACATTTTTTTATCAGCATTGTGCGGAATGTCGTTTTCTCCGTAATATTAGATAGTATGTTATGCATACCCTTTTCATGTGATTGTCAGTCCCCCTTGTCAGGCCATTGTTTGTCTCCCCTTCCCCAATTCCCCTCTTGTTTTCCTAGCTCAACCCAAAGCAACAGATTGAAGTCGTCACATCCTGTTTTCGGTGGACTTAGATTAACCCATCCTGACTCGCATGACTAATCTGAAGATTGGAACCCTAAACGTGGGCGGCTTCCATTCCCCCATCAAACGGCGCAAGGTACTGCTCTATCTCCAGAGGCAAAACTTAGATTTGATATGCTTGCAAGAAACACACCTCCTCCCCCCAGAAGTCCTTAAATTGCAGATGTACAATTGGAGGCTGATAGCCTCGGCCCCTTACTCTAGTAAATCTAGGGGAATAGTTATTTTAGCTTCAAAATCACTCCCTATAGAAATTATCTCAGCACAACCAGACCCAGAAGGACGATTCCTCCTGACCTCCTTAAAAATTCATAACGATGTATATGTGGTATGTACCATATATGCACCCAACAAATACTCAAAACAATTTGTCAATTCAATTATAGGATTACTCACTCCACACTTGGACTCCCACATCATACTTTGTGGTGATTTTAATATGACCGCCCATCCCACGCTTGACAGATCCTCCAGAACCCGCACACAGAGACATAACCCCAAACTAGGCATCCCATATATTCTCCAAGCGCTACATTTAGTTGACACCTGGAGAGCCCTTCACCCTACCGAGAGGGAATATATATGTCTATCCGCAGCACACCATACTTTCTCGCGCATCGACTACATATGTACTTCTCTTTCCATCTTCCCCCAAATTAGAGACTCTGATATACACCCTATTATAGTGTCGGACCATGCGCTGTCCCACATTGTAATACAGACCTCAAAAGAATTATCCCCATACAGATCATGGAGATTTCCTGCCCACCTAGCCCAAAACTCCACATTTCAAAATAAACTACAATCAACGTGGGATGATTTCCACTCTCATAACAGCTCTACATTAGCTACCAATCCCGCTCTATATTGGATGACAGCAAAGTCGGTCCTAAGAGGCTTTATCCTATCTCATGAAAAACAACAGAAGAGAGCCACATATTCACTATATATTCAGCAACAGACTACTTTAACAGAAGCCTACTCCGCATATATGACACAATCCTCCACCACAAACAGAACTAATTATCTACAAGCTAAGGCCATATTCGATGCTACCCTACAGAATATGTCAGATAAACATCAATTTATCTCAAATTACCGCTATTATAAATATGGAAATAAGACTAGCAAGCTATTAACTAATGTTCTGAACTCCACCCGCCCTGCTATGGCTGTAAATCATCTCCGTCTCCCATCCGGCTCCCTTACCACTTCTAATGCTCAAATATCCCAAGCCATGTCAGACTACTACACCTCGATTTATTCAGAACCCACACCAGTTTCCCCCCCCTCAGATAACAATACTCAAGCCACAGACATTGATCACCCAACCCAAGACTGGTCTTCTCTGCAATATACGCAACTCCCACCACAACTCAGCTCTCAACTCACAGCCCCCATATCCCTAGATGAAGTCATCAAAGCCATCAAATCCCTGAAATCCGCCAAAGCACCTGGTCCAGACGGTTTCTCTGGAGATTTCTACAAAATGTACCCAGACAGAATAGCCCCCATCTTAGTTTCAGTTTTTAACTCCATACTAGCCAACAACACAATCCCGCCCCATTTTAACTCCGCCATAATAAAGGTCCTCCCAAAACCAGGGAGAGATCTAACAAAACCAGGCTCATACCGCCCCATTTCCCTTCTTAACTGTGACTATAAACTACTCACCAAAATCCTAGCTGACAGACTAAATCCCGCTCTTCCTTCTATCATACATAAAGACCAGACAGGCTTCATTAAAGGTCGCCAGTCTACATGCAACATCCGTAAACTACTAGCTGCCACCCAACCCCATTACTCAAACGTTCCATCAGACTCCCCTAATCTACTCCTGGCCATAGATGCAGAAAAGGCCTTCGATTTAGTTTCCTGGCAACATCTCTATCATACTATGACTCAATTTGGCTTTCCCCAAAAATTTATCTCATTCCTAAAAACCTTGTATACGAACCCCACATCACAGATAGCTTGTAATGGCTTTTTATCACCTCCTTTTCCTATACAAAGAGGTACTAGGCAGGGATGCCCCCTCTCCCCTCTATTATTTGCCATTGCAATAGAACCTTTAGCCATGGCCCTCAGAGAATCCCCAGACTTTACGGGAATTAGAGTAGGGCGAGTGGAGCTCAAACTAACATTATTTGCTGATGACATGATTCTACTGATATCTAACCCTTTATCTTCCATCCCACATATCCTAAGAATAATTAAATCATTCGGTTCTATCTCAGGATACAAA
Source organism: Crinia signifera (assembly GCF_055691185.1). Taxonomy (NCBI): domain Eukaryota; kingdom Metazoa; phylum Chordata; class Amphibia; order Anura; family Myobatrachidae; genus Crinia; species Crinia signifera. Next base: position 284,552,898 of record NC_139217.1, read on the forward strand.
ATTAATATAGATAAAACAGAGATACTCCCACTCTCACCTCCCTCACAGTCATTTTCTACCCATCAGTTAATTTCCAAGTTTAAAATTCAAACAACATACATCAAATATCTAGGAGTCTTAATTACCAGCGACCCTCTCAAACTATACAGGACTAATTTGCCACCCTTACTATCCAAAATAGAATCTCAGTTAGAAAATTGGACCAAACTTCCGCTGTCATTACTGGGCAGATCTGCAGTATTAAAAAGTGTGGTCTTCCCAAAAATCTATTATATATTTCAAATGCTTCCTATTATTATATCCAAACAAGACGTATTACGTATCAATACACTAATGAACAAATTCCTCTGGAACAGTAAAAAACCGAGGATGTCCATTTCCAAACTAACAAGACCCAAAATTGATGGAGGTCTGGGACTCCCAGATTTTCAACTTTACTCCTGGGCTTCTCATTTCCGGATCATATCTGACTGGTTAATGGACAACTCCACTTTCACGAACCCTACAGTAGAAAAAGAGATATTTCACCCCTTCTCTCCTAGTGCTCTTATTCACTCACATATAAAAACGATCCCCTCACACATTCTCAATCATATATTATTTAAGGGCACATACAACTCTTGGATCCAAATAAATAAAACTCTCGACAGGAAACCACATATCACACAATATATACCTATCTGGGGTAACCCTCAATTCCCTCCCTCGCTGACTAATAACATGTTTCTAATATGGAAATCCAAAGGTCTGGACTTAGCAACCAAGTTGTTTGACCCAGGAGGCACTATACATTCCTTCGATACTCTAAAACGAAAATACAACCTTCCGAATTCAAACTTTTACATGTACCTACAGGCCAGACATTTTATAACACCTTTCATCCCTGATATAATCTCTTCTGTAGAACCTGACCCTCTACTACCTCTATTCAATACCCTAAGTATCACCAAATTTAGAACATCTCTTATAATAAACATTCTATTGGAACATAAAAAACAGCTTCCGACATCTCCTCTTACAACACACTGGAGCACTGACCTATCGACAGAGATAGACATGAAATCTCTAATTGGTCACTTTACTAACACAATGAGTATACTTCAGTCTTCCTACCTCCAAGAGGTTCATTTCAAAACAATACACAGGTTATACATAGCCCCTGCCCAGAGTAAATACATGTCTCCTGAAGCTAACGGGGAGTGTGTCAAGTGTGGGATGGCGAACGCAAAATTCTTCCATTGTTTCTGGTCATGTAGGAAAATTCTGAAATTCTGGAGAAAGGTTGTGCAATACATTAATGCCTTATTCTCAACATCAGTTACCATAGATCCACTCGCATGTCTATGTCTTAATTTCCGAAATTGGCCCTCTCTCTCCTATCCTAGTAGTAACCTCCCCTTCCTTACAGTTATACTTACTTTGTCTAAGAAACTAATACTGATCCACTGGATCAAACAATCAACACCCACCATACGTGAATTAAAAGATAAACTCCTGCAACTTCTTCTATTTGATATTAGAGCAATTAAATTTAGCCCCTCACCTTCTCAGAAAAAATTTCACCAAAAATGGAACTTATTCATAAACTCACTAGATCCAGAATTAGTGAAATCAGCCAATATCCCGATCCCTAATGACAAATGATCTATTCATAGAGGATTCGTGGGGACGGAGGAGGGTGAGTTCTCTATGCCTCTGGAGATGAGAGTAGTGACCCTCATAAACAAATCTTTCCTATGTGAAGCAATCCCGAAGCCCTCATGTCGATATTATTGATAGACCTCCTACTGAACTCCCTTCATAATAGTTCAGATACCCACTAAGATCTGGTTCCTGAAGCCCCTGGACGACAACCAACATCTTTCATATATCCGAAATAACCCTTCTCCTTCCCACCTCCCCCTCATGTTCTCTTGTCTTGTCTCCCCCCTCCCCCCCCCCACCTCAGTACAACAGTACTCATGCCGAAAATTCCCCCTTGTTTGACTTTAGTAATTTATATACTGTTGAATGAAAGAACGGGAATATTGTACTTTTTCATAGATGTTGTATGAAAATTTTCTTCTATTCATTACTCCCTAAATATAACTCAAGGTGGACCTAATATTCAATATACTTTAAGTCTACTCATGTTAAGACAATTTGTTTTCGTGCATGTTTATATACATATTTCCTATTATATGCAAAAAAAATCAATAAAAACTATTGAAACCAAATTAAAGACATAGGCTTAAAATGGCTGTACAATACTAGGTGATATGTATGCAATTGGACACTTTTGATGCGGTTGTGGTGATAAATCACATAGAAAGTGTGCAAATTGAATGCATTTGACAACAGCTCGATGTGATGAGCAGTCTTGTGCACATGGCACCGGAGCCTGCGAGTTGCACCTGCTGCAGAAGCGATCTGCTTGATGGCATCTGAGCCGGGCAGGCTTGGCTGGGATCGCATACGATATATTGTATATGAAAGGGCCACATAAGATATATCGGTACTTGTGTAATATCTGGGCGCCTGATTTTTTGATCGGGTCAGAAAAATCAGGTCGATCGCATTGCATGCAATGCGATCAACGTGATTTTTACATAGGATTCAAAGTTAAATGGTCCTGTTCATACCCCCACCATCCAAGTGGAAATGGAGTTGATTTTATATAGCGTGGCAAGCGCAGCGAGCCACCACGTCCTAAGCGTGGCGAGCGAACGCGGAATACATTTTAAGTAATCCGCATCCCCTCGCCACGCTTCGGGCTCGGTGGCTCGCTGCGCTCGCCATGCTATTAACCTTTAGTTAACAAATCCGGCGCCCAGATATTACACAAGTACCGATATATTGCATGCGATCCATTCCTGCCACAGGAAGATAGCGGGCTGCTCAAGGGGGCAACTTCTCCACTCAGAGAAGTCACCTTAGTGTATGGGGTACATAAGTTTGTCCTTGTACAGTTTATGTGATTTATATGTAATTGCATATATAAAATGAATATCTAAAATGTGTAGTGTAGATAGCTAAAACGCGAATCAGCCCGGCACTCTCCTATGTGCATCTACGCCTCTAATGGCTTGTGAACAAACAGCTGCACTCCTCATATTTTTTAGATAAAAAAGTTTACTGATGTGGATACTGACGTTTTGGAGCCTGATAATCCCTTCATGCACACAAGGTGTACAATATATAGTTATATACAGACCAACTAAGCCTTTGTTAACATTTATACACTTGGGAGGCGGATATACCCTTACTGCAAGATCCTGTAGGAACTGCTAGGAAAATCATCCTATGCCCCTACATTTTTCATCAGAAATATATATATATATATATATATATATATATATATATATATATATATATAACCACACAAATGAAACAGCACTCTCGGGTCTTGTAACGATAATAATAAATGGCAGGACCCGAGAGTGCTGTTTCATTTGTGTGGTTATGTTATACGGACTTGTCCGCGTCCCTGGCACCCGGGCACATTGCTCCTTGAAAGAACTCTGAGTGCCGGTACCTGGATTGATCTATCTATATATATATATATATATATATATATATATATATATATATATATATATATATATATATATATATATATATATATATATATATATATATATATATATATAACATATAACGTTAAAAGCACAAAAGAGACCAACAATTGATCAATACTGTGCGATTGTCAACAAGATAATGGCGTTATTTTCTCCCAACTGTTGTTGGAATACGGAAACACTCCAAATCACGAACACGCGCATAATGATCCTGAATAGAGCCCTTTATCAAAACACATTTTTTTTTGTTTTGTATGTGACTTTTATATTTGTATTATCTAACACACTAACACACTTGAGCATCTACTGCTCTAAAATGTTCTGTGCTAGAAAGTTTATTGTATATACCTGTCTACACTATATGCAATAAAGGAAAAGGTAAAATACCAAAAATAAAGAAAACTTTGTCCTGGTGTCAAATGTTTCTCGTTTTAGTCAACTATATGTTTTTTTTTTAAGTTATTTTTTGTTAACAGTCTTTTTATTTCTGACCTGTTCGCGTTGTAATTCGTTAACTTGCATAACCTGCCATTTTAGTTAGAACTGTTCATTGTTCATTAAGAAATACGAATTATTTTATTTTTTATTTTTTTATTTTGTGTGTGTGTGTGTGTGTGGGGGGGGGGGGGGGGTTGTGTGTGTGTGTGTGTGTGTTACATTTTGGTAATGCACATAATACGTTTATTAAAGCTTTATATCGCAATACAGTTACCATGCCACCTGCAATATACTTTATATATAAAGTAACGGCAGAAAATATAGATCTATTTTCTTTTTTAACGAAACAAAATCAAGTTATAAAGGTAAATGGTATTTTTTATTTTTCCATTCAAAATACAGTACTGACAGACGTCAAAAAGTCATGAAATAAGTGGTTGAAGTAATTGAGATTAATATGGAGAGAAGAGTTCAGACAACGTATTTGTGGTTTGCGTGTGTTAGGTATAACGAGTAGGAAAGTGTGTTCGGCACTGTTAATACTCATCACACGAGCACTATCCCTATGTAATGAGTGTGCGTTGTATTTGCTATGTCCGGTGTGGTCTGTGTTTGTCTATCGAAGTTATTACATTTTAGATTTGCAATATTGTTTCCACTATCCATTGTACACTGACTTTTGTTGCACATCAATACTTGTCGGGGTATACTTAAGCATTAATGCCGAGCCATAAATATCTATTGCACATTCATATATTTGTAACTGTGCTGAAGTATGTACTGAACCGATCATGCACACACTCTATGTCCTATTATTATTATTATTATTATTATTATTATTTTTATCAGTGACATATTTGTACATTGGATGCAGATTTCACCACCATGTCACTCCCCCCTTGATAAATGCGGCCCTATGTCTAGCAGTGATCTCGTGTATTATTACTCTCATTCACTCTCCAACGATGTCTTGTCATTTCCAGAACCGTGAGATCCGAGGCTTATCATACACCCGCCCGCATAGAGGAATCCTCAGGACGGGGACGGTAAGAATTCTCAGCACATAAAATCTATCGATATGTTTGTACCCCAATATGAATACGGACTGCATATCAGGTCAGCTGCATTACTTCCACCATACAGTAACTGAATAATAAATATGGCTATCCAATACATACATTTATATATTATTACATTCATATCACATCCCACGGGGTTTAATAATATGCCGCACATTGGCTCTCAGAGCACAATAACTAAAATAGTCACTAGAAAGTGTGTCCCCCCAAAAAAGAGCAACTTATTATAGTTATATATATATATTAATACCAACTTATTCTTCAAATAATGTAAAAGGAGTGGTTCAAAATACGAGTTTCCTTTTAAAGAGCAAACAGTCCACCGTTATATATACAAAATAATATAACATATAGTTTTTCAGCTCAGAATACAATTCATTCTAGGCTGTCAAATATTGCAGGTGGGTTTAAACAAATAAACTATAATAATGAATGCAATGTGTCACCAAACACATTCTGATATGTGAAGTATTATGGATATAGTAAGTAGGTGCAGTATGCAGAAATGTAGAAGACTGGGAAGTGCATTGTATTCATTGTATCTGCTCAAACCAATGTTATGATTTGATCGGATCTCATTCTCAATCAAAATATCAGTTACCGCCATGGACCCTATTTATATATCAGTAAATAGGTGTGAATAACATATCTATTCGATAGAAGGTTACTGCAGAGAGATATGGTGCACTGCTCACTGTCTTTTGCCGCAGATCCATTATGGCTGAACTACTGTATCTCACAATAAATTACTGTACAAGCCAAAAACGGTCTTTCATATCATTGATACTATATTTACCCTGGTCATTACACGCCATTTTCAAGTGAGCACCACCTATCAACCAGTCACTTACCAATAATAGCATAATACCATCACCTATCAGCAAACTCATGGGAACAATTTTTGCACCACTAATGGTATCTGTCATTTGGCACAGACTTATTGGTGACTGTGAATTGCTTAGATCATCAGCAGACAGGGAGGTCTCTTCAACATCTAACTGATTGTAAGCACAGCCAGCAAGGTCAGAAGTGCACTCACAGTATACTTGACAATGGAGTGCATCCAGGAGATAGGATTGCATATTGCAATGCGATCCTGGGCGATAAATTTTGCCCAGATCACATTTCATATGAAATCCTATATTAAATGGGCCCCTAATACATTTAATTCTTATAGACTAATGTATTTTCTCACTGTGAGACACTCACTTTTTTTTGTTAATTAACCATTTCCTGTATGTGTGTAAATAATGCATTATCGGATTTATGCGTAGAATAAAATATCCTATTTTACACACTGCCGTGCTATATCTATATTATGAATTCTTAGATACTTTGGGCCTTATTCTGGTTCACTCTTAGAGGCAAATTCCGTCTCAAATGGACAAAACCATGTGCACTGCAGGTGGGGCAGGTGTTACTTGTGCAGAGAGAATTAGATTTGGGTGGGGTTTTTCTTCAAAGTGAGATCTATATTGCAATGTAAAAATAAAGTAGTCAGTATTTTCCCTGCACAGAAACAAAATAACTCACCCAAATCTAATTCTCTCTGCACATTTTACATCTGCCCCCCCTGCAGTGCACATGGTTTTGTCCATTTGAAAAGGAATTTGCCTCTGAGAGTGTATCAGAATAAGGCCCTTTATCTGCAACATTTGGCAGTAAACATAGTCTTCCCAGCTATTAAACCAGAGATTTGATACATTGTTGACTGGTTGTTACTCTGATTTATTTTAGCAGTTACATTTATAACAGTGAATACAGGGTAGATGGCGCAAAGGGATACTGTGGATACTTGTTACAGTAAAAAATCAATATAATTTTATTTATTTTTAAAAAGAATTTCATAAATTTCATAAAAAGCGAAGGCACCGGCCGGTGAAATTTACATATAATAAAAAAAATATATCATATAAAAAAAACAATTCCACTAAGCATGCTTTTTACACTTTTTTTGATGTGCTTGAAATATTTTTTAGCACAATGTGGTAATTAAAAGGTTAATAGCCACACTTTTTCAATCTTTCACACTTAGAATGCGGATGAAGAGCAGAGGTTAATAAGCTGCAGTTATTAGACTTTGTTAGGCATGCAAGGTGTTAAGTCTCTGTAAAGCAGGGATCAATTGACAGTCTTGTGTAAGACACTATTTAGCTGTGGGTGTAGCTGTTAATTAACTTCCAACAGTCATACTCCACTGCAAAAGGGCTGCTGATTCCCAGCCAAGTATTAGTGGTCAGTCATTTAACCATATCATTTCAAGCTTTCAGATGTTAGTAAGCTTTAAGATTTATAGGTATTGAATAAAGGGGTATACTTAAGGGCCCTACATACGCAGAGATGTGTGCCAGAGATACATAACGGGAGATTCAGCACAAGAGATTTCACTCTTTCAGACAATGGGCCACATACAGAGAGATTAGTGTCAGAGATTCATAATGGGAGATTCAGCACTGGAGATTTGAAATCTGTCACAACTGTCACTACTGCACAGGAATACGGCTTCTCATTAAAAACAGCCATCATTAATGCTGGGATGCAGAACTGTCCACTGAGTACCTGGTTATCAAAACTTGACCCATGAGCACACAACTTTCAAAATCTGCAGCACAAATGTACATTCATAGATGCCCAAGTCTGTACACTTCTGCAGGGTAGTTCTGGCAATGAATGCACCAGATTTTCCTGCTCATCGGTGCTGAAGTAGGGCACAGGATGGCAGGGCAGCCACTGTCATGGGTGACAATATTTAAAAATGAAAAATAAATGTCTGAAAGGGGAAAAAAGAGGAAAAATGGGGTGGGTGGGGGAGATTAAGAGAGAGGGGGTGATGGGAGGGTTATAGAGGGATGGGGTGGGGTGATGGGGTGTGGAAAGCAAAAGTTTCAAAGGATTCTGATATTAATTATTTTGTCCCTTCTAATCCCCCCCTCCCCCCCCTCCCTGCATTTACCGGCTCTGGAGGCACTGGTTCTCCCGGACGCAGCTACTGTAGGTCTCCTGCAGAGCGCTGCTGGATGCTGTGTCTCCCGCTCATCAGCGGCAGGCAGCAGCAAGGTCTCCTGCACAGCGTCATCAACCCCAGGCAGTTGCAGAGTCTCTGCACTTTGGGGCTAGGCTCGAGCTGCGTGGTCTCCTGCGCAGCGTCTCTGGTTCAGAGTTCCCAGCAGCAGCCAGCCAGCGTATAGCGGCGCTTCACCTTGATCACCCCTTAACCTTGCGGCAGCCTGTCAAGCATCAGCCCAGCAGCTCAGAGACAGCAGCGCTTCAGAGAAGCGAAGCATACCTGGGGGCAGTAGTAGTCCGGGTGACTGACCAGGTAACCCAGCAGTGTAGGGTGATTGCAGGCTTCAGGCAGCTTCAGTGTTCGTTCAGAACAGCCCTGCTCATCTGCCCGTGGCCACACACATGGGAGAGGAGCAGGAGCTTTCTGAGCGACTGTTCTCAATTGTACAGCCCGCCCGTTCTGAATCTTTGACAGATTCAGAACGGCGGGTGCGCGCATGTAAATCGCTGTGGGGGCTATATACACAGCGATTTACATGCATTTTCAGGCATTTTCTGAGCGATTTAGTAAAATCGCTCAGAAAATGCCTGAAAATTGTGCTGTGTGTGGGGCCCTTTATACTCCGGGATCCTTTTTGTAATCCAATTTGAGGAGAGGTTTGTAGCAATGCTCACGCCGTGAGCGGGTCCCCGGCCGCTCTGTTATTGTGGTCAGCCTTTTCCAGGACACTCAGCTCCGGCTTCTGGGTTCTCTCACTCGGCGGTGCTTCACGTGTAGCAGTGAGGGATCGTTTAGATGACGCGTTTCCCCGCCTCCTATGGTGTCAGCGGCTTCATCGGATGACGTACGTGTGTCTTATCCCTGTTATTTAACGGGGCATGCGCCGCCCATCTGGGCGTATATTTCTCTTGTTTCATTAGTTCTATGTGTATTTCTATATCCTGCACATGCGCCTTTACTCACTGATCCAAGCCTCGGTTTGGTATCCATTTTCACTTCCTTATAAATCTTTCTTATAAAACCAGGGCTTGGTCTTAACCTAGTAGATTCATTTTATTCAACACAAAAGTGTCATAGATATATATAACGGTATGTACAAAACATTTAAAAGAAACCTTGGTCATTTATTCATTTATATAACAAGTTTATATGTCGCCACTATATCACTATGCCTATTATAGACAATATAGTTGTATGAACACACAGCTAATTGAAAAAGGGGATCAATTAGTACAGAGGAGATTTTTTTATTATTATTATTTGTTCTTATATATATTATTATTATTATTATTATTAATACCTTATAAATATACGCAGACCTGCGCACACATACACACACCCCTTTAACGGGCTGTATATATATGCATGCGCATATCTACACAACTAAAATGGGCAGAGATAATACATGTATCAATAATGAATGATTCGATTTAATAAACCATATATATAAAGAAGTATATATATATATATATATAATCAAAATAAAAATAGAATAACGATATGTGATGGGAACCATCGATATATAGCTAATCCAACTCAGAGAAACATTTGCACACATATATGTCTCAACAAAGATATATAATCACAACCACTTAGGATCAATAAGACAAAATGTGTGCACCAGAAAGGTGCTCTGCTTCCTATTGTTATGCAATATCTGCATTTTTTTCAATATAAACACTTTGAGGTGGTTAAGATGATATTCAACTCTTAAAAGTCTGGTGGTAATTTAAATCATGAGAGCATAAGAGGAAAAAGGGAAATACGGGAAGGGAACGGAAAGGAAGGGGGGGGAGGGTTTCTTTGAGGGGGGGGGGGTTTGAAGGGAAAATCCATAAAAATGAGGACATATACCTAAAGCACCAAAATGAATGTGAGGGTATGGAGCTTAAGGTTAACCAGTCATGGGGTGAGTGTGTATACAGGCATATCCAGGAGAATCATAGGGAGATATTTATCAAACATTATATGCACAGGTTCTAAATTTCGCTAGTAGGGATTATATATTATTTTATTTTTTTATTACAGTTCTTACCAGTTCCATTTTTTCATTTTTATTTTTATTATTTATTTATTTATTTCATCTTGTTTTATATTTTTCATTTTTTATTTTTTATGTTTATTTTTTATCTTTTATCTAAGAAAACTATTTTCATATGGTCAACACAGTCGTAAGTTGTTTAAATCAATAGTGACCCAAGGGAGCAGCGTGGGTGTAGTCTATGAGGTCAGATGTTATTCAATTCGATGGTATCATTTAGGCCATTGGGGACCATCGTTCCTAACTGGAAGATCCAGTAGGCCTCTCTTCTACATATTAGTCCAAATCTGTCTCCCCCTCTTTGTGTTGGTTTGATATGTTCTATTGCTCTAATGCGTATGTTTTTAATGCATTGTTGTTGACAGTGGGATATGTGTTATCACAATTTGTTGATAAATTTATCACAATTTGTTGATAAATTTATCACAATTTGTTGATAAATTTATCACAATTTGTTGATAAATTTATCACAATTTGTTGATTACTATTTACAAGGTCAAGTAGAGGGCCTGAAATCATACATTAGAGATACCAAACACTTTCTCAACAAAATAAAAGAAATAAAATGGAAAGATGGCTATCATCTGCTCACTTGTGATGTTGAGGCCCTGCATTCTAACATACCCCAAAAACAGGGGGTAAAGGTCATCAAACAAATTCTAGAAACAGATAATGGGATCTCGGACCCTCTGCGTGACCTGATCATACAGGCAATCACGTTTATTTTAGAGCACAATTATTTTCTATTTGATTCACATTATTATTTACAGACACGGGGGACTGCCATGGGTTCGCCCCGAGCTTCGCGAACCTATACATGGGTGCCTTCGAGGAGGAGCATGTGTGGGGGAACGGGCTCAGGGGGAACCTGGTCCTCTATGGCAGATATATAGATGATTTATTTATAATTTGGGATGGGGATGAATGCTCACTTAACCAATTCACTAATAGTTTAAATATTAATAACTACGGTCTTAATTTCACCTCCACTCACAGTACATCCACCATCAACTTCTTGGATATTGCGCTCTCCATCAGGAACAATAGAGACTGAAACCTATATAAAATCAGTCGATCAGAATCGATATTTAAATTTTGACAGTGCGCATGCAAAGGGTTGGAAGAACAACATTCCAAAAAGCCAACTAGTAAGGATAAAGAGGAATTGTTCCTCAGATGCTGCCTTCCAAAAACAGTGTAAAAATATAATACAGGCCTTTACGGAACAAGGGTATCCACAGAGTCTGGTTCAAAAAGCATACAGCGAAGTAACTAAGATAAATAGAGAAAGCCTTCTAAAAATAACAACATCTAAAAAGAAACAATGTCAAACAGAGTCAGAAGACAGAAATGTAGCGTTCATAACGCAATATAATAACTGTGCACACAAAATTAAAAAAATTATCAATAAAAATATGTGTATTTCGAAACAGGACGACCTATTAAAGGATGTATTAGGAACAAAAAACAAACTAATTTTCAGAAAGGGAGAAAATCTAAAATCAAAATTAGTAAGTAGTCATTTTAAAAATAATAAGAAAGAAAAGAACAGCCAAGAACCTGCTAAAGAAAACAAAAACTGGTTACCAATCTTACCAGTAGGGTTTCATAAATGTATAAATGGAACTATAAGTGCCAAACCTGTATGTATGGCGACCAGAAAAGTACTGAATTTAGGTCTTTTCATAATAAAAATATATATAAAATAAAGGAATTTTTGAATTGTAAGACCACATACGTCATCTATTTAATAGACTGCGGGTGCGGCCTCCAATACGTTGGCCGGACCACGAGGAGTTTACACACTCGCTACATGGAGCACAGGCGCAACATACTAGGGGGAATAAGAACCCACCCCCTGTCAAAACACATATCCCACTGTCAACAACAATGCATTAAAAACGTACGCATTAGAGCAATAGAACATATCAAACCAACACAAAGAGGGGGAGACAGATTTGGACTAATATGTAGAAGAGAGGCCTACTGGATCTTCCAGTTAGGAACGATGGTCCCCAATGGCCTAAACGATACCATTGAATTGAATAACAATTCATCTAAACGATCCCTCACTGCTACACGTGAAGCACCGCCGAGTGAGAGAACCCAGAAGCCGGAGCTGAGTGTCCTGGAAAAGGCTGACCACAATAACAGAGCGGCCGGGGACCCGCTCACGGCGTGAGCATTGCTACAAACCTCTCCTCAAATTGGATTACAAAAAGGTTCCCGGAGTATAAGTATACCCCTTTATTCAATACCTATAAATCTTAAAGCTTACTAACATCTGAAAGCTTGAAATGATATGGTTAAATGACTGACCACTAATACTTGGCTGGGAATCAGCAGCCCTTTTGCAGTGGAGCATGACTGTTGGAAGTGAATTAACAGCTACACCCACAGCTAAATAGTGTCTTACACAAGACTGTCAATTGATCCCTGCTTTACAGAGACTTAACACCTTGCATGCCTAACAAAGTCTAATAACTGCAGCTTATTAACCTCTGCTCTTCATCCGCATTCTAAGTGTGAAAGATTGAAAAAGTGTGGCTATTAACCTTTTAATTACCACATTGTGCTAAAAAATATTTTCTAAAAAAAGTGTAAAAAGCATGCTTAGTGGAATTGGTTTTTTTATATGATATATTTTTTTTTATTATATGTAAATTTCACCGGCCGTTGCCTTCGCTTTTTATGAAATTTATGAAATTCTTTTTATGAATAAATAAAATTATATTGATTTTTTACTGTAACAAGTATCCAGAGTATCCCTTTGCGCCATCTACCCTGTATTCATTGTATTTTTTCTTTTAAAGAGGGGTTGAGTATCCCCTTTAGACGGCTGCAGGGAAAAGTAAATCTTCCAGCGCTTCTCTATTACCTCTTTACATTTATAACAGCTTTTGTGTTACATTTTGTTTATGATTTGTAAACATTTCAAACTTTTTTCAAAACTATATTGCAACATTGTATTTTAAGTCAATGAAGAGCCAAATTATTGATGTTTAAATGATGTATATGTGTTTTTAAAGCTTTTATTTTTCTCAACAGTTGTTAATCTTAACATTACTTATTAAAGGTTTCTTTTGACTCTGGTTGGTGCATTTCTACAAATATTGATATTAGCAGGGTAACTTTTATTTCAAAACAATTGTGATTATACCTGTGATGCTTCAAGTAGATCAGTTTATGCTAATGAGGCCTACACAAGTCGCGATTTAGGGGCATTTTCTTAGCAATCACACTAGATCACTGAGATCGCTTATGCTGTGTACACACGGGGGCGATAGGGGCTGAAATCGCTGAAAATATGGTCGCTGAGCGACCATATTGCCAGTGATTGGAGTGTGCACCAGCGATAAATCTCCCGGGTGCGCGCTCCCGTTTTCAGCCCCTGAATGGTCGCTGGTCGGAGGAGCATGCTCCTCCGACCAGCGACATCCCCTGCCTCTTCACCCAGCAGTGTTTAAATTTTCATCTGCGACCATCTCTGGTTGCAGATGAAAATGGGACACGGGGCAATATGATTGCTGAACAATATTCCCCTGTGTGTACGCACCTTTAGAAATACCCCTACATCACTATGGCCTTTATTCAGATCTGATCGCAGTACAAATTTGTTTGGAAAATGGGCAAAATCATGTGCACTGCAGGTGAGGCAGATGTAACATGTATAGAGAGAGTTAGATTTGTGTGAGGTATTTTGTTTCTGTGCAGGGTAAATACTGGCTGCATTATTTGTACACTGCAATTTACGGTACTTATGTAATATCTGGACTCCCGTTTTTCTTATGAGACCGCGTCCCCTCGTGGGGCTCGCTGCGCTCACCACGCTTCGGGCACGGTGGCTCGCTGCGCTCGCCACACTATATAAAATCAACTTCATGCGTAGTTGGATAGTAGGGGTATGAAAAAATGGGGTGCATTTAACATGGGAGTCCAGATAATACATAAGTACCCAATTTACATTTCAGTTTCAACACACCCCACCCAAATTTAACTCTCTCTGCACATGTTACATCTGCCCCACCTGCAGTGCACATGGTTTTGCCCATTTTCCAAACAAATTTGTACTGCAATTAGATCTGAATAAGGAGAGAAGGTGGAGAATCTTTTGGACTCTGACTGGTTTGGACTGTGGGCTCCGGGGACGCCTGGGAATTCTATCTATGCTTATTTGTCTGCATTGTTTTTGTAGACCATTCCATCCGGTGAGAGGCTGATGTTTTACACCATTGTTTTATTGTGTTTATATGTCAAATAAACAAAGCGGTATCACACTATACCAGCTTTTAAAAACTTTCTTGCATGTACACTTGATTGCAATTGGACATCCTTGATGACGATTCGGTGACGTTACCGCCCCTGCATGAGCGCCATTGTCTGCTTATTCAAAGCAGACCACTCTAAAGGGTACGAGTCTAAACGTCTCAGAAACATCATATAATTTTTATCTATAACTTGTGTCTATTTAAAACAATATTATACTATTGTGTGTCCCCCCCTCTGTTTTATTTTTTCGGTTAAACATCCTGAAAAAGGGGAGAAACTGTGGGGATCACTACGATCAGCGCCCAGGATTAAGTTGGTATTTTTTCTTTTACTGTACGTTTATTCTGTATGATAGGTGATTCATACGCTACCAACCAGATCCTTGGCTGCAGATAGCGCAATTAACCTCAGAGAATCCTTTTGTTTTTAGATCTGAATAAGGACCTATGTGTGTAGTGGCCATAGTGATAACAATGTGCGGGCCCAGTGTGTCACTTTTGCCCGGCGATTAATATCTAACATGTTGGAGAACACTGGCCCTGACAGATCAGTCAGCACTCAGCCTTGACACATGGCTGTCTGCTGAGTGATCTTGCTGAAGCATTCTGAGCAATCTAATATCACTCAGAACCCTGCAGCATCTCTCCGTGAGTATTCCCCTTAATTTAAGCCCCATACACATTAGACGAGATAGTAAAAGATATCATTAAGGAGGACCCTTCTGAATGATATATTTTAATATGTTGTCTAATGTGTACACTCAATATGATTAATGATGCATGCTCCCGTGCATCAATCATGACCCCCTCCCTCATTTGAACATGTTTAGACAAGGGATGACCCACGCTCCTCATTTTGCTCCCTCCCTGCCGGCATCGGCAAATTTGCATGCTCTTGCCGATGCCGGTACCGTGGCAGATCCCAGCCACTGCTGATATCAGCATTTATGGGGATTGTGGCTAATGTGAGTATATACATCTATGGATCACTATTTATCAAATATAGATTTAATAATAGTGCCTACATCTGCCTAGAGTTATTTTCACTTTATCTTACGACTTTTTTGTATGTTGACTAAAGTTTTTATAATTATTATTTTTACAGTCTCAATGTATTGCTTTTGTGAACATGTTCATACCTAACCTCTATTTAAAGTGTTAATATTAATAACTAAGTTTCAGAATATATTTTCTTGACCATTTATTTGAACATAAGTTTGCACGGTACTTGTTTCCTAGCACGGCCACAACGATTTAGATCGTTGTGGTCGGAAGATAAAAAATCGGATCGATCGCATCGCATGCGATTTGGTCGCATGCGATGCGACCGATCCGACCGACCGATTTTTCACCCGATTTTTTTTTTTTTTCACCCGATTTTTTTCAATTGCCCCCCCAAATGTTACTAAGTGGGCTAGACCCCACGATAGACGTCAACCCGAAGCGTGGCGAGCGCAGCGAGCCCGCGTGGGGCGGCGGTGCGCGTCCTCCGACCTTTTCATTCCCCTACTATCCACGTCGGCGTGGAGTTGAGAATAGAATAGTGTGGCGAGCGCAGCGAGCCACCGAGCCCGAAGCGTGGCGAGCGCAGCGAGCCCCGCGAGGGGACGCGTATAACTTCACAGGTATACGCGTCCCCTCGCGTGGCTCGCTGCGCTCGCCACGCTTCGGGCTCGGTGGCTCGCTGCGCTCGCCACACTATATATTCTCAACTCCACGCCGACGTGGATAGTAGGGGAATGAAAAGGTCGGAGGACGCGTACCGCCGCCCCTCGCGGGCTCGCTGCGCTCGCCACGCTTCGGGTTGACGTCTATCGTGGGGTCATGGCGGGCACATAAAAAATGTGAAATGGGTCATATTGGCCCATTTCACCTTTTTTATCATTTTTCCCTATGTGAGATGGACTTAATCAAGTCCATCTCATCTTGTGCCATTATAATGGCACAAGACCGACGCGATCCTCCCGATTTCAATGTTAAAAGATTTTTTAACATTGAAGTCTATGGAAAAATCGAGTGAATCGGTCGGTCGCATCGCGGCCGATTTTAATTGGTCGCGACCGACCGATTGACCCGATTTCTGTCATTCAAAGGGAAAAAATTGTAAAAAATCGGCCACATCGTGAGGATCGTGTCCCTTAATTAAGAGCCACGATCACTCACGATTGTGGCCGTTCTAGGAAACAAGTACCGTTTGCACAAAAAAAGTTTTTCTGCTTTTGCTTCTACAGTATGTAACTTTTTTTTCTCAGCTTTTTTCTCAACTGTAGATTTGGCCACTCCTAATATTCCTGCTATCTCTCTGTCTCTTAATGTGCATACACATGGGGCCCGATTTTGATTGACTCAAAAAGCTGCGAAAGATCGCAGTTTACTGAGCGCCAGAGAGCCCGTCCTACTGTGTAATACTGCTTTATACTGATAGAGTCAGAATTTCAATACATTTACACATCTTTAAACAGCCATTTATTTAGGAATACAGACAACTGATATTTAGAAGGGAGACACACCCTGGGGCCCCATGGAGTGAGGATTTTTATCCTTTTTACTTCCCACTGTTTGTGTCCTATATGTATGTGTGTCTTTTATATTTCGCAGTATTTTTAATAATATATGAATAAAAGTTACATTTTATAATTCTCTAGGTGCACCACAAAGAGACATTCTTTTCTTTCCTTGATACTCTAAATCTATTGTGTCCTGTGGTAGCACACCCCTAATCTGATACATGTCTAATTGACTAAGATTAACCTACGAGGGGTCCACCCATAATAAACCTCAGATATTTTCTGTGCGACTGGTCACCCCAAAAAACTCTTAGTTTCAATACTAGCGGACTAGTGAGGCAGTATAATCGGAAAAATATTCAAGAGATCATCCGCGTATAAACACACTACATCTCTCCCATCCCCCAATTTAAAGCCACTAATTTCTGGGTGTTGTCTAATGATGCTTGGCAAAGGTTCGATTGCCAGTGCG
Organism: Crinia signifera; assembly: GCF_055691185.1. Lineage (NCBI taxonomy): Eukaryota > Metazoa > Chordata > Amphibia > Anura > Myobatrachidae > Crinia > Crinia signifera. The sequence continues at coordinate 284,570,267 of NC_139217.1, forward strand.
AAAAGAACAGGGGAATAGTTACAGTCCTTACTGGCGGTAGCGGCGGTGGCTGTCCCTGTTAGGGGGGGTGGGGGGGAATGTGTGTCAGGAATGACAGGGTCTGTATGAGTCTAAACACCTCTGATCCTTTCCTTGTTTCAGCAAGACAATTATGTTCACCTCTGTCATAGAGCTTGGGCTAGTGTTTTGCTCAAAACTCGCACTCAGTGTTTCGTATAGTAAAGGGGCCAGAGTGTCTATATATATTTTTTTTATATTTCTAAAGGTATTCCATCAAGTCCAGGGGCTTTCCCTGATGGGAGCTCTTTTATTATTGAGATCACCTCATCCATAGTTAAGGGAGCCTCGAGACTTGTGCTATCTACTGTGTTTAGCGCGAAAATCGAGAATCGAGAAAAATATAGTGGCCACTGGTATCTATTTTTACCTTGTGGCAAACAAATTATACATTTTTTTGGCTAGGATTGAAACGCCGCTGAATGAAGACATGAAGGGGGCATGACAGGCATATCAAACCCAAGGTTTCCTGAGGGACATCAGTTCCCCCTGACCAAATGGGTTTCGACCAAACAGATAATATCTGCATTATACTGCCTAAGTTGATTTATCATGAGCTACCTCTTGATCTTATCATTTATGCCCCTTATGTTCCAAGACAGTAATTTAATCACCCCACTTTAAACCTATTTTGCCAGCCATGTCTCACCTCATTCCCCATCCAGCCACCACTGTCCGTCAATTTTACCAAGAAGTCTGCCTCCACAGCATAACAATATAAAGTACACACAACACAAATCCCCCCAAAAAGAAAAAGCCCTCCCTGTACACCACCCTCCCAATGGCATACCTATCCCTTCCCAGAAAGAAAGAAAGAAAGAAAGAAAGAAAGAAAGAAAGAAAGAAAGAAAGAAAGAAAGAAAGGACACCTTGAGTAGGGGCTGAAAAAATAAGAGACCACCAAACCATGGGGAGCTCTCTGGCAGATCTCTCTATTCTTATTTAGCTCTTATTTTCCTCCTTTTTTAAACCTAATTAACCACCATCTGATGTCCTCCCAGTGCCCATTTGTCCGACCAGTTTGCAGCTTCATTGGGAGAGAGGAACAAACTTGTTTCACCATTGGCTATAACCCTCAATTTTGCCGGAAAAACCATAGAATACTTTTTTATTTTTCTCATGGAGCTTTTTTTTTTTACTTCAAGAAATTTTGCTCTGTCCTTTTGGACCTCTAGGGCAAAATCTGAAAAAAAACCTACATTTTTGCACCGTTGTGTTCAAGAGGACCATTGGTATGTGTTAACCGCAATATCGTGTATCAGAGAGTGCCCCTGGAGGTAATGGCCAGAGCAGAACCCTGTGGGCCCTTTCCACTGTGAATTGATCAGAGAATGCGGCCTTTTTGAATTTCTCGCTCAGCCATTTTTCCACAAATATTGTAGCCTCTCAGCCTGCCTTCCACATCTTCTAATTTAAACTTCATATCAGTCATCTGCTGGGGCAGTAGATAATTGATTGTTTACATCCTCAATTACGAATATATGATTTTCCGTTTCCTTCATTCTCTCATTAGTTACACTGAGATCAGTTTTAATTGATGAGAGATTAAGAAAATGAGAGATTTGGTAAGAAATCTCCAGTTTTTTTAAAGCGGCAATCATTTACACGCCAAAATCAAACTGGTTTTGCAGTGTAAATGATTGCTGCTTTAAAAAAACTGGAGATTTCTTACCAAATCTCTCATTTTCTGAATCTCTCACCCCATTAAATCTCACCCTCGGTGTCTGTGTGGCATTCCCTCCTTGCGTACATGCATATTGTTCCAACCTGGCCACAGCAGAGGCATTGCTGGACTTCCCCATTTTACCACTGCAGGAGTAGACTTGGTATAGTTCCCTTTTGCAGGGCTTAGTTTAGGCTGTCCCCCGGCAGCGACAATGGTTCTTGATTTAAACAGATATTATTTTCTCTTAAGCCCCGTACACACGGGGGAGATATATTGCTCAGCCATATATGGCTGAGCAATATTTGGCTGAGTTATATATTGCTCAGTTTCTCCTTTTCATCAGCGACCAGAGATGGTCGCTGATGAAAAAGAAACTGCCGAGGGAGCCCGGCATTGCAGATCAGTTGGTCGCAGGAGCATGTTCCTGCGACCAGCGATCACTACAGGGGTAAAAATGGGAGCGCGCACCCGGCGATATATCGCCGGTGCACACTCCCATCGTGGGCAATATGGTCGCTTAGCGACCATATTTCCTGTGATATTGTACAAAATCACCCCCGTGTACACACCTTTAGTCCCAACACATGGTTCCGACAAATGCCAGTATAGGTATATCTTTTGCAGGCAGCACTTTAAATGTGATAGCAGGCTTATTCGCTTTAAGTATCAGCTCAGGCTGATAGTCTACTTCAATCTTGATATGCAGGGCACAACACAACCCAGGGAGACAAAGTCAGGGATGTACTATCCCACACTTATCACTGTTAAGGTGCGTACACACAGGGCAATATGATCGCTGGCAATATATTGCTAGCAATATATTGCTCAGCAATCATATTGCCCCATGTCCCGTTTTCATCTGCGACCAGAGATGGTCGCAGATGAAAATTTAAACACTGCTGGGTGAAGAGGCAGGGGATGTCGCTGGTCGGAGGAGCATGTTCCTCCGACCAGCGACCATTCAGGGGCTGAAAACGGGAGCGTGCACCCGGCGATTTATCGCTGGTGCACACTCCAATCACTGGCAATATGGTCGCTCAGCGACCATATTCCCAGCGATTTCAGCCCCTATCGCCCCGTGTGTACACAGCATAACAGAGTCCATGAAGTATTTTGCAGATCTGCTGTCAATCTGGAGACCCCCCTTTTTGTTAAAAAGTATAAAGTTTATAAAGAATAAAGGAATAATCAGTTGTCATACTGCACCAGTATCCCCGTGGATGCTGCCAGCCCCCTCCAGCACCTTTCCTGGTATTCTGTTATGGCCACTGTGGCTGCTTTGTCCCAGTGCCTGCAGGCACTATATTTTCTGGGCCGCTTGGTCACCACCATGGTTGCATACATGACCCTCTCCATGAGGGAGAAAATGCTCTGTTCCTGGGCTTACCTGGTAATGTATGATTTCCATCACCTGTGGTAAAGCACCTTTCTCAGCGGGTTGGGATCATTTGGTCTATTGCATTATGGTCGAAAGTCATTAGGTCGAATCCATTAGGTCGACATGCTAAAAGGTCGACATGACTCTAGGTCGACATGGAAAAAGGTCGACATGATTCTAGGTCGAAAGGTCATTAGTTCGACAGGTCATTAGTTCGACAAGGTCATTAGTTCGACATTGTCTATGTCGACATTCACAAGGTCGACATGGGGTTTTTCACTGTTTTTTTACTTGAATGTCAACACAGTCGACATGGACACAGTTTAAAGTGCACTGCATCCCCTCGCATTGCTCGCTGCGCTCGCTATGCGTCGGGCACGGTGCCTCGCTACGCTTGGCACACTATTTTATTCTCCAACCACGCCCTAGTGGATGGTAGGGCATGAAATACCGCCTGTCGGCACATGTTGGCTCAAAAAACTGTAAAAAACTCCATGTCGACCTTGTGAATGTCGACATAGACAATGTCGAACTAATGACCTTGTCGAACTAATGACCTGTCGAACTAATGACCTTTCGAACTAGAATCATGTCGAGCTTTTTTCATGTCGACTTAGAGTCATGTCGACCTTTTAGCATGTCGACCTAATGGATTCGACCTAATGACTGTCGACCATAATGCAGTAGACCAAATGACCGCATCCCTTCTCAGCAATTACCTAGCTCACCACATGTGATGGCAATCATATATTACCAGGGAAGTCCAGAAACAGAGCATTTTCTCCCTGAAGGAGAGGGTCAGGTAGGCAACCATGGTCACCACATGTCCATCTGGGACTTTGCTTCTGCCCTGCAAGCAACCAGCCACTTCACGGTATTGCAGTCCCACGGTCACCTGCACTCGGCTGGATACCAGACAGGGACCCGCCGCTTCCCTTGCATGCCTGCTCGGCATGTTCAGTGTGTATGAGGGGTATGCCTCTCGACTCCCGGCGCTCTACCGGTCAGCCCCCACTGCAGTGCTGGAAGTTTCAGCCGCGACCACTGACTGCTGCCTGCCGGGCTGCACACACATCCGCTGCGGGGGATCTGGGCTCGGGATGGCCGTGGTTAGAGGTGCTGTCGTATTCATGCCAGGGAGCTCACACTCTCACCTGCTCACTCCCGCGCTGCCATGGCCACGCACCCAAGCCCCAGTAACTTTTACTACATATTTACCTCCTCTTAGACATCATGCCATGATTTGTGAGTGTATGTCGACCTGAAAAGGGTCAACATCAGTTTTTTGTATGTTACTATCCAAGTAGACCATGTGGACGCATGTTAACAAAGACCTTTTTCATTTTGACCATTTTAACTTTGACATATTCATTTTGTCAACCGTTTAACCTTTTTATTTGTCGACCTATGGCCTGTCAAACAATAGTGGTCGACCTATTGGCTGTCGCACTTTTTTATTGTTGACCTGGCGACCGCATCTCAGGAGCAGGAGAGACACTACTTGGTACAAGTTCAGCATCAGGTCTCAGATGGGTGTATATACGTAACAGCATTTTGTCCCGCCCCCTGCCCCTTATACACTCACAAATGATGGCATCATGTCTAGGAAGCGGTAACTATGTAGTTAAAGTGACGGTGGGTAGCCCGTCACTTGGGATGCACCCAAGCCAGTATACACCGTAATACCAGAGGCAATGTATGCAACAATGCGAGGCAAGTGGTCGTCAAACCTGCAGGCAGGATGGGTTTAAACATATATATTTGCAAATAAAGAAGCAGCACTAATCCAATTAAAATAATCAAACAGTTTATTGAAATGACATGTATAACAATATTGACGTTTTAGAGCCACACAAGGGCTTTTTATTACATACATGTCATGCACATACATACATACATAGTTAAACGATTTACATTATAATGATCGACACAACATACAGTCGATATTGTTTTTTTATTTGAGTTATGGCAAAAGTGGTAGAGGAGCGAAGCACCTTGTCTGAATCATGATGAGAGAAGCGAGCCACGCGAGGGGATGAAGTAGACTAATACCCCTTTCACATTGCAAAAACCTGCTTTCAACCCGTTTTTCTAAACGTGTCTTAAAACTGGTCAAAAGCCAGTTAAACCCCTTTCATATTGCATGATGTAAAGGTATATTGCAATTTAAATACCGTTTTGTACCTTTCAGATTCAACTCGTTTCACCCATAGAAAGCCATACAATGTCATTTTAAATGTTTTTTTCCTGCTTGTGGGCGGGGATCAAGTGTGGTTATCATTTATAGCAAATACCGTTTCTGAGCTGTTCAGACTGCAGGGAAAACAGCTCAGAAATGTGTAGGATCCTGCTTTTAACACGTGTCAAAATACCGGTTTTCTGTAACCGGTAAATTGACAATGTAGCTTTCACATTGCAGCTGGAACCGTTTTAAAGCACTAAAAAAACGGCAATATACCGTGTTACAGCTGCAATGTGAAAGGGGTATAATTTCCATGTTGACCTTTTCCTTCTGTCAATCTTTTTCCATGCTCCATGACTTTTGGGGGCCATCCTAGACAATGTAGACCTAATAACTGTTAACGCTATGTACCAAACCTGGAGAAAGACACATATGAAGTACAAATGCTGGAGAACGTAGAGAATGTTGGGAGCCAATTAACCAACCAGTATATTTTTTGATTGTGTGAGGAAACCGGAGTATCCGGAGGAAACCCACGCAAGCACGGGGAGAATATACAAATTTCACACAGTTAGGGCCATGGTGGGAATAGATTCCATGAACTCAGTGAGGTAGTAATGCTAACCATTACATTGTCCATACCGACCAAACATTTATCATTCATTTAAGTAGCATGGTCATGAATTTTATGCATCTCTCCCATTGTGTCTTGCATTATGAGATGTTTTGCAGAAGACAGAATGCCCCTTAATTGTAGGTCAGCAACCATTTGATCAGAGGCCAGGTCCATTGGCAGATCCCCCCATTTATCTGGTATGTGAATATGTGCATTCCCTTTCAGCAACACCATCAGAGTATCCATGAATCCTTCACGTGCTGCATCATGAGCTGGGGTCCTCCCTGTATCAGGATCTCTCAAGTTGGGGTCTGCAGAATAATGCAGCAGAAGTTCTATCATTTCTGGGCTGCCCATCGTCGTCACCTTAATTTGAGAAACAATATAATATTAATTGTTGTAAGACAGTTAGGTATTCAGTGGTTAATACATAATGCACAGCTTGGTTATTATTTATTTATTAATAGTTTCTAATGTAGTTCAGTAAATTCCATTGCACTTTAAATTGGAAGCACCAGTGGTAAACCAACAGCTAGAGGTAGGGAGGCCATGCTCGTAAGCTTACACTCTGTAGGGAAATTGGCATTGACACACAAAAAGTGATAATGGTCTACCAGATTGCAAAGGTTTTTGGTGGGCTGTATGATATGGTCACATATCAACATTATCCCAGGGTCAGGAAGTTGGGTAAGTGAAGAAAGAGAACATTTGTGAGAACATATTTGGATTGTACAGAGTGAATGTGCTTGGATAGGAAAGCTTATCAAGATTACAGTATGAGCCTTATGTAAGGCCGCGTTCTCGTAAGTTTTTAGGGAACTCTTGAAAACTCTATTTAAATTCACCAGGACTTCAAGACAGATCTTCAAAAACCTTCACACAATATTAATCATACTTGATTTAAGAAATGGGCCTGATTCAGATTAAATAAATTAAGCAACTAGTGCTCTGCAGGTGGGGCAGATGTAACATGTGCAGATAAACTAGATTTTGTGAAATCTGAATTGCAGTGTAAAAATAAAGCTATGGCTACTTACAGAAGCAGCCAATATTTACTCTGCACAGAAACAATATACAATCATTCGCTTCCCTTGCATTGCAACGTAGTGTGTTCCAGATACACAGTTACTTAATCTTGTGCTTTACTGAATCTGGCCCAATGTGTTGGACTATGGTGGAATAGGGCCACCAGGTCGACAATGGGAAGGTCTACATGAACAAATATCGTCATTGGGTTAGGTCGACAGGCACATTAGGTCGACAGTCAAAAGGTCAACATGGGTTTTTTCACTTTTTCTTTTAGCCGACATATGCCGGCAGGAGGTATTTCATGCCCTACCAGCCACTATGGCATGGTTGGAGAATATAATAGTGTACTGAGCGTAGCGAGGCATGGTGTCCGAAGCATGGTGAGCGCAGCGAGGCACGGTGCCCAAAGCATGGTTTACTGTAGTTTACCATATTCAATATGAAACACTTCTACTAGCATATAAAGCTATGAACCATAATGCACCACCATATATCTCTATACTTATCACAAAATATCTCCCATCTCAGCCACTCCGCTCTGAGCAAGATTTGCATCTCTCTTCTGCACGGATCACTAGCTCCCATTCACTATTACAGCACTTTCCTTGGGCTGCTCCCTTCCATGCACAATAAGACTCTCCACTAGCCTCCAAACTTTCAAGTGTTCCCTGAAAACTCACCTCTTCAGGCAAGCCTATCATATTTAAGTTCTACACGCATAACCCTCTGAGGCACTTATGTATTATATAGCTTCCCTTCTGGACCTGTAACTTGGTGGGACTGCTATGCTATTACTGGTGCCTGTCCTCATGTTTCCCTCCTGTGTCCCTATAGATTGTAAGCTTGCAGCAGGGCTCTCCTACCTCCAAGTCTGTCTGTTGTTACCCAGTTTGTTTTATCACTGTCTACAATTGTAAAGCGCAATGGAATATGCTGCGCTATATAAGAAACTGTAAATAAATAATAATGGTGAGAGCAGCGAGGCACGGTGCCCAAAGCATGGTAAATGCTGCCAAATGTGAGGGGACACGGTGCACTGAGCCATGCGAGGGGACGCTGTGCATGTTTTCAGTGTCCATGATGACTGTGTCGACATTCAGGATAAAAAAAATGAAAAACCACATGTCGACCTTTTGACTGTCTACCTTGCCCATGTCAAAAAAGCATGTATGTGATGGATAAATGGCATAAAACATATGTAATATTTTCAGGTGGCAAACACTTTAAGTTACCATTCTATTGTGCATATGCCACCTTCATTGTTTGTGTGTGTGTGTGTGTGTGTGTGTGTGTGTTTGTGTGTGTGTGTTTGTGTGTGTGTGTGTATATATATATTTTTTTTTATTTTTTATGGTCACATAATCAGCTTAGTTTCCTTATGTATTAAGCATTAAAAATGAATTTGCTTTTCTACTTTCCTTTACTACAATTTATTTTGAATTTTTTCATTTAAAAAAAAAAATGTACTGCCTATAAAAACTGATTTGCAATAGCAAAGATGTGTTTTATCCAATAATCCGCAATAAGCCGTTTTATTTAACAGAAACCGTATGTGCGTGTGTCTGTACATCTGTATATCTCTCGCTCTTTGATGAGACTATGGGATGAGGGAAGGAGACAGTACTTCTGTACTAGTGGGTACTCCCATACAGGGCTTTGCCGGAGACATAATCATAAAACGGAAATTAAGAAAAGATTGTCTCTTGTTTGCGCATTTGGAGTAATGTAACATAGAACTTTTGTTAAATAGCGTTAAAATCACCTTACCAGTGAATATAATAATGTTTATAAAGTGAGGTATTTGATTGAAAATTCGTAGCCCGATGTGTTTCTTATGCACTTTTGCAGCAACAATATTTTCTGTATTAATTAATAATTGTATTATTAATTAATATCCGTCTTTTGCTCATCATTCATATATATGTATATTGATCTCAGGTGGTATACTTGGTCAATGTTATAATATTGATAATTTACTGGATGGAGTATAGAGGAGAATTATCAGAACGTTTGGTCTGTCACTATTGAGCCTTATTCACTACATTTCTCTCACCAAAGTGTAGAAATCCTCAGTTGCCCCGAAGGGATGGGGGATTTTGGAGACTATGCCAGTAAAATAAGTATTTGGTATATGATACAATATGTTTGGTTATTCATAGACTGCACCTCAGCTTTAGAACCAAGCGTACATCTGTTATTAGCAATCATTGCTATTCTTGTTACGCTGTCAGGTTCCCATATTGTTTTATATTTATTATTCAATTATTTTCTATGTTATACAATGTACTCATTTATCTGGAGGCTATAACTCGGATGGATAATTTGGAACCAATTGTACATCTGCAGTAATCACTGCTATTGCTATTGTGCTGACAGGTTCCACATATCGACCTCACTGCTGTATTGAGGTAAAATACAGATGTGCATCCACATTGGTCATTTGATGTCACAGACATAGCTATATGATTACCCTTATTGTATGGTTTGCGTATCTGCAGTACAAGACTGGGCTTTATTACGGTCCTCTCCTGACAGTGGTGCATATGTCAAATACACAGACACCTATCTAATCTATTAGATATCTGTCAGTGTATATAAATGCGCCTACCATTAATAATCTGTACGGCCTGTAATTAGCAGCTAAAAAGTTGGTACAGACTGCTAATCTCAATTTCCTAAATCCATATGCCCTAGGACTGGGATCATTTCACAGAGTTACACATCTCGTAGTTGTCAGTAAGTCATTTGTTACATTTAAATGTAGCAACTGTTTCCTTTCACTTCAGGATTTCTGTTCTTTTAGAACTGTAGATCAACAATGTGTCGATATTGTTCCAGGAGCCCTGCCCATTGGCACATTTGGTTGTTCTTATTCAGATGGAGATTGGTATTTACGTAGGAGAACGCCTGGCAAACCATTCACATTTTTATTGCTCAAATGCCAATTCGATTGTGCTGCCTTTCCTCCCGTGTTCACACTGCCGGTGTGATCAACACGGCTGTTACCCGGATTTTAATGCTGCTGGAATTCATATGTACATATATGTGTGTGTGTGTGTGTGTGTGTGTGTGTATATATATATATATATATATGTGTGTGTGTGTGTGTGTGTGTGTGAATATATATATATATATATATATATATATATATATATATAATTATCCAAGAAAGTCCGCACCTTTATACACTCCATGGGTCAGCCGTTTGGTGCTCACTACAAAGGAAACAAATCCAATAATATAGAAAAAATATTTGGGGTACTCCCCAATTGTGCCAAAGAGCGAATTAATTCAAAGACTTTACAGACTGAATACTAAATTTCGATCCTAATGTGGACCTTTGTCACTTAGGGGTGCCACAAAATCAACTGTTATACTCTAGGGCACTGTGATTCAAAAATGTTTGGGAACCCCTGGGCTAAGGATATTTTGTTAACCTATAGATGTCAATAACAGCTTTATTCGGGATGTTTAGTTCTCATTAAATATGGGTTTCCATATTTTTAACATAATCCCACTATTCAGCAAAAAGGTAACGAGAGCAGATAACACAATTATCTTCTCTGTTCATTCCCATCTCACTGACATTGGCACAGTAGTGATCAATTCATTGATTTCTATTATGGTTTAATGTTTTAACTATTCAACAAACACCAAAATGTTAAACTGGCCAATAAAATGTGACTTTACATAATGCCATTTCAGACCGGTGGCACATAAAGAAAATCCAGGGAATGAGGGGAATTTTCCCTTCTGTCACTGTAGAATCCTGAAATAAGTGGTGAGGTTATGTCAAGCTCCGACTGCCCAAAACTGTCTAAACGTATTAAAATGTTAACCTAGGCTTTATAGTGATCTATATAAATTGTTATATATGAGTTGTATATATAAAATGTATTAAAAACCACATAAATACATATAATGCCTATAAAAACATTTGAATACATTTAGATCCTTTTGGGAAGCTGTAGCTGGGTATGCACCTGCTGCTGTCACACTGAAGACCTTGGATCCTTAATATTTGTGGGTACCTCCTGAAAAAATCTGTTCATCGTAAGTAGACCCAAAAACAGAAGCAAGGCGGACCACGTCAGCATCCCTCACATCTCACAATAAAAAGTAATTATTAGCCAAATAGATAATTACTCCTCAGCCCCCCCCCCTCCCCCCCCCAAAAAAAATGTATGAGGATAACATAACCCTCCTTGTAGTCCTTCTAACCACTTATCCTGTCTTCTCTAATTAGACACAACCTCTGTACATTACATCTGCAGTGTATAGCAGTAAGCTGATATTATCTGTACTATACAATAGGATTCATACGGCTGCCACACGTCCAATGTCACCCGCCAGGTGTCTCCATTACCTTACCATCCCCTCCCACCCCCGACACACACACACACACACACACACACACACACACACACACACACACACACACACACACACACACACACACACACACACACACACACACACACACACACACGTTGATAAATTGATAAATCACTGGTGCCCTGTTGATAAATCACTGGTGCCCTCCGCCCTTATCCTGTACCTGAATCGCGGTCCTGCCCCGGGAATTGAGGGCATTTGGGTCGGCTCCGTTCTTCAAAAGATCCCTGGCAGTCCCCACGTCCCCCAGGGCTGCAGCGTCTGATAGTCTATCTGTCACCCTGTGCATGCTGCCACTCAGGCTTAATGAACTTGTGTGAAACACGAGTGGGAACGAGCAGCGTGACAGGCCTGGCTGGTACTTTACAATGAACTTGTCTGCAGCATTAGATTAGCGTTTACTTCAGAGTGTGTCTTGGAAGCAGAGTGACCGTGACCACACGCACCATGAGATATAAGAGGGCGGACCAATGGGATTGCACAAACACTGCGCATGCTTCCTGTTTTCTCTCATCTTTATTTTCAAGAAGGATAAATGTGTTTTTTCATTTCTGCTTATTTCCCCAATGTATGCTTTTTTGTATGAAGTCGAATTATAAATGTCTTTTCTTTACAGTTTTATCTAAAATATATTTGGGGAATCCTTTAATAATGCTATCAAGGAATTTATATTGGCCATAATTCCATGATGTAAGCAAGATGATCACAATATTAGTACTGTGTGTGTGTGTGTGTGTGTGTGTACATTACTTTGCTAGGTGCATCCACTGCATATAAACATACATGATAATAACTCTGCTGTGGTGCTCCAAGCCCATAAGCAATCTCACTCATGAAGGCCAGGTAAAGGTAAGCATGTATTTGTAGCTTTATCCACGAAAACACCCATTTCAGAAATTAGATGCAAATATTAAATACCCCCTATCCTCCCCATGTCTTAATGAGAGACAGCACCGGCTATATCCTATACCCCCTGCTATCCCCCATTGCCAAACACAGCCTCAATCCCCATAAGTTTCTATAGGGATGTGATTTTGTCTGATTTACCAATATGTGGAATGAGGCTTAAAATGGCGGTAGCCCATTGCAGCTTATTGACTACACACCGCACCACAGGCGGACAGAGGGTTCCCCCGGAACCATCACAGTAAGGGGTCCATTTACCATGTAATATTTGTGGCTAATTCCCTGAAAACACCTGTTTTGGGTGGTTAACTGCATATATTAAGTATCCCTGGAATGTATCACAAAGGGACCGCAGCAGGAATCTCTGATACCTGCTCCATGTATCAACATCGGGCAGGATCACAGTGGGCCCCAAGGCTACCACCACTCTGAGATGGTGGTAGAACAATGTAGCCTATGGGGTACAGACCCAATGCTTATGGGTACAGGTAAAATGAATGCCACAGTTCAATACACATTACAGGTTAAATGTCAGTAGTGAGGACTTGAGCAATGTGTTACTAGGGGCTGATGGCCAAAGATGGAGATGAGTATGTAGACTAATGAGTGTTTGAGTATGGGAGAGCTGTGAGTGAAATGTGTAGAGAAGAGGGCTTTGACAACAGGAGGGAAGAGGGCCCTGCTCGGAGGAGCTTACAATATAGTAGGAGGGAATAAATGCCATATATCTCCTGTGCTAGGCAGGGCTGGCAACAGAATTCTTGGGGCCCTGTACAATTATATTTCTGTAAGTGCGGGCACGTCTATGTGATGTCGTGATGTCATGCAATGCTCCACTGGGAACATTTTGGATTGTGAGGAATTCTTTATGGGGCCTCTTGGGATCTGCTGGGACCTAGGCAGGCACCTAAGTTGCCTTGTGGAAAACTGCAGCAGTGTGGCCCTAGGTGGGAGGTGTCATCTGTGGGACAGACTCTACAAGACAATCTGGCTATGGGGGGCTGTGCAAGCTGGCTCTGGCAACCGGACATTGAGAGTCAGCAGTGGCATCTCAAAAATGGCACCTATCTTCAGTTAATCACAGCAGCCAATCGGGAGCACCCTCAGGGGTCACTTCTGATTGGCTGCTGGTTTGTGAGCTGTTATTGGCTCATGGCCAGTGCCAAATTTGAAATGCCATCTTCCAGTCCTTGTGCTCGCAGTCCAGCATTTATGCACAGTGCTGACAGCCAAAGTCAGATTAAAATGCAGAGTCCTTAGGATTGACAATGCCCAGTTTGGATCCGTTGCAGTGTAACTTGTTTAGCAAGGTTTATTTTTTCTATCTTTTATTTACATAGTGGTAATATGTTGCTCAGCACTTTACAGAAAGTATATTTGGATCATCAATATTAATCTGTCCTCCAGTGAAGCTCACAGTCAACATGATATGCTACAAACCTTTATCCGTATCTGTGTCAGTCCAATTAAAAGTGAATAAACATAGTAAGAAATTAGCTTTTTGATTGGCTGATGAAACCCAAGTACAAGCTCCACAGATAGTGCTTTCGTTGGTGCCTTGGTCATGTGTTTGGAGAGAGCAGTCACTAGCCACTGTGCTAATGTGGCCAATGGGAGCATAGTAGCACAGTGAGAATCCTGATGGTGAGCAACCATACAGTGATTTCTCGTCTGTGTGGGCGCATGTAAGCGTAAACATCCACTTGCAGTGTAGCAAGGGGATCCGGACGATGTAGGAGGGTGGTGCGAATCTGCTCGCTAGGCTCTGAAATATACTCATCCTAGCGAGCTGGTCTGAGTGTATAATGCAGGTGGGGCAGATGGAACGTGCATGGGTGCCGGATGACGCTCTGACAGTGGGGATCCCGACAGTCAGTATCCCGATGTCGGGGTCCCGACTGCCGGCACTCCGACAGGGGGATCCAGACTCACAGGGGCTATTTTCCCTTGTGTGGGTCCACGACCCCCATAGAGGGAGAATAGAACCTGTGGCGAGTGTTGCAAACCTCCGGGCTCGCAGCATGGCAAGCGCAGCGAGCCCCCTGTCGCAGGATACTACTATCGGGATCCCCACTGTTGGAGGCGCATACCACACCCACGTGTATAGAGAGTAATGGGGCCTACACACGTAGTGACAGAAGCTTTGTGCTGAGCTAGCTAGCATCACTCAGATTGCTCAGCGCAGATCGCTCAGCACACATGGCTGCACCAGTGATGTGTGCTAAGCGGTTTGTCACAGACAGTGATCAGCATGGGGGAGTTATTTTATTTCTTTGCAGGGTAAATACTGTCTGGAGTATTCCTGCTGACTATAATGGAATAAAAGTGAATCTTACACCATTATCTTTGCATTTATTGTCACTTAGAACATACATATTATGGTCAACATTAGTCTGATATTATAACAATATCTACTAAATTGTAGTTATTAATTGGTGCCAACCAAATTCCTGCCTTTTATCACCATCTCTTCTGGAACTGTATCACCACATTGGGATAATCCAGTACAATTGTTGGTATACAGTATATAGATCGACAGTGTCTAGGTTGACAGTCAATAGGATTGTGAAGAAGAAGGAAAGACTCTATTTTTGTTGGGGCACTCTTAAAAATTAAATGATGTTAGTAATAGGATTATTGTTGATGTGTACTGTAGGACTATACATAAATTGGAATAAGTACTATCAGTGAGTGAATGGGAAAAGAACCCCGTATATAGTTGTTTTTTATTTAAGACTTAGCTTTTATTATTTTAAAATAGGCATACTAATACACACATATAATGACAAACAAAACATTAGATATATACAAATATGTACACAATATTGGAGGGTGTTGTTCTGAATGAGATAAAAAAAAAATCCCTGACTCCCTGCTGAGTAATATGAGGCAATGTATACTGCCAATTAAGTTTCTTCATAAAGTGTAACAATGTATCAGATAAACAGTACCACTATAAAGAATAAAAAATATGTTATTTTTGTCTGCCAGTACTTTGTATCTAGATAGTATCCAGGTGGTCTAATCGGTATCCGGACTATTTGTAGACAACAAGTAGATAGACAGCCATTAGGTGGACACCATTAGTTCGACAACTCAATAGGTCGACATGCTTTTAGGTTGACATACCATTAGGTCGACATGTCATTAGGTCGACATACCATTAGGTCGACATGTCATTAGGTCGACACTGCCATTAGGTCGACACTGCCATTAGGTCGACAGTCAAAAGGTCGACATGGTTTTTTTCACTGTTTTTTGAGCCGACATGTGCCGACAGGCGGTATTTCATGCCCTACTATCCACTAGGCGTGGTGGGAGAATAAAATAGTGTGCCGAGCGCAGCGAGGCACCGTGCCCGAAGCATTGCGAGCGAAGCGAGCGATGCGAGGGGCTGCGGTTCACTTCAAACTGTGTCCATGTCGACATTTCGCCCAAAAAACAGTGAAAAAAACCATGTCGACCGTTTGACTGTCGACCTAGACACTGTCGACCTAATGGCAGTGTCGACCTAATGACATGTCGACCTAATGACATGTCGACCTAATGACATGTTGACCTAATGGTATGTCAACTTAATGACATGTCGACCTAATGACATGTCGACCTAAAAGCATGTCGACCTATTGAGTTGTCGAACTAATGGTGTCGACCTAATGGCTGCCTATCTACTTGTTGTCTACAAATGGTCCCACATCCGTCTATGAATAACCAAACATATTGTATCATATACCAAATACTTATTTTACTGGCATATTATTCAAAATCCCCATCCCTTCGGGCAACTGAGGATTTCTACACTTTGGTGAGAGAAATGTAGTGAATAAGGCTCAATAGTGACAGTCCAAACGTTCTGATAATTCTCCTCTATACTCCATCCAGTAAATTATCAATATTATAACATTGACCAAGTATACCACCTGAGATCAATATACATATATATGAATGATGAGCAAAAGACGGATAGTAATTAATAATACAATTATTAATTAATACAGAAAATATGGTTGCTGCAAAATCAGCGGGCTACGAATTTTCAATAAAATATCTCACTTTATAAACATTATTATATTCACTGGTAAGGTGATTTTAACACTATTTAATAAAAGTTCTATCTTATATTACTCCAAATGGTTACCAATACTATACGATAACACCTTATCTTCATAAATGAATGTCTGCACTGCCGCTTTCTCATTAAATAAACCCTGAGCAGACCGATGTAGAAATCCTCAGTTGCCCCGAAGGAATAGGGGATTTTGAATAATATGCCAGTAAAATAAGTATTTGGTATATGATACAATATGTTTGGTTATTCATAGACTGCACCTCAGCTTTAGAACCAAGCGTACATCTGTTATTAGCAATCATTGCTATTCATGTTACGCAGTCAGGTTCCCATATTGTTTTATATTTATTATTCAATTATTTTCTATGTTATACAATGTACTCATTTATGTGGAGGCTATAACTCGGATGGATAATTTGGAACCAATTGTACATCTGCAGTAATCACTGCTATTCCTATTGTGCTGACAGGTTCCACATATCGACCTCACTGCTGTATTGAGGTAAAATACAGATTTGCATCCACATTGGTCATTTGATGTCACAGACATAGCTATATGATTACCCTTATTTTTGCGTATATGCTGACAGTGGTGCATATGTCAAATACACAGACACATACCTAATCTATTGGATATCTGTCAGTGTATATAAATGCGCCTACCATAAATAGTCAGTCTGCAATTAGCCGCTAAAAAGTTGGTACAGACTGTTATCGTCAATTTCCTAAATACATATGCTCTAGGACTGGGATCATTTCACAAAGTTACACATCTCGTAGGTGTCAGTATTGGCAGCTGTGCTACAGAATGTCACTGGTAATATAACTGGTTTAACAAGTCATTTGTTACAGTTCATCATTTAAATGTAGCAACTGTTTCCTTTCACTTGAGGATTTCTGTTCTATTAGAACTGTAGATCAACAAAGTATCGATATTATTCTAGGAGCCTTGCTCATTGGCACACATGGTTGTTCTCATTATTCAGATGAAGATTGGTATTTATTTAGGAGAACCCTGACAAACCATTCACATTTTTATTGGTTAAATGCGAACTCGATTGCACTGCCCTTTATTGATACTACATTTTCAATCATGCATCTGGAATTCATATTAGTGATGGGAAATCTAGTTCATTTTTGTGACTAGATCATTATGATCTAGTTCACTCAAAAGATTAGATCAAAAGATTAGTTCATCTAGTTCATTTAGTTCATTATTCACTCCCTGACTTAGAGACTCAGAGGAGTGCATGGATCTAGATGAACTAGACTAGATTATTACACACAGAGCAGGCATTTGTAATACTAGCTGATTGTAGGTGTTATAGTCTTGTAAGAATCATATATATATATATATATCAGATATGTTCAATAAATCAGATTATTTTACAAAAGCAGTAAGTTATCCAGCAGCACCCTTATAGTGACATGTTTATTGTTCCTCTGCAATATTAATCCCATTGTGGTTACTATTTAACTTCCATAATATTATGCGAGTAAAATACCCAAATACCAAAATTCAGAGTAATTTAATGTCAATTTTTCCTGCTTTTAAAATACAGTAATTAGAAATAAACATGTCCCTTTGCCCCAATGTAACTGACCTTAGAGAGAGATAAAGTAGAGAGTTTGCAAAGGAACCAGTCAGTTTGTGTCATTTATCTTGCACAGACTAAGATGTGACAGAAGCTGTATTATGAAGGTTCATACATTACCCCTCTTTGTCTTGTGGGTAAACAGAGCTACAGTATATAACATACAGCACACAGCACTGTGTCTTTGGCTGATAGGAAATGTAGCTTGTGACTGGGGGAAGAAAGCATGGCAGCATAGTTCTGCTTCATACACACAATACATATGCCTGAGCACAGCAGTGCCACACATGGAGCTCAGAGGTACTGTACAGACTTATTAATGCTGTATAGTCAGAGATTAGATCAGGGATCTGTATGATCAGTGAACTAATTGACTTACTGAACTATTTGCAGGACTCATGAGTCATCATGGAGCTCAGAGGTACTGTACAGACTTATTAATGCTGTATAGTCAGAGATTAGATCAGGGATCTGTATGATCAGTGAACTAATTGACTTACTGAACTATTTGCAGGACTCATGAGTCACCTACTACCAAAACTGACCCCTTTATGGTTAAAGTAGAACAGTTCAAACTTAATCGCCAGCTTAAGCTGAGGGAATTCTTTCAGTCTAAACCAGCAGAATCGACCACCCTTGCAACGCTTCCTTCATTTCCTGCGGCGTTGAAAAAGAAATCCAAGTTTGAGCCACAAACTTTTAATCCATCTTTAAAAACTTTTGCTCGACTTATTGAGCAGGACATTGGAGCTACACTTAATCATCCTCCTCCTGCCAGGTCGAATCTCTCTAAGAGTGAATGGTCAGCTTTAAAAAAACTAAGCAATGACCATTCTATTGTCATTCGCCCTGCCGACAAAGGCGGGGGCACAGTCATCATGGATACAGCAGATTACGTCCAGGAACTGAATTCTCATTTACAAGACATGGCAACTTATAGTTTGCTACCTCAAGACCCGACTGTCGGGTATAAAAAAGAATTGGACACTATACTGAATAGAGCAGTGGCCGACGGCACCATCGATGCCGACACTAGGGAAGCCCTCACCGTCAGGTTCCCCATTGTGCCCATTATGTATTCTATTCCAAAGGTGCACAAGAACGCACAGAAACCCCCGGGCAGACCTATCATCTCTGCCCGGGGCTCTCTGTACCAGGCCATCTCCATTTATTTGGACTATTTCCTTCAACCGTGTGTACAAAATGATAGCTCTTTTTTAAAGGACACTAACACGCTGTTACAGAGGTTGTTAGCTATTCCTGAATTACCACCTGATTGTATAATGGCCACTGTGGATGTATCTAGCCTGTATACCATCATTCCTCACCAGGCAGGTCTAGATGCAGTCAGATCATTGATTTCCAACAGTGAAAAATACAGAGGCCCTCCCATCTCGTTTTTCATGGAATTGTTGGAACTTACGCTGAAGCGGAATTATTTCCGGTTCAATGGGAAATTCTTCCTGCAGTTAAGAGGGTGTGCGATGGGGTCCTCAGTGGCCCCATCGTTCGCTAACTCTTATATGTTTGGTGTGGAACAGCAGCTGTTCACTAAAAATGAACAAGTTAAAGACCATCTAGTGGTATATCTCAGATACATAGATGATCTCCTGATATTTTGGTCAGGTGATCAAGGTATTCTGGAGAATCTCATTTTGAATCACAATGCATCTGATTCCCCGGTAAAATTAACTTACGTACTGAGCAAAGAGTCTGTACAGTATCTTGATGTTGACATCAGCATCCGAGCCGGGACCATTGTGACCACCCTCTACACCAAACCGACAGACAGGAACAACACCCTTTTGGCCAATAGCTTTCACCCCACACCCCTCAAAAAAGGACTCCCTTTTTCACAGATGCTGCGGGCTCGCCGCATCTGTAGCAAACAAGAAGATCTTATAGATTCTCTCACTAAAATGTGTAGCAAATTTGCGGAGAGGGGTTACTTAAGTAGTGAATTAGAAGCCACCAAAAAGAGGGTCCTTGATATGACCAGGGATGAGGCCTTGGCCCCCAGAACCGAAGAACGCCAAATGGATGATAAAATCATTTGGGTTAACAAATTTAATCCAGCCAGCCAACAAATCAAAAAGGTGGTGAATTCCCACTGGCCCATTTTGACATCAGACACCAGCCTTCCAGCGCTGCGCAATAAAAGGGTCATGAATTCATACACACGAGGGAAGAATTTGAAGGACTACTTGGTGCGCAATGATGTTACATTCCCCCTTCCCAAAGCCCCCACCTTTTTGGGTACCCCCAAATTAGGGTGCTACAGATGCTGTGGATGCATCACCTGTGGCCACATGATCCCTGGGGACTCGTTCCATCACCCCTATTCAGGGAAAAAGTTTAAAATTAAACATAGAGTGGGATGCAACACCAAATTTGTCACCTATTTAATCAGTTGTCCCTATGGCCTTCACTATGTGGGGAAGACTGACCGCACGTTTAAGGAGAGGGCCACAGCCCACGTTTCGGCCATTAAAGCCGCCATTGCATCGGGCCATAGCGATCAACCGGTCGCTAGGCACTTTGCAGAAGCCCGGCACAATTTGAATACCCTAAGGTACCACATCATTGATCATGTCCCCCCACTATCCAGAGGGGGGGACAGATCTTTGCGGCTCCTGCAGCTGGAAAGCCGCTGGATATATAGGCTGGACACCCTGGCACCCAGGGGTCTAAACGAACAGGCGGGCTTATCCCATTTTTTGTAAAGGTTATTCTATTTTCGCACAGGTAGCATTCTAGATTAGCCATCTCTATTCCCACGGCACTCCCCATGTTGACATGTCAGGTTTCAGTAGGTATCTAGATAGTTTCTCTATAGAGAATGATGCCCTACAGTCATAGTTTTCACACAATGGTTCTGTTTCCACTCCCGTGGATAGAATTGTTCAGACGTGTCAGTTGATTTTTAATTGCTTGTTTTATGTAATTTTTGTACTGTGTCACTGTGCAGTTTTTCATGTTTTTTATGTCTTATTATTAGAAGCACTGTCACTTTAAATGCGCCGCCATATTGGCTACGCTAGTAGCAAGTTGGCCTCGCTCATTCATCACTAGATTGTGTTTATATAACACTCGTATTACAGCACAGCACTAGTACAATTAACAGACTTTTTACTGTCTATAAATTTTATGTATTTTTCTTTGTTTGCTTTTCCAATAGATGTGGTATCCGCCCCTCGGGCTCCCGGCCGAGACGCAACTCGCGTGACGTCATCGTTAGACGCCGGAGACGCTGGACCGCGCCGTGAGCTCCGACAGGACCGGATCAGGTATTTAAACTGTTGATTTTGCACTTGTACACTTGTTTGAAGTTTTGTGAACACCTTGATAAAGAGGCAACCAGCCTCGAAACGTTGGTGAAGTTATCCGCCTGGTGTGGTTTCTTTTTCTTGCGAGTGCCGCCGCAACCCCTCCCCGTGCATATTGTCAGCCCAGCGCTGATATAGGACGGGCACCGCATTATTGAATTTCAACGTTATACCCTACCAAGGAGCTTGGAGTGCCGCCATCCCCCCCTCGCATATATATATATATACACATATATGTGTCATTTAAAGACTAAAATATCTTAATATGTATACTTTAGAGCAGAGAAGGGAAAGGGGGGACATGATAGAAACTTTCAAATATATCAAGGGTTTTAACAAGGTACAGGTGGAAGACATTCTTCACAGGAAGAGGAGCAGCAGAACACGAGGACATGCACTGAAACTAGAGGAAGGAAGATTCAGGGGAATTGTGAGGAAGAATTTTTTCACAGAAAGAGTAGTAGATAAGTGGAATAGCCTACCATCAGAGGGGGTAGACGCAAATACAGTAGTACAATTTAAACATGCTTGGAATAGGCATATTGATATCCTTACAAAAAAATAAGGATCAAATATGGTTTGAGGTAACATGTTTAAAAAAAGGGGCAGACTAGATGGGCCAAGTGGTTCTTATCTGCCGTCAAATTCTATGTTTCTATATATATGTGTGTGTATATATATGTGTGTGCGTGTGTGTATACAGAATACATACATACAGAATGCATACAGAATACACAGCGATGTGTGCTGAGCAATCTGTCATGGCATGCAGTATATATCTAGTCAGGGGAAAGGGATGCGCCATTTCAGGAGGCCATACACAAGGAGTGTATCATTAATCTTTCATTAATACCCCTTTTACACCAAAACGTCAGGTTGCACTCGTGTTTTTGGACCCAGCTTCAACCTGGCATTTGTTAACTTTTACACTGGCGCTCCCCCACCCAGCACAGGTGGTTCCTGAGCCGCCGCTCAAGATGACATCATCCCCAAGTGACTATCACAGCCGATAGGCCCAGACCGCTGCGCTGGGGGCAAGCCCAGCACTGAGGTAAGCTGCTGGGCTGCCCCCCTGCCCCTGTGCAGACCTCACCTGGGAGGTGAATGGATGCCGAACACAGGCATCCATTCACCTCCTCCGCTGCTGTCTTCAGAGTACAGCAGACAGCAGTGGAGGCTGTGTGCACCCCTCAGCCCAACCAGCGGATGCTGCGGTCCGGAGGTTGGGCTTCCCCCATTGATGTAAATGGAAGCCGGGTCGGATGACCCAGCGTACCCATTTACACTGCCCTCTACCCAGGTCCTAGCCGTGTTCAACCCAGGTCAGAACCTGGGTAGAAGTCCCGTGTAAAGGGACACGGGGTGACCCATTTACACCGCCACTGACCTGGGTTTTTGCGGCGATGTAAAAGGGGTATAGGTGATCTGGTCAGATCACTAGAAATAGGGCTTTAGTCGCTGAGGGGTAGATTTATGAAGCAGTGATAAAGTGCCTGGTACTTTATCACTTGGCAATCAGCTTCTGACTGTTAAGTTACAGCCTGGGTTTAAATAGGAGCTGATTGGCCGGTGATAAATTACCAGGCACTGTATCACTTCTCCTCCCTTATCACTGCTTCATACATCTACCCCTCAGTGTGTATGCCCCATAAGTGCAGGAGTCTGGTAGAGCGGTAGATAAACCTAGTAATGACCCTGTACATTAATGTAACATTGGTCTTATTACTATCTAACACTGTATATGGTCATATAGGCTGTATCAAACGTTTAATTAATATAAATGAATGGTCAGGAAAAGGTTAAACATGCTGTAATAAATAAATACAGAAATATAGTTGAACCAGTACTACACTTTCTAAGCTCACATTCTCCCATCTCATTATACAGTAATAGTGTGTACACACAGTACTTTTTGCCTTCCGATGTTGACGATATAGTCAACATCGGATCGGAATCGGATGCAGATCGCAAGGGTTTTAACCCTTGCGATTCCGATGCGCGTTCACGTATCGCAAGGCAGAAAGTCTTGTCTGCCTTGACTATATAGTGCAGATCTGCACTATATAGTCAGACTTGTATGCAAATCAGATTTGCTTTAAGATACTATCCACGATCCGATTTGATTATATACCATTGTTATTGTTGTCATAATTTGAGTCACTTGAGTCCAAGAGAATGGGGGTTTTTGGGGAGCTGGAATTCCCCCCCCCCCCCCCTCCATCTGCCTATGTAGCAAAACTATGAAATGGTGGGACTGCAGCAGATAATGAAAGTATCTTCTGCTTTCCCTCCACAGAACATTCCAAGGATCCTTAAAATGTATGAGTATCGCCTGCAAATGACTGTTTATCCAGCAAAAAATTGGTAAATATATAAATGTGTGTGTGTGTATTGAGATCGATGGATGGATAGATAGATAGATAGATAGACACATGTCTCCAGGCTTAGTAAGTAGAACCAAGTACAGTACCAAGGCGGCTCGCACCAGTATCCCTTCCTCACATCCCACAATAACAGAAATGTAATTATCAGCAAAAAAGATAATTAATCCCCCCCCCCAATAAAAAACATGTATGTGGATAACATGACATGACCCTCCTTGTTGTCCTTCTAACGTCTTATTCCGTCTTATCTAAATAGACACTACACTCTGTATATCTGCACTGTATTACTACTACCTGTATAGTTGATATTATCTGTGCTGTATATTAGGATTGTTATGGGTTATACTGTTGCCTGATTGCTCTATGACTTGTAATGGATTATACAAAACGTAAGTACATGTTCTGTAATTCTATTAGTGATGGAAATTATAAGAACATGTGAATAGGCTGCGGTAAAGATAGGCGAGGAGCCCTGTCACTCTGCCACATGTCTAATGTCACTGGTCTCGCACGGTGTCTCGCTCTCTCCTCGCCCCAGCCCCCATGGCTCTGCTTTTCCCCCTGTTGATAAATCACTGGTGCCCTCCGCCTTCATCCTGTACCTGAATCGCGGTCCTGCCCCAGGAATTGATGGCATTTGGGTCGGCTCCATTCTCCAATATCTTCCTGGCAGTCGCCACGTCCCCCCGGGCTGCAGCGGCTGATAGTCTATCTGTCACCCAGTTCATGCTGTTCTCGGCCAGGCTTGAATAGGACTAGATAATAAATAACCTACAAAACGTGTGTAAAGTGTAAACGTGAACACGAACGAGCTTCAATGAGGAAAGGACAGGGGGAGGGGAGCGGAGGGGAGCGGAGGGGAGGGGGTTTTACATCACGTGGTACAGTAACCCGGGCGGGGTTTGCTTTGCTCTGCGCTCATGCAGCTTGTGTGCGGTTGTACTCCTGTAATCGCCTCTCTTTATTTTCAGGGAGAAAAAAACGGCGTTTTTCTTTATTTCTTATTTCACCAATGTATGCATTTTTTGTGTAATGTCAAGTTATATATGTCTTTTCTCTACAGTTTTATCTAAAAATATATTTTGCAAACCTTTTATAAAATGCTATCAAGGAATAGCTGATAGCATACTTGTCATAACTGGTCATACTTCCATCATGTAAAAATAATGATCACAATATTAGGTGTGTGTGTGTGTGTGTGTGTGTGTACATTACTTTGCTGGATGCCTCCACTGCATATAATCATACATGATAACTCTGCTGTGGTGCTCCAAGCTATCCCCATTGCCAAACACAGCCAGAACCCCCATAGGTTTCTATGGAGGATGTTGCCTGATTTACCAATATGTAAAATGTGAAGCCTGGAACCACAGTTATGGGCCCATGTACCATGTATATTTGTGCCTAATTACCGAAAACACCTGTTTTCTGTGTTTAACGCAAATATTAAGGGGCACATTTATCAAGTGCGCATTGACAAAGCGATCTGGGCAGAATATTAATTTGAGAAGGTTGATACATAAATAGTGTTAACTGTTTGCATTCACGGTTCGCCAGCATTAATACAGGATAATTCCACTCACTTGCTGTGTATTCTCTCCCTCCAATTACAAGTCTCTTTTTTTGAATTAATAATTATTTGAGGGTTATTATTGACACATCATTTAAACTTCCTGTTGAATTTTTTAATTAACATATCGCTAGTTGACATTTACTTTTGACTGGCAGCCAGAGACCTACTACTAGTCTCCACCTAAATTGTAACATTATTTATATTTCATCAAAGATATATTGTTGCCACACGGTTACAATAGTGAATCAACTCTGGGGAATCCATGTGTATAATACCCCTTTCACATTGCAGCTGTAACACGGTATATTGCCGTTTTTTTAGTGCTTTAAAACGGTTCCAGCTGCAATGTGAAAGCTACATTGTCAATTTACCGGTTACAGAAAACCGGTATTTTGACACGTGTTAAAAGCAGGATCCTACACGTTTCTGAGCCGTTTTCCCTGCAGTCTGAACAGCTCAGAAACGGTATTTGCTACAAATGATAACCACACTTGATCCCCGCCCACAAGCAGGAAAAAAACATTTAAAATGACATTGTATGGCTTTCTATGGGTGAAACGGGTTGAATCTGAAAGGTACAAAACGGTATTTAAACTGCAATATACCTTTACATCATGCAATATGAAAGGGGTTTAACTGGCTTTTGACCAGTTTTAAGACACGTTTAGAAAATCGGGTTGAAAGCAGGTTTTTGCAATGTGAAAGCAGTATTACAGAGCCTCTTTGAAGCAGTCAGATAAAAAAATTGAATACTCCTATACCCCTTTCATACTGCTTTCACATTGCAAAAACCTGCTTTCAACCCGATTTTCTCATACCCCTTTCACATTGCAGCTGTAACACGGTATATTGCCGTTTTTTTAGTGCTTTAAAACGGTTCCAGCTGCAATGTGAAAGCTACATTGTCAATTTACCGGTTACAGAAAATCGGTATTTTGACACGTGTTAAAAGAAGGATCCTACACGTTTCTGAGCCGTTTTCCCTGCAGTCTGAACAGCTCAGAAACGGTATTTGCTACAAATGATACCCCGCCCACAAGCAGGAATTTTTTTTTTTAAATGACATTGTATGGCTTTCTATGGGTGAAACGGGTTGAATCTGAAAGGTACAAAACGGTATTTAAACTGCAATATACCTTTACATCATACAATATGAAAGGGGTTTAACTGGCTTTTGACCAGTTTTAAGACACGTTTAGAAAATCGGGTTGAAAGCAGGTTTTTGCAATGTGAAAGTGGTATAAACGTGTCTTAAAACTGGTCAAAAGCCAGTTAAACCCCTTTCATATTGCATGATGTAAAGGTATATTGCCGTTTAAATACCGTTTTGTACCTTTCAGATTCAACCCGTTTCACCCATAGAAAGCCATACAATGTCATTTTAAATGTTTTTTTCCTGCTTGTGGGCGGGGATCAAGTGTGGTTATCATTTATAGCAAATACCGTTTCTGAGCTGTTCACACTGCAGGTGAAACGGCTCCGAACCGTGTAGGATCCTCCTTTTAACACGTGTCGAAATGCCGGTTTTCTGTAACCGGTAAATTGACAATGTAGCTTTCACATTGCTGCTGGAAACGTTTTAAAGCACTAAAAAAACGGCAATATACCGTGTTACAGCTGCAATGTGAAAGGGGTATCACATTGCAGCTGTAACACGGTATATTGCCGTTTTTTTAGTGCTTTAAAACGGTTCCAGCTGCAATGTGAAAGCTACATTGTCAATTTACCGGTTACAGAAAACCGGTATTTTGACACGTGTTAAAAGCAGGATCCTACACGTTTCTGAGCCGTTTTCCCTGCAGTCTGAACAGCTCAGAAACGGTATTTGCTACAAATGATAACCACACTTGATCCCCGCCCACAAGCAGGAAAGAAACATTTAAAATTACATTGTATGGCTTTCTATGGGTGAAACGGGTTGAATCTGAAAGGTACAAAACGGTATTTAAACTGCAATATACCTTTACATCATGCAATATGAAAGGGGTTTAACTGGTTTTTGACCAGTTTTAAGACACGTTTAGAAAATCGGGTTGAAAGCAGGTTTTTGCAATGTGAAAGCAGTATTAGTCACACATGGAAGCCCGGCTCATGCTGTTTTTAAACACGCACTAAACTCACTATGTTTGTCTTTAAATGTATTTTTTTTTTTTAATACTTCCCTATTTTAGGTAATTCAAATAAAGATTATATTTTACTCTTTGTGGTTATTTTCTGAGGAGCACCACGCCATGACACACTTTCTTCTGTTCTTGCAATTTCCTATCATTAAATGTGTCAGTGGTAGCACACTCCTGAAAGACAATATTGGTACCATTATCCACTCTCATGAACAGGGGGCCACCCAATTTACTGATCCATTGATATACCTAATCCTGTGCGACAGACTCCCCTATTCTGTTTCCGGAATATTACCGCCCAGGATCGCATTGTAAAATGCGATCATATCACCTAGATGTATTAAATTTAAGGGCACAGGGACAAGGCTCCAAAAGGAGCCTGTCCCTGCGATGCCCGGTGCCGGAAGCCGGGGGGTCTGCGCATGCGCGATTATGCACTGCCCCCCCCCCCACAAACCCGCTGACCGAATTGTTGCTCGGGCAGTGCGGTGTGTAGCCATAGGCTAGAATGGGCTATCGCCATCCCAGAATGGTGATAGCCCAGGGGTGCGAAGCCCTATGGGGGATGCGGCCGGCGGCGCTACAGGGGGATCGCAGCAGGGATCAGAGATTCCTGTTGCGGTCCCCCTGCAATACATTTAGGTGATACTTTATATTTGCGGTTAACCCCCGAAAACGGGTGTTTTAGGGGACTTAGCCGCAAATATTACTTGATAAATGGGGCCCTAAGTGTCCCCAGAATGTATAATGGGGGGACCGTAGCAGTCTCGGATCTCTGCTTCGATCCCTCCTGCCCTGCTGCCGGCTGCCACCTCTATAGGATTCTATGGGAGATGCGATGCTACCCGATATATCAACATCGGACAGTGTCGCAGTGGGCTACAGACCGCAGGCAGGGCAGTGAAGTCAGCAGGGATGGCGAAGCAGAGCGCAGAGAGATTCCTTTCAGAGCCCCTGCACCTGCTTCTGATGAAACCATTGCATAAAACAATGTAATCATGGGCAGTAAATCCTGCCCAGATCGCACTGTATATGCGATCCCTCAATAAATGGGCACATAAGTGACAGCTTTGGAGCCCTTGTCCCTGTGTGTGCTCAGTGATAAATAGCACAGATGGAATTGCATATTGAAATGCAATCCTGCACAGTAATGTGTAGTACACACAGGGCAACAGAGTGGGAGACTTTGCTAAGCATTCAGATAACTCAGCAAGATTGCTCAGCACACAGCACTGCACAGCAATGTGTGCTGAGCGATCTGTCAGGGCCAGTGTACTCTGGTGAGAACACTGGCTCTGAGGGGAGATATAGTAGATTAAACCAGTATGCAGGATCTTAATCGCTGGGCGAAAGTGACGTGCATTGCTATATGGCCCTACACAGGGAGCGATGTAGGGGCATTTCCTAAGTGATCTAGGGGACCATTTACCAAACCATATTTGCCGCTAAATCCCCGAAAACACCGGTTATCAAGTGTAGCCGCAAATATTAAATATCCTCCAAATTTGTATCAAAAGGGGACTGCAGCAGGAATCTCCTATACCTGCTGCGATTCCCCCCTGCAGTGCCGCTGGCCGTATCCCCCATAGGTTTCTACGATGGATGCGAAGCTGCCCGATGTTGATACATCGGGCAGCCCGGCTTTGCATCCCTGGGCTATAGCCATTCTGAGATGGCGATTGCCCATTTTAGCCTATGGGCTACACACCGCACTGCCCCAGTGGCAGTGCGGTCAGCGGGGTCGCCGGGGGTCAGTGCATAACCGCACATGCGAAGACCCCCAGCTTCCAAGTCAACGCTTTGCAGGGACGGGCTCCTTTCAGAACCCTGTCCCTGCACTGTCAGGGATGATACATCCCAACGAAGTGATCGCATTTTACAATGCGATCCTGGGCGGTAATATTCTGCCCAGATCACATTGTAAATGCAATCATGGTAAATGGGCCCCCTAGTGAGATCATTTTGAAAATGCCCTGAAATCACCCTGTGTGTAGGCCCCTTAAAGGCCCCCATACACTGGGCAATTTACCTGCAATGTGGATTATTTTCCTGTGATTGATTAATCACAGGAAAATAATCCAAATTGCAGGTGACTGACAGCAGGTCCAATGCAATGTGTGATATTGTGCGAATCGCACTGGACCCTCCCAGTTGCCCTCTCTGCAGAAGCAATCTCTTGGATTTCTTCGGAGTCCAATTGTCTTGGCTGGTATTTGCAAAAGGACCACCAGTGACCTTCCCGGTGGCTCAAGGGAGCATTGATTGTGACTTCTCCAAAGGGGAGGAGTTGTTGCAGTGTACTGTATGTTGGCCTTGCGATCCCACCCAGATCGCATTGAATATGCATTCTATAAGAAATGTGCCCCTACATGTCTATTCATTGGAATTTTCACAATTAATATTTTTTTTTATAATAACTTTTCTATTACATTTTACAGTTAAACAGAAATAATAATACAATACACAGATATACAATACAGTACATCATTATTTCTTTTTTTAAGGTGACCCATCATGTTTGTATACAGAGCCGGCCCTATGCATAGGCATACTAGGCAATTGCCTAGGGTGGCAGCCTATGCCTAGGGGCGGCAGCTCCTGGGGGCAAATCTAGGGGCAGGGGGGGGGCTAGTCCGGGGGTGCTGGCACAGGCACCCCCTAATTACCAGCCCCCTCCTACACAGACTGCAGCAGCCTCAGTCTCTGTCCACGGCGGCCACTCCAAAGATGGCCACCGCCATGAAGAAGACAGACACAAGAGGTGGGCTTAACCTCTAGTGTCTGTCAGATGAGTGCAGTGTGCCCAGTGATACCGGGCTGGAGCGCTCAGCACTGTTAACAAGGACCTGCCCAGTCTCCTCGCCCATCAGCGGCACCATGGGGGAAGTGACACCTCCTTCCCCCCGCAGCCGCACCGTGGAGGAGCAAGAAGCTCCCATGCATGTTCCAGAACCAGAGCCTCTCAGGGTGAGCTCTGTACAGCCTGGATTCCTCCTGCAGCAGTCCTCCCCTTTGCCCTGTCTTGGGTCCGTTGAATATTTGGTGGTGATATCATCTGCCAACAAAAAATCCTGCCTAGGGCATCACATTGGATTAGCCGGCTCTGTTTGTATACAATAAACATTGTATCCTTTAATAATATATAGATAAAATGGTACTTGTTTGCTAGCACAGCGCCACTGATTTCGATTGTATCCATCAGGTCGGAAAAATCGCGTTGATCGCATCGCATGCCAACCAAATCGCATGCGATGCGATCAACACAATCGACCCGATTTTTACATTGGAATCAATGTAAAATGGTCCCTGAGACCCGATTTTACATTAATTTCAATGTAAAAAGCCCCAAAACCCCCCATTTTAATACTAAACCCCCCCTCATGTTTGAAATGCCCCCCATTGTTAACGCCACCCCACTATTGAAGCCAACCCGAAGCGTGGCGAGCGCAGCCAGCCCGCGAGGGGCGGCGGTACGCGTCCTCCGACCTTTTCATACCCTATTATCCACGTCGGCGTGGAGTTGATTTTATAAAGTGTGGCGAGCGCAGCGAGCCACCGAGCCCGAAGCGTGGCGAGTGGACGCGGATACCTTCACAGGTATCCGTGTCCCCTCGCGGGCTTCACAGGTATCCGCGTCCGCTCGCCACGCTTCGGGCTCAGTGGCTCGCTGCGCTCGCCACACTTTATAAACTCAACTCCACACCGACGTGGATAGTAGGGGTATGAAAAGGTCGGAGGACGCGTACCGCCGCCCCTCGCGGGATCACTGCGCTCCCCACGCTTCGGGTTGGCGTCAATAGTGGGTTGGCGTTAACAATGGGGGGGCATTAAACATACTTTTTAACCATATTCAATGTGAAATTGGCCATATTGGCCCATTTCACATTGTCACCTATGTAAAATCGGGTTGATCGCATCGCGGGCCATTATAATGGGCCGTGACCGACTTGATCAACCCGATTTTCACTTTAAAAATAATTTAACATTGTTCCCTATGGGAAAATCGCGTTGATCGCGTCGGTCGCATCGCGGCCCCTTATTAGGATGGACGCGATCAACGCGATTTCCTCTTTCACCGGCCAATTAGCTGGTGATTGACAGAAAATCAGGTCCATCGCGTTGATTGTATGCCTTAAGTGCCTTAAACTTAAGGCATACAATCAAAGAGATGGGCACCGTGCTAGGAAACAAGTACCGATAAAATATATAAACCTACGTAATTAGATTGGGGGTTGGGGATTACTTTCATATTAACATTTGGCCTAGGAGCAAAAAAAAACAACACTTCAGGACTGGACGGAATTTCAAGGCTTTTTAACCTGTACTTGTCATATAAGTGAAATAAGTGATGAAGAATTTCATCTGTTCAATTAATATACTGTAACACGGCAGTTGGGACTTTGGATGTAATCTGATATTGCCCTTTCCCAGTAATTCAATACTTGATGACTATTATCCGCCATACATCCCAAGGCTGTGAGCGCTATGTTTTTTGTAATAATCTGACTGGTTCCTGATTCATACTGTCTTCTGCAGTTAGGTCGTGAGAAAATAGCACTCGGTTACTTTTTAAATTAGGGCTATAATCATATGCATCAATAGAGAGAGAGAGAAAAAGAGCCTGGTACATGTGACTATATGGCATTCCTGAATCTATCCTCCCAGAGGATTCAGTATTAAATCCCGGCGGTCGGGATCCCGGCGTTCAGAATCCCGACGCTGGAATCCC
This sequence comes from Crinia signifera, assembly GCF_055691185.1. Lineage (NCBI taxonomy): Eukaryota > Metazoa > Chordata > Amphibia > Anura > Myobatrachidae > Crinia > Crinia signifera. The sequence continues at coordinate 284,602,292 of NC_139217.1, forward strand.
AAACACCGAAATCCCGACAAGGGGGGGGGGCGTGGATCACCCCCCCCCCCTTGCGGGCTCGCTGCGCTCACCACGCAGCGGGCCCGGTGCCTCGCTACGCTCGGCACACTACTTTATTCTCCCTCCGGGGGTGTCGTGGACACCCCCGGAGAGAGAAAGTGTCGGGATTTCAGCGGTCGGGATTCTGAACGCCGGGATTTACACTGCATCCCCTCCCGGATTGTATATATCCTCCCAATGCATAATATTGCACTTGCCTTAAAAGTAAAACCAAGTTGAGTTGTATGGTAATTTTTGCTTTTCCAAGAAATTATACTGTACATAAAGTGTGATGGCAAGAAAAAATGGAGTACAACATTAAGGAGAGATACCAAACATATTAATAACTTGCTTCTTTTCCAACAGAGTATGTGATGAGCAGCAGATAACATCACCAAAGGCCACAGAGGAGAGAAGTGTATAGGAGGACATGGCTTAGATCAATCTGTATTACAAAGCTGGTAAGTATAAAAATGGGGGGATTACAGACAGGTCTTAAGGTCGAATTTGCATAAAGGTCGACATGAGGAAGGTCGACTGGTCATAAGGTCGACATGGGTTTTTCACTGTTTTTTTGACCCAAATGTCGACACAGTCGACATGGACACAGTTGCCAATGAGAATCGGACCCTCGCATCGCTTCGGGCACGGTGGCTCGCTTCGCTCGCCACAGCTTTAATAACCTCCTCCACGCCCTAGTGGATGGTAGGGCATGAAATACCGCCTGTCGGCACATGTCGGCTCAAAAAACAGTGAAAAACCCATGTCGACCTTATGCCCAGTCGACCTTCCTCATGTCGACCTTTATGCAAATTCGACCTTAAGTCATGTCGACCTTGGCCCATGTCGACCTAGTGGGGTCGACCTGATGACTGTAGACCTAAGTTCATTCTAATAGATGACCGCTTCCCGCTTTGCAAATATTATTCATACACCATGCATGATGATGTTCTTATAAGTCTGACCTTCTTGCCAGTCGACCTAGTGGGGTCGACCTAATGACTGTAGACCTAAGTGTGGTCTGACAGATGTACCGATTCCCGACATAGAGGCTCACTTCCGATTAGATCAGAGGTTCCCAAATACGGTCCTCAAGACACTCTTAACAGTCCAAATTATTAGAATATCCATGCTTAGTACGGGCCTGTGCACAAGAATGGATATCTTTACAACCTGGACTGTTCGGTGGCTTTGAGGACTGTGTGTTTAGGAAACCCTTGATTAGGTGGTTTTCTCTGCATACATTAGGATATGCTATCATTCATGTTGTTTAGGATACGCCATTTGTTCAGATGACTTGGTGTCATGCTGAAATGCTTGCCGGGTAATGAGTTTGGTTTACTCACAAAATAAAAAATATCACATAATTCACATTTTAGTGCCAATCTCCACTTAATTTCTGCTTAGTCCACGCAGCATCACCCGGAGAGAAAAAACCTCTTTAATCTGTACATATGATAATAAAGCACACCATTGAGAATATTTATTTATTTATTTATTTGCAGTTTCTTATATAGCGCAGCAGATTCCGTTGCGCTTTACAATAGTAGACAGTGATAAAACAAACTAGGTAACAGACGAGGTTAGAGGGCCCTGCTGCAAGCTTACAATATGTTACCTTTTCATATCCAAACTCCATACATTAAATTAATTTTCTGATTGGCAACACAATGTTCATTACTTGCAAACTAGAATGTTCCATAACTTTGTACTTCATTATATCTGTTTATTTACAAGGAACCATCTTAAAAAATGTATTATTCATGTTGTTAAAATTCTATTATATTGCGAAGAACGCTCGCTCAGAAAGCTATTCTATTATAAATATATGTACGTATTTCATAATTTCGCTGTTTTGACAAAAAAATGACATTGACTTTCATTTGCTTGCCAATCATGTTAAATATAGCTAACTATGTATATATTTCATGGTTTTGGACAATAATGTTTAATTGCAGTGAAACAGCAAAATCAAATCGGCTTACAGTACATTGGCAGCAGAGTCCTGTTTTATTTGAACCGATACAGGGATAAATAGCCGTAGTTTACAATTGTACAATGCTACTGCACACATTGTAAATAAAATTACCATTTGAAATTAAATGTTGGTCTTGTATTAAGGCAGATTAAAAAATCTATTGTCCAAATTGAGTGTTGGCACCGAACAAGATTACACATAATTTAATCACCGTGAGAAGAGTTGCTTAATAATAATTCCCCCCCCCCCCCCTTCCATAATGTGCAGCTCTCCCTTTACTGTACAGACAGCATTCTTCTATAGTGACCCACACAAGCGCTCCTATTGTGGCTGGCTGTTCTGTACACCTAATCATACCCAAGGTAAGTCCATGGGTACACGACACAAATAATACTTCACCTTGAAATGAATCTTATTTTCATCAGTGTCTGTGATACATATACGTCAAATAGAAAATTGTGAAAAGCTATTTCATTTATTTAGTAGAAATATTGATAGAAGGACAACATTATTTCGAAATGCAGTTTTTTGTTTTTACTAAAATAAATAAATCCTATTACACCTTATCACATTGTTCTAGAATTGAGAAGTGCGGATCGCACATCTCAATTCTAGAACAATGTGATAAGGTGTAATAGGATTTATATATATCTTCATACACATATTAACAGTTGAAAGTCTCCTTATGCATTAAGTATAAACATGATTTCTCGCATGCATCTAAGTAAACGGATTGTTTTTCATGTGTTTGCTCAGAGGTCACTAGATGATAATATTCCTTGCGCAAGAAGATCTTGTATGACAGACGGTGAAGCCAAATCTATGGGACGTCGGCCGAAGTAATCTTCTGGGTATATCAGGCTGGCTCCTCCTCGCATAAGCACAAGAAGCGTGTCCAGGAAGCCTTCCCTGAGGGCATCGTGTGCCGGGCAGGTGCCTGTTGCAGGGTCAGGGACGGTAGGGTTAGCACCATGTGCAATGAGCAGCTGGGCTATTTGTGGGCAGCCCATCATCATCACCTGGCGGGATCAGGAGAAAAGAAAGAAATAATTATTACCACCTAATAACATGTGTACAGTATAACATGCTTACACCATTCATTCAGTAATTATGCAATGGGAACATTAACAAACACACACACACACACACACACACACACACACACACACACACACACACACACAATCTCTCTCTCTCTGTCTCTCTCTCTCTCTCTCTCTCTCTCTCTCTCTCTCTCTCTCTCTCTCTCTCTCTCTCTCTCTCTCTCTCTCTCTCTCTCTCTCTCTCTCTCTCTCTCTCTCTCTCTCTCTCTCAGGGTTTATGAATTATCGTTGTTTAATAATGCAAGTGAAACAGATCATTTTTAGGCCGATATTCAATAACCACCCAAAAAAATAAATATAAGATCATCAGGCGTATGTTCCTGATGTTTAACACATTCGCGGCCGAAAAACACGATTTCCGTGAACAACGTGGCAGATGAAACAATGAAACAAAATTCCTGTTAAGCCGCAGCAAGATTACAAATAGAAATACTGATATCCACAGCGCAGAAAGTGGAACTCTGCCCAGGGTGACACAAAAAGCCTTCAAATACACACAAAGAAAACTTGTGTCCACACTGGCGAATTTCACAATGAAATTGATGTAATTCACCAGCGTTGAATGCAGGAACAAAGGGATACTTTCCAATCTGCATCCACCGCTGGTCGGCCGTTTGTGGATAAAGTGAAATGAATCCAGCACAGTGCACAAGGAATCCGTTACCCTGAGGGATTATATGCCTGTTTTTATCTTTATCATGTCAGTGTACCCAATAAATGTACTACATTTTGCATTCCAAATGGTATTGCACTATATATATATTTCTATCAACTACCCTAGGAAATACTTAAGGAAGATCATCCTGGAGTGGAGAGAGATTGTTTTGACGTGCGCATTACTCTGCTTAAATGTGAGTAAACTGTATAAAAATAAAATCTTCCTCACCATATAGACAATGCTGCACTATGGTCCTTTTGTAAATTTATTTTTAGAGTAAAAGAACACCACTCCAAAGAATTGTTTTCACATCAATTTAATTGTGTAAGTTTTATTGTGAAATTCGCCAGTGGATACACAACTTTTTATTTATGTGTAAACCGCAGCAAGAGCTAGTTTATCGGAGCTGAATAGACCTGCAGCAATACAATTAACCCCCATAATTGATCGGAGGTAATTGAATGTCAACATTATAGGCTGCAAAAAAAACAAAAAAACCCCAAAACTTATCAGTGACCAAATTAATAGCTTGGTAAATGCTGAGAAATAAAATACTGAACTGGTGAGAAAAAAGATCTGGACATGGGATGCAACAGTGGTGGTTGATCACAGGATCCTTTTATCGTTAACCCTTTGAGTGCCAAGGGATTGGTTAAAATAGGTGCAATTATTACCTTATATAGGAAATACAATTTTTTTACACAACCTTTTTTTATTTTAATTTATGTAACAGATGTGAGCGACACTGCCATTTTTCGTGGATATTTTGCGCATCTCTCACAGAGATGTACACACGGGGGCGATAGGGGCTGAAATCGCTGGAAATATGTTCGCTGGCGACCATATTGCCAGTGATGGGAGTGTGCCCCGGTGATAAATCGCCAGGTGCGCGCTCCCGTTTTCAGCCCCGTTCTAATCGCTGGTCGCAGGAGCTTGCTCCTGCGACCAGCTGATTACCTCTGCGGCACCGCCGCATCCCCGGCAGAGGTTCCCTTTCATCAGCGACCATCTCTGGTCGCTGATGAAAAGGAGAAACTGAGCAATATATCTCCCCCGTCGTGTGTACGGGGCTTAAGGGTTATAGACAAAAAAAGTCCACTTCACAACAGCCAGCCAAGTGAAGAACACTTGCCAAGAGGTAGGTCCAGGCCTACCATTAAGAGAAGACTTCACAAAATCAAATACAGAGAGTTCACCAATGGGTGCAAACTATTCATAAGTCTCACCTGACATCAACCCAATCGAACATGCATTTAATTTGCTAACGATAAAACCAAAGGCAGGAAGACCCGCAAACAAACAACCTTAAAGCTGTGTACACACGGGGGCAATATGGGCTGAAATCGCTGGAAATATGGTCACAGGCGACCATATTGCCAGTGATGGGAGTGTGCCACGGCGATAAATCGCCTGGAGCGCGCTCCCGTTTTCAGCCCCATTATAATCACTGATTACCTCTGCGGCACCCCCAGCAGAGGTTCCTTCTCATCAGCGACCATCTCTGGTCGCTGATGAAAAGGAGACACTGGGCAATATATTGTATTGCTAGCAATATATTGCTGAGCAATATATCTCCCCAGTGTGTACAGGGCTTAAGACATCTGCAGTAAAGGCAGGGCAAAGTATACCAAATGAGAAAGCCCAGCATTTGGGGGTTATTCTGATTCACTCGGAAAGGCACAATCACTCTCTAATGGACAAAACCATATGCACTGCAGGTGGGGCTGATGTAACATGTGCAGAGAGAGATAGATTTGGCTGTTTTATTATTTCTGTGCAGGGTAAATACTGGCTGCTTTTTTAAATTTACATTGCAATATAGATATCAGTTTGAAGTACACCCACCATCCAAATCTACCTGTAGCTCTCTCTGCACATGTTACATCTTCCCCACCTGCAGTGCATATGGTTTTGTCCATTAGGGAGTGATTGTGCCTTTCTGAGTGAATCAGAATAACCCCCTTGGTCATATCCATGGGTTCCAGACTTCAGGCAGTCCTATCCTTCAAAGGATTCTCAACAAAGTATTAAAAATTGCCTTTTTACTTATGATTGATTATGATGTTAAATTGTCAAATCAGGTTGGACCCCATAAAACAAAGGACTGTGTAAGCATCCACAAGCAGTTTCTGGGTAACTGGGAAACCACTGGCATTTACCAACTGTAGCTTACAACATCTTGCTTTCTCAGAGTTGAATAGAGCTATTAATGTCTGCTAGGACCGTGATTGCACGGTCATTCTGCCATTGGCAACACTTTTTAATTTGACTGATGCTACTTTGAATTGTTAAGTGATTGCTTGTTATTAATTAATGAATTCATTACTAGATATTTGTATAGCACACACATATTCCACAGTACTTTTTAGAGAATATTTGGCCATTCAGATCAGTTCCTGCCCCAGTGGAGCTTACAGTCTATTTTCCTTACACATATACACGCACACACTAGGGATTTTTTGCCAATTTATCCTACCAGTACATTTTATTTTTTGTGTGTGTGTGTGCGCGTGAGGGGGGGCCTATTTACCTGCAGAAAACTCACTGGGAAAATAAATAAACTCCACACAGAATTTTTTCCTACTTTTTAAGTGAAAAGGAAAAATACAATGAAAGTCTCTTCAGGGAGTGGACACAGAGAAATCCTTATATGAGGACACACATTTCTTAGGCTTAACTAATGATAGTTTGAATCTAGGCAGTACTTTAAGGTTGGACAGGAACAGAATAGAAAATAATAAAAGCTTATAAAAAAGTGCTGGGCTTCCGACTCTTGCTGAAGACATCTGCTTTCCCTCTTTAACTCATTGATTGAATGGACTGTTCCTCCCCAACCCACTATTACTGTAGCCAAAATGGTGATTTTTTTCTGAAACCTGAGAAGGATCACATTTATGTAAAAACATTTAGACCTATTTTGCATTTAAACCAATATTTTCAATTACTTACTATTTTTTTTGCATTTTTACCTTCAATGCTTTTATACCACAAGTCACACACTATTACGTATGCGATTTGCAGAAAATGTGCGATTTTGGCAGTTTTTTACCATAAATCACAAAGGTTTCAAAATCGCACCCTATTAAACATCACCTATTGTATTAGTGGCAACAGTGGGTTCAATGTCAATGTGATTTAGTATAAAACAGGAGGTGTCACATATCACATTAAAACAAAGGTGTTAGGTTTCAGATAACTGACAGTGCAGATACTACAAATATGAGTAATACTGTATAAGTGGTTTGAATGGAGTCCGGAAAAAGTCAGAGCAATTGAAGAGAACAGCTCTAGAAACAACAGAACTTTGTGTCAGACAGATTAGAAACAAACCACTAGGGAAAGTGCGCCAATCCCTAAACAGGTGGGGAGACTTGTGAAAAAAAATTGTTTTTATGGAATACAATCACACTCAGAAAATGGAGAATAGTATACCTGGATAAGCAGGAGATTAATGGTCCCCATACACTTGTGCAACTTCTCAAAGGGGAGAAGTTGTACGTGATCCCCCTCGAACCAACGGGATCTTCATGAGTGTCAGGAACATATGCGATACGTTGCATGTCTTCCTTTTGCATGTGATATATTGCATACGATCTCAGCAAGTGTTGCTGTTGGCTTTCCTATCCGGTTTTGGCACAGCAGGTTGACGGGGGTTTAGATTGACCATGGTATGGTCGACCACCCTTAGTCGACCCGGCTTAGTTAGATGCATGAAGGTAGTCAGCGGCTGCTAGAGTGGCAGTAACGCTAGTTAGACACCAGCAGCTGATCGGTAGTATCAAGGTCAACGGACACATGGTTAATGGGACTTTTTTCAGGATTTGTTGGTGCTGAATGTTACAGGGGTCCCCTGGGACACTGTACATGTGCACAGTGTCCCCTTGCATGGATTGCTACACTCGCCATGCTTCAGGCACAGTGTGTCACTATGCTTGGCACATTATTATTGGGGCATCACAGATGGTGAAATGGGCAAATCCATGTGCACTGCAGGTGGGGCAGATGTAACATGTGCAGAGAGTTAATTTGGGTGGGGTGTGTTGACACTGAAATCCAAATTGCAATATAAAAATAATGCAGCCAGTATTTACCCTGCACAGAAACAAAACAACTCACACAAATCTAACTCTCTCTGCACGTCACATCTGCCCCACCTGGAGTGCACATGGTTTTTTGCAATTTTGAGAACAAATTTGTACTGCAATCAGATCTTAATAAGGGCCTACATATAATGGTTGGGGGAACAAAGTAACATAACATTCTATGGGGCATATGTCATAGGGCTTAAGTTTGCCAGAGGTATAGAATAAAAAGTGGCGATTGCTTCTAAAAAAAGTCTGAGATCATCTGGAATCGTGCACCTCAGGCAAACTCGGGCCCTCAAACAAATGCCCTCTATTTTTCCCAAGTTCCTGCACATTTGTTTCTCCATCACGTGTCTAAAGGGCCATACACATGGGGCAAATTCAGCCCCATTGAAAAGCAATCTAATACTAGATCACGTATGCTGTGTACACACGGGGGCGATAGGGGCTATAATCGCTGGAAATATGGTCGCAGGCGACCATATTGCCAGTGATTGGAGTGTGCACCAGCGATAAATCGCCGGGTACGCGCTCCCGTTTTCTGCCCCATTGTAATCGCTGGTCGCAGGAGCTTGCTCCTGCGACCAGCTAATTACCTCTGCGGCTCCCCCAGCAGAGGTTCCTTTTCATCAGCGACCATCTCTGGTCGCTGATGCAAAGGAGACACTGGGCAATATATTGCTCAGGAATATATTGCTAGCAATATATTGCTGGGCAATAAATCTCCCCCCGTGTGTACGGGGCTTTAGAAATGGAGCACAGATTGCTCTGTGTATGGCCACCAACAACAGCGATGCATGTTCGCATGCGCCGCTATTGCCTCACTAGATTTTGATGGCATGCAGTATTAATCTAGTAATTGGCAGTGACAGATTGCTCAGCACACATTGCTGGTTCAGTGCAGTGTGATGAGTGATCTGTGCAGAGCAACTTATGCTTAACAAGATGGCTCAGCACAACATTCCCATCACCATTTGTATACAGGTATTTAGGCTGTGTACACACAGGGCAATTATTCTGGGTGATTTTAATTACATCGTCAAAAATTATGAAAGTGGTAACAAATAATTCGATTCAATACGAACATAAAACAAAAACAAAACAAAACAAAACAAAACAAAAAACAGCTGAAAGTAATCTCTGAAAAAATCTCAATGCATTCATACTAATCATCATTAGCATGTTTATGATCATTTGAATCTATGGCTCATCAGTGAGTCTTGGACACTAATTCTGTTCAAAGCATAAAAAAAATAATCTTCATACAAGTACAGTGAGTCATGAATACAAATTGACACTATAAATGTATTATGATTTATTTTCTTACTACCTGTACAATCTTGTGAGCTATAAACATTTAATTTTAGATAGAATACGTTTTTTTTTGGTACTTGTTTCCTAGCACGGCGCCCGTCGCGTCCCATCGCATACCATAACTTAAGGTATGCGATGGGACCCGACCGACCCGACTGACACAATTTTAGCCGTTTCCTGTACAATTAAAAAATCGGTCGCATCGCATGCCATTATAATGGCATGCAATGCGATGCGACGTGACTGACCCGATTTTGCCATTGGACCCAATGTTAAATTGTACTGGAGACCCGATTTTACATTGGATCCAATGTTAAATGCCCCCCAGACCTGATTTTTAAGTGTATACCCACCCTGATGCTTAATTATGAGGTCATATGCCCCCCCCATTGTTAACGCCACTCCACGATCAACGCCAACCCAAAGCGTGGTGAGCACAGTGAGCCCGCGAGGGGCAGCGGTACACGTCCTCTGACCATTTCATACCCCAACTATCCACATCGGTGTGGAGTTGATTTTATATAGTGTGGCGAGCGCAGCGAGCCACCGAGGCCGAAGCATGGCTAGCGCAGCAAGCTCCGCGAGGGGACGGCTAATACCTGTGATGTAATGTGCGTCCCCTCGCGGGGCTCACTGTGCTCGCCACGCTTCGGCCTCGGTGGCTCGCTGCACTCGCCATGCTTCGGGTTGGCGTTGATCGTGGGGTGGCGTTAACAATGGGAGGGCATTTGACCCATCAGGGTGGGTATACAATGAAAATTTGGATCTGGGGGGCATTTAACATTGGGCCCAATGTAAAATCGGGTCTCAGGGACCATTTAACATTGGGTACAATGTAAAAATCGGGTCGGTCGCGTCGCATCGCATCGCATGTGATTTTTCAGACCCGATGGCATACAATTGAAATTGTGGGTGCCGTGCTAGGAAACAAGTACCTTTTTTTATAAAAAACACAGAAACAGTAATCAGGGAAAAACTTGTATCAAAAGTAATTACAAAGCAACACAAAATAACACTGCCAATCAGCTGTATACTGTACATAAAATGTTGTACCCGACATTAAAGTGAAAGTAACTCACTTCAAAGGCGGCAACAAATTTTAAGGAGTACACTCAAGTCATCAGGCAAGTATCTCTCAGGGCTAATACGTTTGGTAAATAGACCCAAGGCTGCCGTCCTAATGAGAATAATTTCGACTTTGATCTTTTGCAGTAGACATAGTTCATATCTCCTGATCTAGTCTATTATGAAACAGCCCTTATACATAAAATCATGTGGCAGATACAGTGTATGCACAGTTTACGTTAGAATGTGCTTGATAAATAGAACCAGAAGTTCCAGCTTGCCATCTGTGTAGCACAATATGCAAAATAAACAGGCAGCTCTGGTGCACTGCTCAAACAAATATACAAAGCATTACTTTCATTAAACGTCAATAAATAAGAAAAATCCCCATATCGCAAACCTTATGGGTCTGAGGTTACAGTCAGATATGGAGAGAATAACAGCAGATGATGAAGATATATGCAGCAATTCTCCATCATAAATATGGGAGATAACATTTGCTTCACACAGTATTCCCTGAAAATACCCTGGGTATTTTCAAGGAATATCCTTCAAAAATGTAATGGTAAAAGGGCCCATCAGACACAACGAACAGAGGAGTTGTATTTGATACATTAACAAGAAACATTGTATGGAGTTTCTAAAATACAGCTGAACACTGAACAATTTACCACACATATTAACATGCCGAAACACAGGGAGGGATTTTCTAATACCTCCCGCAGCACATCGCCGGCACTCGCAGTTTTAATAATCTCATATGTTACTGCATATGCGATTATTAAAACTGCGAGTGTCGGCGATGTGCTGCGGGAGGTATTAGAGAATTATTAACGCCAAAGCGATAATCGGCGATGTGCTGCGGGTCCCCCCTCCCTCCCTGAACCCTCACATGGCTGTGTGAGGGCTCCTTTTCGTTCTCCCTGCACCTGGAAGCTGTGCAGGGAGGAGGAGATCACTAGTCCGGGCAGCACAGCAGGAGGCTGCCCGGACACAGGTGAGGGGGGTGCGTCGCGAATCGGCGGGGGGCGCAATGGGCGGCGGGGGACGTGAAGGTAAGCCCATAGGCTTCCATGGGTTTACGCCATCTAGAACTGGCGTAACCCCTCCCAGTAAAGCCCCGGCCGGTGGGGCTTTGCTGCATATGAAAATGCGGTAAAAACCCCGAAAACAGGGTTTTTACCACATTTTTAGCTTGCTGAATCTTGCCCACAGTGTGCAAAAATTGTTATATAAAACAGGTTCATTGTATAACTGGGAATTATAGCCCTAGATAGCTGCGTCTTCTGGTACCTTCGTGGGTGGTATAAATGACGCTTGGAGTTTGTTACGCAAAAGGTCTGGGTACTTGTGTAGTTTCACGGCGCCAGCATGGCGACGTGAAACTACACAAGTACCAAGGTCTGCACCAACCCTGCAATATGCTTATTGTGATCTCTAGGTTTCTGCTGTTTTTTTTATTATTATTTATGTGTGGACTTATACTTTCTGTAATGATCAAATCCTTGTACAATGTACCAAGTTTCTGATGACTGTAAAGCAGGGTTGCCGACTTTAAGATTCTCCTCTCCGGGAGAAGCCCGGAGAGGAGAGTTTCAGCAGCCGCTCAGGGGGCGGGGCTTACGAGTGACATCACTAAGCCCTGCCCCCATGCTGTTAAAGGAGCGAATTCACGGATCTCCGTGCAGGGGGCGGGGCTAAAATGACGCGATTTTGCTGTTTTAGCTCCGCCCCCTCCTCTGAGACCCGAGGATTGCGGCATTTTAATGCCGCGATCCGGGGGTCAGCGAGGGTCCCCCCTGAATCCGGGAGGGTTGCCCACCCTTCCGGGGGCCGGGAGGGGGTACCCGATTTTCGGGAGACTCCCGGAAATTCCGGGAGGGTCGGCAACCCTGCTGTAAAGCAACTTTTGAGTCCTATGGGAGAACAGCGCTATATTAAAAAAAATCTTCTATTTTTTTATTATTACAGAAGGGAGCAGGGAGACCGGCACTCAGGTCTGCAGGTGGAGCCCAGATGACTTGCTCAGGTGCCCTCTTTACAAGAGGGTGTGAATCCTCAAGGAATATAGCGTGGGGAATAAGCGGCACTCAGAGGCTGTGCAAACGGTGAAACCAAGTGGAATATTTATTCCATGTGCAGAGACCATACGTTTCGGAGCTCGCAGGCTCCGTCGTCAGTGGAGCCTGCGAGCTCCGAAACGTATGGTCTCTGCACATGGAATAAATATTCCACTTGGTTTCACCGTTTGCACAGCCTCTGAGTGCCGCTTATTCCCCACGCTATATATATATATATATATAGATATATATATATATATACATATATAGGTACTTTCCTAGCACGGCGCCCACGATATTCAGTCGCATGGCATTTTTTCATCGCATCACATCGCATGCCATATGGCCGTATGCGATGCGATTTTAAATTGTATAAGCCCCCTAATGGGTTTATTCAATATTAAATGTCCCCCAAATACGATTATAAATTGTATAAGCACCCGAATGGGTGCTTACAATGTTAAATGCACCCCCACGCTACCCCAACTGAGAACATTAACGCTTTACACCGTCGTACTGGGCTCCGCCCCTTTAACCTATGAACGCATTTATAGCATGTAATATGGTTTGTATTATATGGTGCTGCTGTTGGTAATAATGCAGCTGTGCTACCCCCTGGCTTTATTGATATATACCGTGTTTCCCCGATAATTAGACCTACCCCTATAATAAGCCCTACCCCAGATTTTGAAAATAAGACCTATGAAATTTCCCATGTATTTTTTTGCAGTTGTCAAAGTGTAGCCCTGCTCAGCCCTGCTCAGCCCCGCTCACCTCGCCTGTACGGTAATACCGCGGCTCCCGTTCCCAGGGATGCATTGCGGTAGGCGCGGCGTGACGTCACGCCGCGCACATCACACCGCGCACATCACGCGGCTGCTGAACAGTGCACACAGCGCCGACGGGGCCATCAATACCGGTACTGTACCGTACGGAGATCCAGTAAACAAACAGGTGGGGGCATGTGGAAGATGGATGACTGGGATGGGAATTTTGAGATGGTGGACTGGGGCATTTTTTTAAAGGAGCAGTGGGGCATTTTTGTCAAGGTCTATTAAAATAAGCCCTCCCCCGAAAATAAGACCTATGGTCTTTTTTGAGTGAAAAAAATAATAAAACAGTGTCTTATTATCGGGGAAACACGGTATGTATACATATGCCAGTGTTCCTGGTGGCATTGCCTGTGCACCCAGGCAGGGCTGTCAGCAGCAGCACTTCGCGCCACTCCTCCTTCCTTCCCACACTAAGGTAATTTCCCCTGTGTGAGCGCACATGACAGAGGTGACAGCCCTGTACCCTCCGCCTGCTGCAGCAGCCAACACCACCACCACACCTAGCAACACAGCTGACAGGACGTGGCAGGACATTCCAATGGCTGTTGCTGCCGCCGAGGAGGGCAGCAGCAGTACAATAGCAGCTAGGCTGCAGGTGTGGCTGTAGCATCATTGATTCCTCACCCAAGGGGTGGGCAGTAGTCCTAAGCACTAGCAGGGTGCACTGAGAGGGGCGCAACTTGCAGCTGTGCATGTGTCCTGGGCGGAGGTAGTGGTTGTGTAAGTGATCCTGCATGATGATGGGGCTGGCAGCGTGGCCAGCTCATGCACTTAGTGCAAGCATGCACCATGTATGGGGTACCCCCAGCATGAAATGCTGCTATTACAGGAGCACAGCTGGTGAGCGCATGGCTGCAGCCCTGTGCCTGGGCACACAGGGCAGGAGTGATGTAATAGTGGTCCCCCCACACAGAGAGAGGGGATTAGACACAGAGAGGGGATTAGACAGAGAAAGTGGGGTGAGAGAGGGAGGGTCAGGCAGAGAGGGAGAATGAGAGAGAGGGGAGTTCTGGGCAGAGGGAGAGAGAGGGGTGAAAAAGGAGGGGGCAGACAGAGAGAGAGAGAGAGAGAGAGAGAGAGAGGTTGAGCAGAGAGACAGGTGAGAAAGGGGTAGGGAATTGAGCTTACAGAGAGGCGTGAGTGTGTGGGGGGTTAGGGACATAGAGAGAGAGGTTGAGCAGAGAGACAGGTGGGGAGGGTGGGATGGAGCAGACAGAGAGGGGTGAGTGTGTGTGTGTGTGTGTGAGGGGGTCAGGCACAGAGAGAGAGAGAGGTTGAGCAGAGAGATAGGTGAGAAAGGGGGAGGGAATTGAGCTTACAGAGAGGCATGAGTGTGTGTGTGTGATACTCAGTGGGACGCCGGAGCGGGCAGCGGGTGCTGACGCTTTAACTAGCTGGCGGTGGCGGCGAGTGCTGACCTGGTGGGACGGGCAGTGCAGTGGCGGGTATTAGATTTTTAAAATACCTGTCAAATGACTGGCCGTTCTCTGATTGGCTGAGAGCTAGGCCAGTCATTTGACAGGTATTTTAAAAATCTAATACTCGCCAGTCCGCCACTGCACTGCCCGTCCTGCAGTGCTGCTGATCACAACGCCCGGCCAGGTCAACACTCGCCGGCGCCGCCAGCTATTTAAAGTGTCAGGACCCGCTGCCCGCTACGGCGTCCCCCATATGAGCGCTGCTGGTCCCACTGCTCCCCCGGTCAGTCTGGAGGTCGGACGTGATCTTATGTGCTGACCGTCCGACCTCCCTGTTCCGATCCGATGCGCGATTGGATCAGATGTCACACATCTGCGATTTTGGGACGATTTCACCCAAAGTGCCTAAATCGGATGAAATTATCCCAAAATCGCCTAGTGTATGGGGGCCTTTACTTTCTGGTTGAATACCCATTTCCAATTTGGTACTTGTATATTATCAGGGCGCCCACGAAATCGGCCAAAAATCGGCCGCAAATCTCATGCAAAAATCAGATGCGATTTAGCAGCCGATTTTTGGCCGATTTCCGGCCGATTTTCCGCGTTTTCCGGCTGATTTGCATGCTATACCATCATTGCACACCGTCCACTAGCCACGCTTCAGGCTGACTTGATAATGGGGGTGGGAACTTGTTTCCTAGCACAACACCCCCGATTTCAATCGTAGTGCATCGCATCGCATGCAATATAGCGGCATGCGATGCGATGCAATTCGATTTTTAATTGTAAAAGCACCCTGATGGGTGCTTACAATGTTAAATGCACCCTCATTGTCAACGCCACCCCCACTATCAATGCCAACCCGAAGCATGGCGAGCCCCCCGCGGAGCGGCGGTACGCGTCCTCCGACCTTTTCATACCCCCACTATCCATGTCGGCGTAGAGTTGATCTTAGATAGTGTGGCGAGCGCAGCGAGCCACCGAACCCAAAGCGTGGCGAGCACAGCGATCTCCGCGAGGGGACGCGGAATACATGTATGTGGATAGTGGGGGTATGAAAAGGTCAGAGGACGCATAACGCCGCCCCTCGCCGGCTCACTGCGCTCGCCACGCTTCGGGTTGCCGTTGATAGTGGGGGTGGCGTTGACAATGGGGGTACATTTAACATTGTAAGCACCCATCCTGGTAGGTCGAAATCCTGAGACATTGGTCTTAGGCCCAACCCTGGAATTTAGGCTGGTGAGAAAGGGGTATTAGGGAGCCAATCCTGGGTTCCCAGGTATCCAGGGATTAAGCATTTTTCAATCCTGATTTCCGAGATTGAAAAAATACGCAGGGATTGGCTTCCCTAATAAATTGGAGCCCTCTCCAGCTTCTAGACTGGTAAATAGATTCCTGAGCTATTCCCAAAATAATTATTTTAAAATGTACTCCTGTTAAGAGGGCATGCATTGCCTGGGTTTATCATAAAGGAGTGGGGATAGATTATGATAGATTACATAGGTAGGAAATAATAATAATAATAATAATAATAATAATAATAATACCACTTTCCCACTGCCTAAACGGGTAATGACCCGTTATTTAAAACAGGTTTTTAAACAGTTAAGAGCCATAAAGACCCTTTCCCACTGCAGCTTTTAAATGGTAAATTTACCATTTAAAAGCCATTTTTGTCACATTCACACTTCCGTTTAAAAATCCGTTTAACCCAAAGTAATGATGGGGGGTTTAAAAAAATGGCGTGGGGTCCCCCCCCCACTGCCGTAACCAGCACCAGGCTGAAGAGCCGGGACTGGTATTAAAAAATCAGGAAAGCAGGCAAATAGGGCTTCGCTGATTTTTAAAAACCAGACCCTGGCTCCTGCAATGGGGCTGGTTTCCAAAATACCAGGAACCCCGGACTCTGCAGCCCTGGAGCCCCGGACCCAGGACCCCGTACCCAGGGAACCTACCTACGGGCTCAAGATAGGTAAGTATCAGTATGTGTGGGCTTTGGATGTGTTAAAGTTTTATTTTTAATGGGTGTCAGTGTGTTTATTTAACTACTTTTACCGTGTAACTACAAGTGCCAGCGGACCCTTTAATGCCTTGCATGCTGGAGCCTGGGGCTGGTTTTAAAAAACCAGCGAAGCCCTATTTGCCGGGTTTCCTGATTTTTTAATACCAGCCCCGGATCTGCAGCCTGGTGCTGGTTATGGCAGTGGGGGGGGGGGGGGGGGGGGGGGACCCAATGCCGTTTTTTTAAACGGGTAGAACAGAGCCATTCTCACTGCATAGAAAATGGCTCTGAAACGTGTAGGACTCTGCTTTTTAAACGTTTTGAAATACTGGTTATCATTAACCGGTAAATCAACTATAATGGCACTTTCCCACTGCAGCCTTAAACATTTTGAAGAGGGGAAAAAACGGCAATATACCGTTTAACAAGTACGGTGTGAAAGGGGTATTATTGTGTAGCACTTTTCTCCTAATAGGACTGAGTGCTTTACATTTATATTTACAGCACAAATACAAAACAAGCAGTAACAGTGAATATTAGTGAAATTGGTACGTTTTGAAACTATAATTGAAAACCAGGCCTAATTGGGTACAGCACTTTTGATTATAATTAAAGTAATGCCTTTGACAAAGGATCTTAGTAATACATTTACTGTATACTGTTTCAGGAAAAATAGGAATAAACACAATAATTTAAAACCACTGGGTACCAACAGACAAATAAATACAGCATAAGGCCCAATGCTTGTATGCTTACAGTATATTAGCACATCATATTAATTTTCATTAAACTGAGATAGACTGTGTGCCACAGCTCTACACCAGTGAGGGTATATAAAGACTTATACACCCAGGTCATATAAAAAAAAAAAAAATACATATATTTTCTTGCAGACTTGCCTTCAGTGTAAAAATTCTAATACTGGATATTCAAAGCAAATACACTCACAAAATCATGTACAGGAAATTCAAAAGCACTTTCAGTTTCTGAAGCGAGTTTCAGTTTCTGAAGGAATCTGCAGCAATAAACAGACAGACATTAATTGCCACCTTTATCGTTGGAATGGCATCAGTGTTCAAACCATCACAGAGGCTACTAAAGTACAGTACATGGGAACATGACCGATTCCATTAGGTACAAAATGCTCTGTTCCCGAGCTTCCCTGGTAATGTATGATCGGCATCACTTGTGTTAACTAGTTTAATAACTGTATTATTCATAAGAAAGGCGTGTCAATCATATAAGAGGGGAGTCCTGGAACAGAGCATTTTATACCTAATTAAAAGGGTCATGTTGCAGAGTATGTGGGAAACTACCTTAAGTTAGTGCGGTGACACACCTCCTCTCCACTCCCTTGCTCTACCTCGCCAGGCTTGTGCAGGTGTCAGATCATGTGCTTACACACACACAGAAAATCTTATGGGTGCAGCTGTACAGTACACTGTTGCGCAGCACAAAATGTCAGGAGTAAAACTATAGATTTGTCCAACTCCTCATTAACAGTATAATTACAGATACGCAGATCAGACAGATGATGTGTATATTGTAACCTATTTAATCTTCTAAATGCTGCTGGCACACGGCAAGTTCGCACTTCATAAAAAAAAAACCACTATGTGAACATTTTGCATGTAAGGATAATATATTACATGATAAACATAGGCGTGGAAGTCCTGTGCCGAATATCAAGATCGTTAACATTATTAACATGAGGTGTTTGGAGCGGCATAATGTAACATCAATTTCATACAATTGTAATCTGAATTCATCAACATATTTACTTTTATTTATTTATTTATTGACAGTTATTCATTCATTTTGCTGACATACATTACACAAACACACAAATCAAATCAAATCGAATAATTAAATCAATCAATTAGAATTAATGGGTAAATGTCTCACCTTCGCCTCTTAAGTACGTGACATATTATCCAGTATATACCTATTACATCTGTGTATCTATGATAGTAACTGGGGTACCACTCCCGTACATGCATACGCATAAACAGTAACATCAACCATTACACTCACAGCTATGATGTCTGTACCCTGTGTATGAAATTGTGTACCTGTTTACTTACACATATAATACTTACTGATTACTATTTGTTAACTTGTGTTTATTTTCGGCTTGTATCGTACATTATATATTTTATGACCATGACAAATATGTGGTGTTATTCATATATTATATATTATTCATATTCATATATAGCCAAATAATTACAATACATAATTCATGTACAATGTGTAATAAATATCTACATATGTAAAGGTGTAGATCAAAAACCTGTATACTAGAATTGGTACAAGTGTAAAATATTAATACTTCATTTCAGAGATTCTTTTAATGAACAGTAAAGGCACACACATACAGTCTAACATGTGCAAATGAATTGTAGGTAGCAATGTGAATGTAATCCGTTAAAACGTCCTTTCAGTTGATTTTGGTAAGTTTAAATTTAGCTTCGTCTGAACAAAATGTAACGAAGCAGCCAAAACAAAGAAAATATAATTAAATAAAAATAAGAAAAATGTTATCTATGTATCTTTGTATAAATCACATACATTAACTATTTTAAAAATGTCTATATTTAAAATTCATCACTAAACATTTAATCATATGTAACTATAGATCTGATCTAAGAGGCGGTCATATGAGTTGTATAATTAATTCTCTAACTATGCAATGCTGATAAATATGTCCATATAGCTATATTGCAAATAACTAAATATCTATAGATAGATAGATAGATAGATATATAGATAGATAGATAGATATGTAAACATCTATTTATAGATGTGCGGATCTCAGCCAATCAAAAAACTATAAAACAGACGAGAGAGGCTTAATTATCAACCTCTCAGTGCTTTTTATGTACTATCTGCAGGACCTAGTGCATTAAAAGCGGTAAAAGCTTGATAATAGACTCTTGCCTGCTCTGTCAATTTGGGAGTGCCGGACCCTGTATTTCGTGTGTATATGTGTGTCTGCCTGTCTATCTCTCTCTCTCTCTCTCTCTCTCTCTCTCTCTCTCTCTCTCTCTCTCTCTATCTATTTAGCAAGCTATGTATGTATGTATGCATATATATATATATATATATATATATATACAATTTATTTCTATAATCTAACTAACTAGCAAGCTACAATATGTTTATCTATCTATCTATCTATCTATCTATCTATCTATCTATCTATCTATCTATCTATCTATCTATAGATATACATATATATATATATAGATATACTATATTATCTATCTCTCTCCCTCTCTCTATAGCTATATATAATCTATCTATCTATCTATCTATCTATCTATCTATCTATCTATATATGGATATATATGGATATATATATATATATATGAAACTGTAAATAAATAAAATAAATAAATGAATCTATATATATATATATATATATATATATCAAAAGAAAGGGTACCCTTTCACTGCGCTAAAGTAATGTTAAAAGTTGGGCAGCAACTATGCATGTTCCCCCTGTTAGTGGGGAAAAAGGGGGAAAATGACAAACAAGAAACAAAGTGCGCCCTATTTAGATATGTCCACCACCATAAGAATTTGTGACAATATAAATCACAATACAACAGATTTATTATAATATAAATATAAAAAGATAATAAAACATTCTGTTCATCTGTGTGGAGTCATATATTCAACCACGGTCAACAGGGTGTCCTTGTACTGTTGACCGTGGTTGAATATATGACTCCACACAGATGAACAGAATGTTTTATTATCTTTTTATATTTATATTATAATAAATCTGTTGTATTGTGATTTATATTGTCACAAATTCTTATGGTGGTGGACATATCTAAATAGGGCGCACTTTGTTTCTTGTTTGCCATATATATATATATATATATATATATATATATATATATTTATATATATAGTCTTGACAAAGGACCGGCACTGCCCACCATTCCATGTTTTAGCTTGCCCGGGTGCTCCTTCAGTAGTGAGGTTGCCCCCGCACACATACAGCAATCATAAAGAAGGACGTCACTCCAGGTCTTGGTGCAAAAATACCGTGGTTTTACTTGTGCCTACGGCGTTTCGGGCAAAGCCCGTCTTCAGGACATACTCCGAGTATGTCCTGAAGACGGGTTTTGCCCAAAACGCCGTAGGCACAAGTAAAACCACGGTATTTTTGCACCAAGACCTGGAGTGACGTCCTTCTTTATGATTGCTCTATAGAGAGAGAGAGAGAGAGAGAGATATTCACTGAGATAGATAAATAGATCTATATATATATATATATATATATATATATATATATATATATATATTTATAGACATATAGATAGATAGATAGATATTCACATATAGAGATAGATAGATAGATAGATAGATAGAAACTGATTTTCACTTGCTTGTCACAGGTTCCAAACTAGGACTACATATATTACTTGCTATGCGTGTATTCTGGTTGAAGTGTATTACATATACTGTATGTTTTGTTGTATGTATGTATGCACATGATATGATTCTGATTGTACTAATTCCAGTGAAAACACATAATATGATCAGCAAATGACTGACTTGCGTCATCCCCAAAGTCACTTACCTGAATGGGGGTCCTTCCATAGGAGTTGGTGGAATTGGGATTTACCCCACCCTCCAGCATCTCTCTCACCCGCTGTACCTCTCCCCTGGCCGCTGCCGTGGATAATCTGTCTGCCTCAGAGGCCATGGTACACTGCCATGCATGTATAAGTGAGAGCTCCTATAGCTGGTACATCAGCAGCAGCACCATATCCTGTCCATACACAGATCGCCCTCTGCTGTCATCATGGGCAACATGCTTCACACAACTCAGAAGTATCGGTGGCAGTTATATACAGTACATGGTGGATATCCATGTATCACTTCCTCTCACAGCCTGGGTGCTGCTGCTGCTGTTTAGCCCAAGTCATCTGTGGGCGGATTGTCCCCTACTAGACGCGCTGCATGTACTGACTTGCCCATGGATGTCACACTGGTGACTGGGGAAATAACAGCTGATTGTCTATTTATATCTGCACTAGTCACCTGCCCTCTGCTGGAGAAACGGCGATATGAACGCTCTCATATCAGACAGTGATGTCATTGTTTAGTAAAAAAGGACGACTTTGAACTTTCGGGTTCCTGTGTCCGTGTTTTATTTTGGCAGCAGCCAGCTGCTCTGCTCTGTTCGGAGGTAAACGTTTCATATGTTTTTACACACACTGATGAATGAGGTACAAGTATCATTTAACTTTAACATGTGCAGCTAGCAATACTAAGAGATGATGCATAGGAAGGTACTTCCTCATCTTTGCGGCCACAGCTTACGCCAGTTATGTTAGTCGTGTTCAGAATAGCACCATTGTCCCCTCACAGGCTCACTTCGCTCTCCACACTTTGGTCTCGGTCTCTCACTCTGCTCGTCACAACTTTACTAAGGGTAGTAGATGGTGGCGTGGACCGAGGATCTATTATATAATCTCCCTGAAACTCGATTTCAAAAGTAGGCAAGTATGAACCATGTGCACTGCAGGTGGGGTAGATGTAAAATGTGCAAAGAGAGTAGATTTTGCTGATGTGTGTTTTAAAACGAAATCTAAATTGAAGTGTAAGATAAAGCAGCCAGTATTACCCAGCACAGAAACAAAATTTGCTAAACAAATGTGTGTGACATCACTAAGCCCCTCCTACATTCCACAAAACACCACACCAAAATGATTTAATTTGCGCAATTGTAGCCCCGCTTTCTAATTGCATATAAACAGTATGGGAGCACTCTTGTGATGCTGCTGGTCTAGAATAAATAAATAAACCAATTATTTATACTTTATTATGTTACAGACTGCAGCCCCCCCCAAACACAAACAACCTGACATATAATACACTTGCTTTAAACTGCTTTTCTGATTAGCAATATTGTAGCTAGCAATTAAGTATCAGGAGCTTTGATACTTTATAACATCTATAGTATCAACAACATACAGGTTTGATCATGCAATATAATAAAACTTTAGGCTTTATTGTAGGTGTAGTGAAATAGTTCCTTAGGGAGTACTTCCATTGCATGTAATGAATGAATAGAGCAATTGCACCATCCGTTATAAATATTTTGTGTTCCCTTCTTTCCTTTAAAAGTATGAATATAGCCACAATTTGTATCAAAGAAAGTTCCCAAGTGTGAGTTTTATCTGTACCAAACAGTTAGGTGTGTCTGCATTAATAATTACCCACTGATGGGTCACAATGTGTCAGATCCAGGCGTTTAGGCAGTGGATATCACCGCATAGGTGTCTGCCTCCAGCACTTGGCAATTTACCAGTTCCAGGTAGTCAGCTCAGGGTGGTCAGTGGCCGGAGCCTCTGTTTGTGCCTCTGGGTCTGCTTACAGTGCTAAGTGATTTTTGGCTTTTCCCAGGGTTGTGCAGCAAGTTATTGTAACTGCACAGACCTCCGCGATCAAAGGTTTATTTTTGCACTGTCTGTAGCTCTTGGGGGTAGCAAGCAGGGATTTGCTGTGCTCTCCTAGCCAGCAGGAGCATACACGGTGGTGCAATGTTGTGTATGCTACTGACCGCTTGTGACGTGGGCTGACGCATTTCTCAGCTCACCACGATGTGTAGCCATTTCTTCAAGAGTTACACTAGAACAATTTTGCACAATTTTGGCTGATTCCGACCATTCGGGTCGATATATATTGTCAGAAAAGTGCCACATCGTATGTGTTTTTCATCCAATTCATATCAATCGCATGAGATATATCTTATGCAAAAAAGACACCAAAGTACAAAATCATATGGAATCACTCCCAGGAAGGTCCAGGGGGAGTTCTAGGGAAATTGCATCTGACTTCAGTTTCAGATATATTTGTAGTGTATGAAGGCCTATAAGTATAGCAGAAAATCAACAGCAGTTTGCTCTCAATGGTCTGCATGTACACCATTAGAACAAACTTGCGTTGTGAAAAACCTATGGACCTGCTGTGCGAATTAGCAGCGCCCAGCGAACAGGTAGATGCTTCCCAGCTATAATGAAATCCCACATTGCGGATTAATGTGCTTGCTGTGTATACTGCTAGTGAAGAATTTGCAGCTGAGCAAAAATGTAAAAATCCATTTGGTAGAGGCGCACCATTGAATGATTTTTCCATTGGGCACCAATCATCGCAAACTCAGAGTATCCAGAGACTTATGCGGCTTCTGCGATGAATACAAGCATATCCATCTCAAAGCTGCCCTCCCTTAAAATACTTGGGGATGCCTGCCCTTTGCTAGACACGCCAAGTGATTTTCTGACACACCTGCATTTTTCCTGGCACTCCCACTAAACGGGCAGTCACCACCCCCAGACGCTGGCTTTCTGTCAATCACAATGTGAATGTATAGCAAAGGAAAAAAGTATCATTATTTCTTCGCTAGCTGGTTTTGCGCACACGTATTGCAGCCTAGATACATGTAAGTAAGTTTTATTTATATAGCGCACTTTCTCCAACAGGACTCAAGCAATTTACAGACATCAAAACTATGCACATAAAACATATGATTTTGGTAGTACAGCAATAGATAACCCTCAAAGATATAAAAGAAAGCAATGTAGACACAATGTAGTGTTGTTGCAGGCATTTTGGATAATAACTTAATAACTTCCATTAGTTGAGTATTCCACCCTAACAAGGTACCAGTTGAGGCAGCCATCTTAGGCGCACTGCATAGGATTACCCTGGGTGGAATAGCTTATCCCTAGAATAAATGAGTCAAAATGTAGTGAGTGCTGTGTAGTTTAAGGCCCCAATAAGTCATTTCCATGTTTTTTTCCATCCCATCCACAGATGAGGCAGCCATGTTGTGCGCACTATGAAGGTTGCACTGTGGTAGGTGAGCTATATAAGGACCCAATGCAGATATGGGAAAATGGATGCTTGTGTAGTAGTATGATATACAGTGTATGGAAACATCCACGTGAAGCACATCCTACCCACAGAGGAACCATCTGAGGCAACTAGCTGGGGTGCATTGTGTAGGTAATCGCTGGCAGGGTGTGCAATCAATGGAGGTATACATTACAGGAATAGCACACTGTGAGGTAGAAATACACTGTTGGAGGAGAACAAAACAAAACCGACATGAAAAAAACATCTTTGGAGGGGACCATGAAAGGGGGATCATTTTGGATTCATTATTTTGATAAAGTCATAAATGTTATGGAAGCTGAACGGTTGGCTGTGAGAAAGTTGGGAGCACATTCACATATGCTGGAAGTGATGCTACATAAGCTTGCCCTAGAGCTCTGTCGCAAAGCCCCCAGCACACCCTGAGGAGTAGGCCGGGGGAATTGCCAGATTAAGCCTTCGGGGGGCCTGGGGCACTTTAGACAGGGGGGCCCCCTTGCACTTGTCATTACTGGCTACAAACTGCATGGGAGAATATTACACTGTCAAAACACAGAGTAAAGGCAGTATAAACTTGGTCAATGGGTAACTGCAGGGGTGTGTGTGTATATATATATATATACCACATGAAAAGACCGTGTTTGTCCCTCTGCACCAACTCTGTAGGACTGTAGGAGACCTCACAGTCCCAGTGCTGCCTCTGATTAAAAAACCCTCCCATGAATAGGCTGCTGCTGCTGTCCTCCTTGGACCTTAGAAGCATGTAATGAGCTCCACCAATCAGAGCTCAGCACAAACCTCTCAGCCTCTGCCCTCTTGTGCAAAGTGTCATGGGACTTAGCTTCCAGTAATGCACTGCAGACTTGTGCAGTCAGTTTGCCTTGGCTCCCGATGCTCAGCACCATTAATCATTGTCACATTAGCAAATAGGTGAAGCTGCAGCACTACCCCACTCCCATGCACAAAACCTTTAGCTAAAAAAAATAAAATAATGTTTTTAAATACATGCCAACCACAGGGGGCCCCTAGCTAGAGGGGGGCCCAGGGGTACTGACCGCTTTTGCCCCTGCTTTAATCCAGCCCTGGGCCTGGGAACAGTCCTGGTGTTCTCATGGTAAAGTTGAGGAGAGGCCATATAATGATCCTGAGTTTTGTAGTTGTAATGCAGTCATTCTGAAGTAATGATTCAAGGAAAAAAGGAAAAAGTACTCTCCTTTGTTTGGGGGCACGCTTATCATTAAAGAAAAAAACTTTAATTTGTAATGGTTGTAGAATTTAAAACCAGCGGCGTAGCTACGTTTTGGGTGCCCCCCCCCGCCGTTAGGGGGGGCGCCCCCCCGCCGCCCATGCAAACCCCCCCAATCCCCTGCAGCCTTACCTTTCGCGCTGGTCCTGGCGGCTCCATTCTTCTGCTGAGGACCACCACAAAATGGCCGCCCCCATACAGCAGACAGAAACTGTTTCTGTCTGCTGTATGGGGGCGGCCATTTTGTGGTGGTCCTCAGCAGAAGAACGGAGCCGCCGGGACCAGCGAAATAGGTAAGCCTGCGGGGGATTGGGGGGAGGTGTAACTATAGCACCGCAGCCCCCGGCGCCCCCATATGCACAGCGCCCCCCCCCCCCGCGGTGGCGGGGGCTGCGGTGCTATAGTTACGCCACTGTTTAAAATGTAGCTTTTAATACTTTACATTTAAAAGGCTAATAATCGACATAGACATAGACAGACTACACAAAACATAGAGAAGTGGATAAAACCACTTAATGAACTGAATAGAGTTCTTCCAGCAATATGTGGCTGGTGTAAGTTTTAATATCAGTTTATGTGGTATAAATCCACGAATAGTAAGCTTGGTGCACTTATTATTTGATATTGAGACACTGGTAGAGAAATGGATAAGTATATAATTAATTAATCACATCCATACAATTAGTATGGTGTGTATTGCCATATATTATTTGAAAACAAAAATGTTCAATTAACGTCAGATGTTTGACCAATATAACATTCTAACGTCTATAGACAAGCAGGAAACGCCGTGGTAGCCACTTAATGTAGTGTGGATAATAGTTTGTTGCAGGTAAGTGAAAAATAGAGACTTCTTTAGTAATGTCAATTTGTTGTTTGCCTTCTGGTTTCATCCGGTAAAATGCCAGAATAACACTGCTATTGATTTTAAGCTGACTCTTTATAACTAGACACTTTATAAACTAGACACACTAGCATCCTAAAGGACTGGCGTCCAAACATATACTGATTAAATAAGCTTACAAAAATGTGTCCATCCTGAACACTACCCCACCCAGTAATCCTCCCCCTCCAGCGAAAGGTGTTAATCAAATCTAACAAATGTAACTAGGGTTACCACCTCATCCCTTTAATTCCGGACACATATTAATTACACAGGTTCTGTGGCTATCTGACTTCAAGACTCCATGTCACCTGGTTTAATCAGCCACAGAACATGTCTAAATAACATGTGTCCAGAATTAAAAGGATGAGGTGGTTACCCTAAATGTAAGGTCAGTAACTCTATCCCTGTACTTCAAAGTTCTTAGCACTGATATAAATCCCCAATAACATTTTTTTTTTACTTTTGACCCATGCTATGGAATCACTACTATGGTATAAAAACACAGTTTTGCAAAAATACCGCAAACAGCTGTGATGATCTGCAGTAAAAAAGGGAAATGGTGATCAGTGGCAATGAGAAACTGATCAAAAGTTTCATACTGGTAAGAGGACACATTCCTGCATGTAACCGTTCTGAGATTGTTCAAAAATAAAAAAAACATGGCTTTCTTCTGTCTGACTGACTTTACAGCTTTGAGAAATAAGAAATCCTTGTTAAACCAAATCAAACAAGCATCAAATCAGGGTCAGGTATTAATTATGGGGGATTTTAATTTACCCGACATTGATTGGGAAAACGAAACCGGTAAATCAGCAAGAAGCAATGGGTTCTTAAGCTTACTTAAAGACCAGTTTATTACACAAATGGTAGAAACTCCAACTCGTGACGAGGCACTCTTGGACTTAGTATTAACAAATAACCCAGACTTAGTTTCAAACACAAAAGTAATTTAACAATTAGGGAACAGTGATCACAATATGGTTTCACTGGAAATCAACTTCAGTAAATTACATCAAAAAGGATCTGCAAAAATACTAAACTTCAGAAAAGCGAACTTTGAATTATTCAGGGAAGCCCTAACAGGAATTGGGTGGGAAACAGTTATGGAGGGAAAAAATGCAGAGGAAATGTGTGATACTCTAAAAATGGTGCTTGATTCACTAACTATTGAATACATTCCTAAAGTAACTAAGGGTAAATTCAACAAAAAAAAAGCCACCATGGTTAGACAAAAAAGTAAGGTAAGCTATCAACAAAAAAACCAAAGCCTTTAAATTCTATAAAAATAACTTGAATGAGGAGGCGTTCGCAAAATACAAAGAATCAAACAAAACTTGTAAAGGGGTAATCAAAGCAGCTAAAATATTATATGAAGAGTGCATAGCCACTGAAAGCAAAACCAACCCAAAGAAGTTTTTTAAATACATAAATAGTAAACGTTTAATTAAGGAAAACATAGGCCCACTAACTGATACTAGTGGAAAAAGTGTTACTGAGGACAAGGGAAAAGCAAATCTGTTAAATGAGTTCTTCTCATCAGTATTTACTAAGGGAGAGCAGATTGTGGAATGAACATTTACCACAAACGGGACAAATAAGCCAGATCTCATTGTGGATTTCACGCCGAAGGAAATAATACTGAGGCTAAGCAAACTTAAAACAAATAAATCACCAGGGCCAGATGGGATTCATCCGAAGGTATTAATGGAATTAAAGGATGAACTAGCTACCCCCCTACAATATATCTTTAGCAAGTCACTATCGTCAGGTATAGTACCAAAAGATTGGAGAATAGCAGAGGTAGTGCCAATATTCAAAAAAGGCAAAAAGGAAGATCCCGCTAATAACAGACCCGTTAGTTTAACATCAATTGTGGGTAAACTATTTGAAGGATTTTTAAGGGATAGTGTCCAGGAATATTTAGACCATCACCGTCTACTCAGTACTAACCAACATGGGTTCGTGAAAAATCGTTCATGCCAAACTAATCTACTAGGGTTCTATGAAGAGGTTAGCAAAAACCTCGATAATGGAAATGCTGTAGATGTGATTTTCCTAGATTTCGCTAAACCATTTGATACTGTCCCACACAAGAGATTGATTAATAAAATGGAGAACCTAGGATTGGGTGAAAATATCTGCAGATGGATAGGGAATTGGCTATGTAATAGAGAACAAAGAGTGGTTGTGAATGGTGCCGTATCAGATACGATACCGGTACTAGGTGGAGTGCCCCAGGGTTCAGTTTTTGGGCCCATTTTGTTTAACATTTTTATTAACGATATTGGGATAGGGTTACTCAGCAATGTATCCATCTTTGCGGACGATACAAAACTTAGCAAAGTCATCAAATCATCAGAAGACATCACCATGCTTCAAAATGATCTTGCAATTCTAGATGAGTAGGCAAAAAAATGGAAGATGAGGTTCAATGTAGATAGATGTAAGGTTATGCACCTTGGGAGACACAACCAGTGTGCAAGTTACAACCTTAGCGGAGAGGAACTGGGTAATTCCATACTTGAAAAGGACCTAGGAGTCCAAATAGACAGCAAACTGGGATTTAGTGCCATTGTAATGTAGCTACAAAAAAGGTCAACAAAATTCTGGCATGTATTAAGAGGGGAATGGAAACTAGGGACTCAAGGGTAATTATGCCACTGTATAAAGCATTGGTGAGACCTCACCTCGAGTACGGAGTGCAGTTCTGGGCCCCACACTATAAAAAGGACATTATAGAATTAGAAAAAGTCCAAAGGCGAGCAACAAAGCTTATTAGGGGAATGGAGAATTTAAGCTATGGGGAGAGATTAAGCAATTTGGGACTATTTACATTGGAAAAGAGACGTTTAAGGGGGGACATGCTCAACATGTACAAGTATATCTAGGGCCAATATAAGGAACTGTCACACACCCTCTTTTCTACTAGAAAGGAATCTAGGACACGAGGGCATGAGTATAGATTAGAAGAAAAAAGATTTCATTCTGCTAGTAGAAAGAATTTATTTACGGTCAGAACAGTCAAACTCTGGAACTCTCTTCCCAGAGAGGTGGTAACGGCTGGCTCATTAAATGCGTTCAAGGCAAAGTTGGACAAACATTTACTGGAGAAAAACATCCATGGGTACAAATAAGAAATATAATCTGTCTGTAAAATATCAGAACCTACCAAATCAGCAATGGATATCTATACCAGTTTGAACTAGATGGACGCAAGTCTTTTTTCAGCCTTACCTACTATGTAACTATGTATTAGTAAACACATTGGTTTTGTCATGGAATGAGAAAGTCTGTGATCCATATCGGGACCCTTGGGCTCTGTTAGGTGCATGAGTGATGTGAGGATGATGTAATATGGGCGTGCTCATTGAGTGATAGTAAATGAGATTAGATAGTCAAAGGCTAGATCACAACCTCCGACCCTATATAACCACCAGGATACCAGACTGGAATCCTGAAAGCCTTATCCAAACCTAAATAGGTGAAGGACACTCCATACAGAAATCACAGAGCAGAATAGGACTGAACTTGGACTCCTTCTCCTAGTATGCACAAGCAGCACCAAGAAAGATAAGAGTTGCAGTGCAGATAATAAATATAAATAATGAAGAGGCTTAGAACAGTATTGAAGTATTGACTCAGAATTGAGGTCGAGACTCAGAACTGGACAAGTACACCAGAACCACAGTGGAGAGGACTGATAACCCTTCAACCCAGGAATGAGTTCCCAAGTAGATGACATGCAGAGGCAGTTAAGATGGTGGCACTGTAGGTGTAGAAGAAATTGCTGCATAAAAATACACACAGGGTAGTGTTGAATTTGATATCAGGGGGGAAATTTACTAATATGAATTCGTAAAAAATAGGTGTATTCGTAGGCAGAAATACACCTATTTTTTACACATTTGTATTTTCGGGATTTACTATCCCAAAAATACAGCAATTCGTATTCCTAAAGATGGGACATTCGTATTTGTATTTACAAATACGAATGTCTACACCATCGATAGAATACGACAGGAATCACCATTCAAAAGAATGGTGGTTCCTGATTTACTAAGCAGCCGTATTGATAATACGGCTGCTAATTGGTGTAAAACAGGCACGAAAATACGACAGGAAAATACACCTTGATTGTCCTGTCGTATTTGCTTTAAGCCTGCACGGATCAGTCAGATCCGTGCAGGCTTTAGTGTAAAAAAATAGGAAAATAAATAAATTAAAAAAAAAAACACGGCGTGGGGTCCCCCCACAGCTTTAACCAGCACCAGGCTGAAAGAGCCGGGGCCGGTAATTAAAAATCATGGAACCCGACAAATAGGGGTTCCCCGATTTTTAACAACCAGCCCCAGGCTCCAGGTCTGGGGCTGGTTCCCAAAATACGGGGGACAAAATGACTAGGGGTCCCCCGTATTTTAAGAACCAGCCCCAGGCCAAACCAGCCAGCGGGGTAATACCACAGCCGGGGGGGAGACTGTCGCCCCCCCCCCGGCCAAAGCATTCAGCCCTCTGACCAGTCAGCCTGGCCAGGGGCCCTGGGAGAGTGGGGACCCCCCCAATAAAGGGCTGATCTTGGTGTAAAAAAAAAGATTAATAAACTATTGTTTCAAACTGTGGAACTATGAGTTCCAGCAAGCCTCCCCCGCAAGCTGGGACTTGGAGAACCACAAGTCCCAGCCTGCGGGGCATTAAAGGGCCCGCTGGGTCTTGTAGTTCCACAGTAAAAAAAATAGTTTAATAAATACACACCTGAAAAAATAAAAGTTTAATACATACATTACACACATACTGATACTTAACTATCTTGATCCCGTAGGTAGGTCCCAGTGTCTTGATCCGGTGCCTTGTCCTGGTTCCGGATCCATGTCAGCATTCTTCTGCATGTTGATCTTCATGTCGGCGTCGGCGTCCGGTCCGGGGTCCGAAGAAATCCATGGTGGACCTGTGGAAGGAAATCCTACTCACCCATGTCCTCTATGGAAGTTCTTCTGGCTTGATCCACAGTAGTCCAGGGCTTCTTCCTTCTTCTTCCATCTTCTTCCTTCTTCTTCAAGCTGCCGGTGACTCCGGCAGCTCCCCGCTGCGGACTGAGAGGCGCAGAGATGTTTCCTCCTCTGCGCCTCTACTCAGAATGATTTCTGGCCAATCAGGAGCCGACTATCTTGGCTCCTGATTGGCCGCTAGGCGACCAATAGAAATCATACTGAGAAGAGGCGCCGAACACGAAACATCTCTGTCGCCTCTTGTGCACCATGTGATCGGCTTTGTCTCTGACGTACGTTTTGCAATAAAGCTTGTTCACTCGGCAGTGTCTCTCCGCTGTACCAGTATGTCTTTATGTATGTGCGGGTAGCCAATCACGGATTACCCCCGCCTTAATTACTAGGATTATCATTGATCATTGATCTACGATTTATTCACTTAATGGGTTCTGGTATTTATTTTTTATTAATTAATTTCTGAAGTTTTGATGTACTTTGTAGTAATCCTACCCATTTCAATTCTGCATGTTGGTTCTTAAAGAGACATTACATTAAAAATTATGAATTATTATATGCTTTGTAAATCCCCCTCCGGAACACGACTTTGCATACGACTGCAGTCGTAGGAAATATACTAATACGAAAAACTAGGTTTTTCATATTAGTAAATTTCCCCCCAGATGACTGGACTGGTATATAGGAATGGTACTGAAGCAGGATATCCAGATACTCAGAGAATGCTAGCTGGAGCATAATATGAAAATATATTGAAGACACTTGCTTCAGCAGGATATGCAGATATACTGGAGATGTAGCAGATGCAGGATATGCAAATATACTGGAGATGCAGCAGATGCAGGATCTGCAGATATGCTGGAGATGCAAGAGTAGGAAATGCAGGTATACTGGAGATGCTTCCAGGTTCACAAAATCATACAGGAGATTAAGACCCATGTCCACATTCTATATGTATTCAGCAGCTGGAGATCAATGTCAGTAAACTGAAGAAAATAAGCTACGCAGGCAGATTTCTTGAGAATGAGAAAGCAACTCCTGTTTACGGAAATATGAATCTTACACGTCTGTCACTATAATCCACAATAACATGATGAGTCACCAGTTTTAACTAGTATCAAAGTTAGTGTTCCATCTGATACCATGTTAATTTTTAAAAGGGAATGTTTGGTATCAATTTAATCTCAATTGCTGGTGATGTAAATTCAATCTTACACGTATTTACAGCTAAAGGATTTAGGGGGTAACTCCTGATAGGCTGGCTCTTAACTAAGATATATTGGTAAGTGCTGTTATCATGTAGCCTTACAGTAGACAATTATATGGCCCATATTGGGTGCTGTTCTCATACAGTGTAGGACTTCCGGTATCAGAGAAGCCTTGACGAGGCCTAAAAGCTTATCATATCTTTTGCAAAATATATGTAACTAAGATTGCCTTCTATTATGTTGGTTTTTCAAATCTTATTATAAATGCCCTTTTGCTGTGCTGAGGGTTACACCCCCTCCCTTGTAGCACCTGAGGGGCAGTACTAGTTTGATAGAGCATCTCTCACATTGTTTTTACATATTGTCAGCTAGAAGAGACACAGGGGGAGATTTATGAAGCAGTGATAAGGGAGGAGAAGTGATAAAGTGCCTGGTACTTTATCACTGGTCAATCAGCTTCTGACTGCTAAGTTACAGGCTGGGTTTAAACAGGAGCTGATTGGCCGGTGATAAATTACCAGGCACTGTGGGGTAGATTTATGAAAGGGCGATCAGGGGAATCTGCGCTATCCCCGTGCGTTATTGCAGGGGATAGCGCTTCCCCTGATCTATGACACCCACCGAGCGGGTGTCTTTCGTGCGGCAGTGCGGGGCAGGAGGCATAGCGCAGCTACGATATTTTGTGCTGCGCGTCTGCCTCCTGCCTAATTTATGAACGGTCAGCATTGCTGACCGTTCCGCCGCCTTCAGCTGTCGACTTCGACAGCTGCAAACGGTGATGCCCTATGCCTACAGCAGGGACAGCGCTGTCCCTGCTGCTGGCTCTGAGCTGCGCTGGGATCTCGCATGAGTAGCGAGATCCCGCGCATGTGCAGTGAGCCAGCCGGGGGAGAAGCAGACAGGGCGTCAACACGCTGTCAGCTGGAGGGGACATTGCCGGAGGGGGGAGTTAGCGCTCCCCCGCTTCGGCCGGCAAGATGTTGATACATCTTGTCGGTGTCCCCTCCTGCTTCGCCTCGCTACTGAGGCGAAGCAGGAACTGTTATAGCGGCGCTCTTAGTGCCGCTATAATAAATCTAACCCTGTATCACTTCTCCTCCCTTATCACTGTTTCATAAATCTACCCCTTAGATAGACCAAGATAGTGGTATGCAGCAGAGTCCTGATTCCCTGACCTATCATGTAATAGGGCCATCTTAAGAGCATTATGGGCCCCTGGGCAAAGCAGTGCAGTGGGGCCCCTAGCTCACAAGAATGTAAATTATCAAAACAATTAAGCTTATATTATTTATGGGTATCTGCATAAATTATATATGCAGATATAGGATTCTGACAGTCATTACACCAACATCAGAATCGCAACTGTTAAAACCTTGACAGTCAGTATTCTGACTGACAGGGGCTATTCTCCCTTGAGGGGGCCCACGTCCCCATAGAGGGAGAATAGAATAGGTAGCGAGCTACCAAGCCGCCGTGACCACAGCTTGGCGAGCCTGCTTGACCTTCGTTGCACTTGCCCTGCTGTCTGTGTACTGGAAGTTGGGATTCCGACGTTGGACAATTGACTATTGGAATCCTGACTGTTGGCATGCTATACGACACCCCATCATGCAGCTTTAAAAGCTGAGCTTTTGTGTATGTAATTAACCTCCTTTTCTTTCTCTTTACTGCTTTCATTGTTGTTTCATTTCTCCTTTCATTACTCATCTTTCACTTTCTTTCTCATTGTCATTTTTTTCTACCTTTGTCTCCTATCCCTGCTCTCTTGCTCCATATCAGCCTTCTTGGTGCTTGGAACAGCTGCAATTGTGTGGGACCAGCATGCAGGAAAGCTATGTCCCTCCTTTTCCTCTGTGAGGAGAAAGAGGGACAAAAATTTATTAACTATGACTCAATGGAGAAAGACAGGTTTCCTTGTTTTATAACCCTGTGATAAGTACGCCATCGTTAGATAGTGTAATCACAGGGATCTCTGAGATATGCCTGCCCATGCACAGCTTTCTCTGGCTGTATGCAGAGAAAGCTGTGCTGAGAACCGGCCAGTGTTATCAGCTTTGTGTTTCCGATAGACACTCAATCAGATCACTGTAGATTAAAGAAAAAAATATTCAAGGGTAATTATTACCTACTATTAAAAATGGGCACAACCATGGGTACCAGGTTCGTGCTCACTTATGCCAACCTCTTCATGTCCCATCGGGAGGACAATACTATATGGGAAGACTTGGTACCCTGACATAGATTTATAGATGATATTATTTTTATGTGGAAAGTATCAGAAATGGATCTCAAGTCATTTTGCAATAAGCTAAACAATAATAATAAAAATATAATTTTGAAGTTTGAGTCAGTATAATATAAACTTTTTTAAAGTAATGATTTACATAAAAGATAATAAAAGCCACATAAAAGGTTACCTGAAACCATCATATTTAAACAGTCATATCCCTAGAAATATATACATATAAATTTGCAGTAGAGAAGATCAGTTTAAAACCAAAATGTCAACCATTGGATATTTATAATACAGTTGTATATGGAAATAAGAAAAACAGATCATGTGCATACAGCTGCTATGTTTGTCCAAATCCCTGTGAAGGTCCCTCACCCCTTCACCAAATAAACATGCAGAAATAAAGGATGTGTCACAGCTAAGGTTAATTGTGAACCCAGATGAGGACGAGCTGCCAGTGGGCTAGAGTAGCGAGTACAGAAGATAGTGGGTTTAATAGAAGACTTGCTCATAAGACAGGAGTGGTTTACAGTCTTTGACTAGAATGAGCAATGCATGGATTAGTGGAAGACGTGAAGCTGGATTTCAGCAGAGCAGGATTCCAGATCACTGAAGCTGGGGATGCCAGCACTGCAGGAAGACTGGAAGACGTGAAGCTGGTTAACAGCAGAACAGGATTTCCACATGACTGAAGCTGGGGATACCAGCAATGCAAGATAGTCTTTATGTCTGGATGCTGGGGATGCCAGTAATGTGCATGTACTTAACAGAATGTGAGTTTTGGATAAACTCTTTGGCAAGGGTGCAGAGTCTAACTGAACAGCAGTATTCACCAGGGACCCCTGCAAGGAGGCTGCGTCTGAACAGCAGGTTGCAGCCCCTTGCTAGAAGCAATCACATTAGAGTGAAGAGGAATGGCTGAGGATAGCAATCACTAGCAGGACAGGATAGCCGGATAGCTTGAGCTGGGGACTCCAACAGGTCAGGTTAGCTGAGTAGCTTGAGTTGGGGATTCCAGCAGGTCAGCATAGTTGAGTGGCTTCAGACTGAGGATACCAGCAGGGCAGGCTAGCCAGATAGCTTGAGCTGGGGATTCCAGCAACGCAGGATAGCCAGGTAGCTTGAGGCTTGGGATTCCAACAATGCAGGAGAGGCTGGTAGCTTGAGGCTGGGGATTCCAGCAGTGCAGGAGAGCCAGGTAGCTTGAAGCTGGGGATTCAAGCAATGCAGAATAGCCAGATGGCTCAGAGTCAGGAAGTGCAATAGATGGTAGTTGCACTGTGTCTTTATTGAGCTAAGCAAGGCAGGAGCTCCTTATACGCTGACAGACAGCATTATACCTCCTGCTCGGTGCTGATTGGCTGGAATGCAACTCTGAACCAGGAAGTGTTATGGCACTGTCCATGAAGAGAACTGGCGGGCAACAGTGGCGTGTTGCGGCCTGCAGGGATGTGCAGTGACTGGGCTGACATCTGTGATAGAATGCTGCAATGGCAATGTGGGAGTGCCAGCTGGGATATCGGAAGACAGACAACGCTTAGGATAGCGCCGCAGGTATGATAAGGCACGGTTCTGGAGCCCTGTGAACCTCCATTTTGTGACAGGATGCTAATGACTTATCCAGTGCTGTGTTAAAATATCTTATTAACTGGTGGATGTTTCTCTGATTACATAAGTTCCATGATCTGCTCAATTAACAGGTATTACCCAAGGTAAAATAACTTAAAAAACAATCATAAAAGCACAGTAAAAATAAACACAATAAAAATATCATCAGTGAATGATCCACAATAACCATGGGATAAAATGAGAATAACCCAGAGGGGTAACTATTACCAGCAGGGGAGATCAGATATATCCCGGGCATATTACTGGTGTCCGCTCTGCTTCAGTTTGGAGGATTTATTACTTGTCCTACAACAAATGTAAATGATTTATTAGAGGGCAAATGTGGTCTATTTTATGTAGAATTCTCTTCAAAATCTTTAAAAACTAGACTCTTAGAGCCAGGGGCGTAACTAGAGTTTTGTGGGCCCCATAGCAAAAAACTCGAAAGCTCCCAATACGCAACATGAAAAATAAAGACATTAACTGCAGCAGGGTGCAGGCGATAGCTAGCTGGTCCTTGGGGGCCCCCCCAAGCCCCTGGGCCCCATAGCAGCTGCATCCCCTGCACCCACTGTAGTTACGCCACTGCTTAGAACACTTTAAAAACATTAAAAAGGTCTATGTACACATCGGGGAAATTTACTAAGAATACGAATATGAAAAATCGTATTCATATTCTTAATACGAATGAATACGACTGGCGTAGTCCTATTTTCATTCGTATTCCGGAGGATAATTTGCTAATCAGTTGTATTTTACTAATCAGACGTATTTGACTGGTCCGGGTCCGGTGTCCATGGCTCCGTGGTCCGTTGTCCGAAGAAATCCCCTATTTATTTTGTCCCCCGTATTTTGGGGAACAGACCCGGCCCTGGAGCTGAGAATATTCAGCTTTTATATGTGAGTTTGTTATGCCTTATTTAAAGATACCTTTACACACTTGATATTCCCTCTTTATGTAATTGGGGTTTGTGCCTCTTTTCTTTTGGTGCTATTGCTCCACTGAGTGCAGTACACAAGTTTATTGGTGATACAGTATGGAATACCACCTAAAGATAACTTTATGCACCAGTAACCACACATGGCATTGGTGGTGGGGGTTA
Source organism: Crinia signifera (assembly GCF_055691185.1). NCBI lineage: Eukaryota > Metazoa > Chordata > Amphibia > Anura > Myobatrachidae > Crinia > Crinia signifera. The sequence continues at coordinate 284,640,027 of NC_139217.1, forward strand.
GTGGTGTGTAATTACGATGGAGATGCCTGGTGGTGGTGGTGGTAGGGGTGGAGATGTTGCCGGCAGCGCATGCACGGCACATACCACGGAGTGCCTTTGCATGGACAAAGCTTACTTACAAGCTCTGTCCCTGCATGTGATAACTGATACATCTATGTGATGTAATCATTTATCGTATTTTGGATTTAGCCGCTATTATCACATCACATCCGCATCCTCAGATGTGAATGGTAATAAATCCTCTGGGGCAGATGTATTAAGCCTGGTGAAGAGATAAACTGGAGATAAAGTGGAAGGAGATAACGCACCAGCCAATCAACTCCCAACTGTCATATTTCAAACACAACTGATTGGCTGGTGCTTTATCTTCTTCCACGTTAACTCCAGTTTATCTCTTTGCCAAGCTTAATACATCTGCCCCTCTGTCCCTACACTTTAAGTGTTTTAGCCTCCACCTCCCTTCACTCGAAGTCTTTCGGCCTCCCCCTCCCTCCCTTCCCTTCTCTTTTCTAACTTCCTGTTTATTTTCTTGAAAAATACTATATATTATTATTAATTTACCATTCAGCATACTAAACCTCAGACCTTGGTCAATGAGGCATAGTTAATTGCATGCATGTTTTGTTCCTATGAACACTTTCACATAGGAAATGCTTCATATTTGGTGATCTTTTCTCTCTTTTTAGACCAGAGCCTATTTCTGTAGGCTCTGTGGAGGAATATAGAAAGGTAGTGGGCTGCGCTCACTGCTGTGGGTACACACCGTTGTGTTGTGGCTGCGGGTTACTGATGAGAAGACCTGTCTCATCCAAAACAGTTAGGGTAGATGGGGGTTGTAACCTCCGCTCAATTATTACTAATACACACTACTATTACCACAGTCGTGGCAGAAAACTGGTACACCTGTGTGGGTGACTGGTCGTGTGTGTAACCATAGATGTTAAAAGAAATGTGAGAGCAAGAAAGCAATTTATTGGTTCTCTACACCAGCCACATACTTAAATTGCATACACTAGATCAGGGGTCCTCAAACTAATTTGCTCTGGGACCCCATTAGACAATAAAAATAATGACAGGACCCCAGCAAGTTATTGCATAAGGTCATCATGTCACATGTGTAGTCAGCAGACAGCACATACATGGCAGCATTGTGGAGGCACAAAATTATGTGAGGAGTCTAACATAACAGACAACTCAACAGATTGTTCAGACTCCTTGAATCACTGACTGAGATTAGAAAAGTCATCAGCCTGATGGTCAGCAACATGGAGTCGCGACCCCATGCTGAGCAGGTTGGAACCCACTTTGAGGTCAGGACCCACAGTGTCTGAGGGCTGTCTAGCAGCGGGGAAGGGTATTGTCCAGTTTTCCTCAGTGGTGTAGAGAACCAATAAATTGCTTTTTTGCACCACATATATCTCTCACATTTCTTTTAACATCTATGGTTACACACACAACCAGTCACCCATTTGTGGAGGAATAAACCGAATAGAAAACATTCTATATATGCCTGTCGCAAAAAAACTCTCTCTCCACTTTATTTTATAGTTTTCTAACAAAAGTTATCTTTATATTATATTATATTCATTGTTCACTGTTTTTGTCAGCTTAGTTGATATATTTTTCTTCCATAAGGGAACATCCATTTTTGCAAATCATGGGGGAGCAAATATAACAATGCATCATGGGTCTCATTCAGTCAGGGGATGGGAAAAGTATAAGCTAAAAGTTTTTTTTTTTTTTTTATTAAGCACACTGGGCAGGATTGTCTAATAACTACAGCCGCACCTCGCCGGCAATCGCATTGTTAATAATCGCATATGCACTAACATATGAGATTATAAATGCAAAGGACAGCTCTTGCGTTAAGAGCTGTCCTTTGCGTTGTGGCCAGTTATGTGCAACGGATCCCCCCTTCCCTCCCTGGACCCTTACCCGGCTGCTGCTGCTTGGCCAGGGCTCTGCTTCCTCCTCCCTGCACCCGAAAGCGGTGCAGGGAGGAGGAGGTCACTGGTTCGGGCAGCACAGCAGGAGGCAGGTGTGTGTGTGTGGGGGGGAGGGGGCTGGCGCAGATTGACATGGGGTACGCGGGGCGGTGAGGTACGCTAAGGGAAGCCCATAGACTTCTATGGGCTTTACGTCATCTAGAACTGATGTAACCCCCCCTCCCCCCCCCGCAGCTAAGGTGAGAGGTTACGGCATTGCATTACGGTGCAAGTAGGAATACCTGTGTACAAGATATATTACATGTTTATGACAGCATTTGAACTTTAGACCTGAAACAGTTTCACTTATAAGTGTCAACAGTTTTGTCAGCTGTTGTAAACAGATAAGGTTTAAAGTCAGATGTTTTTGTGTTTTTATATGAGATAATATTATTAATATTATTTTCTATTTGACTGCAGTATTGGGTGTGGTATATTTCACGACAGTCGGGATTCCGACAGTCATTACTCAGACGTCGGAATCCTGACTGCACAGCGGGGGGAGCGCAATGAAGCCCCTTGCAGGCTCGCTGTGCTCGCCACCTATTTTATTCTCCCTCTATGGGGGTCGTGGACACCCACAAGGGAGCAGTCAGGATTCCGACTGTCGGAATGACTGTCGGAATCCCGACTGTCGGGGAGCCATCCGGCACCCGCAGTTTTATTCAGTAGCTGCAATGCAAATATGTATTACACATAGGAAACTTGCATTTATCTATAAAAGGTAGTGTACTTAAAAGTAGGATACATTTAGTAAATTTTTCTAAATACTGTAGTGTAGATTAACATATCTCAGTTGTGTCAAATTTGTGCTATACTAGTGTTCTTAAAAAAAGATGAAAGCATGAAAATGTAATCAATGACTATTATTATTATTATTATTATTATTATTATTATTATTATTAATGTGTAATAATAATAATAATAATAATAATAATAATAAAACCATAGTGTTTGAGTAATACTTTACTGCAACATTATAACCACATGCAAATAATTCACTGCTGATTTTTTTTGGAGGAGGAATATACTAATGTATTGAATTCGGTAATGTATTGAAATTGGTAATATTATTAACTACTATTAATTAATTGCTGGTAATTATTCTGTATTGTTATTTTTTGACTTTCATACCATGTTTTTTTAGTATATAGCTACATTTTGGGCCTCACAAGCTGATTTTATTGGCAATTAAATACAGACTATGAAATAATCATGAATTACATTGTAGTAACAGTGCTTTTTTTTGGGATATGGTCATTTTGTCTACAGCACGATGGTCGACAGTCATAAGGTCGACACCATTAGGTCGACATGGAAAAATGTTGACATGGGTCTAGGTCGACATAGGGAAGGGTCGACATGGTCGACATGGGAAAATGTTGACATGGGTCTAGGTCGACATAGGGAAGGGTCGACATGGTTCTAGGTCGAAAGATCATTTGTTCGACAGGTCGTTAGTTTGACAGGTCATTAGTTAGACAATGTTTAGGTCGACAGTCAAAAGGTTGACATGGGGTTTTTCACTATTTTTTGAGCAGACATGTGCCAAAAGGCGGTATTTCCTGCCCTACCATCCACTAGGGCGTGGTGGGAGAATAAAATAGTGTGCCGAGCGCAGCGAGGCACCGTGCCCGATGCATGGCAAACGCAGCGAGTGATGAGAGCGGATGCAGTGCACTTGAAACCGTGTCCATGTTGACTGTGTTGACATTCAGGTAAAAAAACTGTGAAAAACCCCATGTTGACCTTTTCACTGTCGACCTAGACATTGTTGAACTAATGACATGTCGAACTAATGACCTGTCGAACTAATGACCTTTTGACCTTTTCCCATGTCGACATTTTCCCATGTCAACCTAGACCCATGTCGACCTTTTCACAAGTCCACCTAATGGTGTCGACCTAATGACTGTCGACCATCATGCTGTAGACCAAATGATCCCAACCCCTTTTTTTCTGGTCATTAATTTTATGTAATTTAGCATAGTACATTATTTAGTAAACACAATATTTCAATCTATTTGAATAATTAAAATCTTTGAATTAAAAACAATATTTTCTGTCTATAATAGTAGAGCTCTACGATGCACAAGCATTTTATTGGTACTGTGGGCCTAATTCTGGTTGGCTTGATAAGCAGTGAAATTCGCTGCTTACCGAGCACTGAAAGGCCACCCCGCTGAACATCCAACCCTCTCACTGCCAAATCCCCTCAGTATCATAGGAGAGGATGTTTTCGCTAAAACATTCCTTCGCATGCCTTCATTGCGGAGGCACAACATGATGGGAGGAGGCTAAAATAACAAAAAACAGATCTTTCAGATTCCTTGAATCACTGAGATTAGAAAAGTCATCAGCCTGATGGTCAGCAACATGGAGTCGCGACCTCATGCTGAGAAGGTCGGGACCCACTTTGGGGTCAGGAGTGAACCCATAGTTTGAGAACCACTGCAGTAGACAATTGGGACTAAATTGTTGTGCATGTTATTCCTTATCCCTACATAAACCCCGCCAGAAAAGCTAGAATCTCCACCACAAGGTCATTCCCTTTAGCACCAGGATTTTAGGTTCATGCTGAGTTTGCACGTAGAGGGTGACATTTAAGGATGAGAGATTCAGAAAGTGAGAGATTTGTGAAGACATTTTCATTTTATTTTTATAGCGGCAATCATTTACATTGCACAACCAGTTTGATTTTGCAGTGTAAATGATTGCTGCTTTAAAAAAAAATTTGAGATTTCTTACCAAATCTCTCACTTTCCGAATCTCTCTCTCTATTAAATTTCCCCCAGAAAGTCAGTAAGTAATTTCCTCATATTATACGTGCACTCCTGCCTTCTTCTGTAAACAGTTTATATGGCTTTATCGTAAGGGCAATTAGCTGCCTTTGTCAAATATTTAATTTCCATAGCAGTGATATGTGATCAGATTATGGGAGACATTTATCCAGGCTTGGAGATAGATACAGTGGAAAGAGAAAAAGTACTAACCAATGAACTCATAATTGTCACAGTACAGGTTGTGTTTGAAATATGACAATAAGGAGCTGATTTGCTGGTACTTGATTTCTGTCCATGTTGTCACTTTCAAAACTTTCACAGCTCTTCCCCTATGTCATGTGGATGCTCTTCAAAAATGAATTTAAAACGGATGTGGTATAGCTCACAGACAATGGGGGTTATTCTGGTTGATTCGCTCGGATGCAAAATCACATCCTTGCCGGCCCACCATTCGCATGGCGTGTACGTTAGCATGGCACGCGACTGGATGTTTTACATAAATTCATTCGCAGCCTGTGGGGGAACACCACTGACCATCGAATGATGTGGAATGTGTGTATGCACTTCTGAAGGAAGAGGGCGGGCATCTTACATCCGGAAATGTCAGCTGCCCACCCCCCCCCCCCCGCACCTCTGTCATTGACCCATTACCATGAAAACGCCCAGTGTTCTCATGGGAACGCCCATGAAACACTGGGTGCTATCATATGCTAATTAGCCAGCACGATGCCCCCGTCCCCCTGCGTCTGCAAGGTTGGGTGCATGCACACCCACCCAGCACATGCGCAAACAACAAACATCGGCCCCGTGCGAATAATTGCAGCCCTGAATAAGGTCCAATGTGTAGTCAAACTGTCAATAGGTCAACACCAAAAGTTAGACATGAATTAGTTAGATATTGACAAAAGTTAGACATGGATTAGGTAGACATTGAAAAAAGTTAGGCATGCATTAGTTAGACACTGACAAAAATTAGACAGGCATTAGTTATATATATTGACAAAAGTTAGACATGCATTAGTGACATGCAACTGTGTTTATAGTCTGTGGTTTGGGCACCTAAGGTGCCAAAACCCAGATGTTCAGACACCCCTGCGGCAAAATAAGATGGGTTGAGCTGCTCTCCGCGTCTAAACCTGATGATGCTTTCAGACACGTCAATTGCTAACAGGCGATGCCCATTAACATAGGCCCCCAGAGAAAGCACATGAAAGAATTCCCCAAAAGTTTTCACTATTTACATACTGCCCCCCATAGTGCCATTTACATAATGCTTCCCCATAGTGCATATATACGTAATGCCCCTGTAGTGCATATATGTACTGCCCCCTGTAGTGCCATATATGTAATGCCCACATACATAATATGTCAAGCTGAATCAGATCTATTTAGGAGGGGTCCACCATAAAATTTACCTCAGATATTTTCTGTGCGACTAGTCACCCCCCCAAAAAATTCTCCAAATACATAATACCCCCCATAGTGCCATATACTTTCCATAATGCCCTATTGCCCTATGTCATATACACCACCTCTGCTTCTGCAGATCTCCTTCTGTGTCAGTAGCTCTGTTCCCTCTGTCGCTGCTGTTTGTCAGTCACTGTGACAGGTGCAGCACCGGCAGCAACAGGAAAGCAGCAAGAAATTAACATAGGCGCCCATCAGAAAGCACAGGAATTAATTCCCCCAAATTGTTGACTATTTACATACTGCCCCCCATAGTGCCATTTACATAATGCTTCCCCATAGTGCATATATGTGTAATGCCCCTGTAGTGCACATATGTACTGCCCACTGTAGTGCCATATATGTAATGCCCATATAGTGCTATATACATAATGCCCCCTGTAGCACCATATACGTAATGCCATTGTAGTTCCATATACGTAATGCCCCCCGTAAAGCCATATACTGTGCATAATGTCCTAGGTCATACGCACCACCTCTGCTTCTGCAGATCTCCTTCTGCGTCGGTAGCTCCATTCCCTCTGTCACTGCTGCTTGTCAGTCACTGTGATAGGCGCAGCACTGGCAGAAACAGGAAAGCAGCAAGAAAAATGCTAGCCCTGGTGATGGGGGTGCCAGACATTAGGCTGTGACTGGGCACACCTTGCACACCCTGTGTGCATACCTATCCTTAATAGTATTTATATGTGGCAGAGATCTGGCCATTTTTTATGTTATCTTAATATTAATCTGTATATCAAAAAATGGCCCCCTTTGGAATTGGAGACAAAAAAAATCCTTAAAAATGCCCGCTGTATTCCACTGAAATCAATGATAAATAGAGGGATAGCCCTAAATTAATATATAGCTAGTTTTACTACACCAGTGCTTCTCCTGCTATGTTGCGCAGGAGCAGCAGACCACCCGTATGGGTCTGACCGAGAGGGAGGTGGGCAGATCAGCAGCCCTCACAGCTCACTCTGCCCTTGCTGCCCCGTGCAGAAAGGATGAAGCAAAGGTGAATGGCGGAGGTTGGAGAGAAAATACAACTCCTGGAACTCCCTAACAAAAGAAATCAGGCTAGAAAAAAAGCAGTTCAAGCTGACAAATGACCTGTCCACCAATGACATCGGATCTGTGTAGAAAGGAATGCCATCTATAACCAACTACAAGAAAACACCAGAACCCACCGCCATGTACCATTGCAGGGTAGAAAAAAGTAGTCCCCTGTGAACCAAACTATACCCTCTATGCTGTCCCAAATGTTGACTGCCAACTCCAGTCACTTCAGGTCACCCAAGAAGAGGTGGAGATGTTCAAGAGGGCCAAACCAAGGAAAGCACCAGGTCCTGAAAGGGTATCACCTCCTTCCCTGAGAGTATGCGTGGGTCAGCTTGCCCCCATATTCTCCAGGATCTTCAACAAATCACTAGAGCTACGCAAAGTTCAATCTTACCTCAAAAGCTTCACTATTGTTTCGGTCCCTAAGAAATCCATTATCACAAATCGCAACAACTACCGGCCGATAGCTCTGACGTCTGTAATCTTGAAAATGTATGAGCCCCTGGTACTGAACCACCTGAAAGCTGTGACTGGCCACCAGCTCCAGTTCACCTACCGGGGATGCAGTCAACCTGGGCCTGCACTATATTCTGCTGCACCTGGATATACCTGGCACCTATGCAAGGGTCCTGTTTGTTGACTTCAGCTTGGCCTTCAACACAATCATCCCCAACATCCTCCACCCCAAACTACTCTAGGCGTCCCTAAAGCTAACTGTTCATGGATTGTGGACTTCCTGACATAGAAAACAGGTTGTAAAAGTGGGGAAATTCACCTCCCAAGTGCGGTCCATCAGCACAGGAGCCCCCCAGGGCTGTGTACTTTCTCCCCTGCTCTTCACCCTGTACACCAACAACTGCACCTCAGAGGCACAATCAGTAGAGATAATCAAATTTGCTGATGGCACTACCATCATTGGCCTCATCAAGGACTTGGGCAAAGTGGCCTAGAGACGAGAAGTGAACTAATTTGCCCGGTGGTGCAGCAGCAACCATCTAGAGCACAACCCACTCAAAACCATTGAGATTGTAGTGGACTTTAGGAAGAAGTCAGTTAGTGTTCCTCTGCTAACAATTGCTTATTGTGTGGTGTCGCTAGTAGACTCCTTCAAGTTCCTGGGGACCACAATCTCTCAGAACTTTAAATGGGGGCCCAACGCTGGGGGCCCTCCTCCTCTTTTTCTCCACTGTTGTGGAGTCTGCACTGTGCTCCTCGATACTGGTCTGGTATGGCTCCACCAGTGAGAGAGCCAAATGCATACTTTAAAAGGTAGTCAGAACTGAAAAGAAGATCATCAGGGAGGAACTTGTCCAGGACCTGTGCTTGTCCTGAGCAAAAAAGCAGGCAAAGAAGATAGTAAAGGACCAACTACATCCTGTCTATGGTTTGTTTAACCTGCTGCCATCAGGCAGATGCTACAGGGCCATTCCCACAAGGTCAATCAGAAGCCTAAAAAGTTTCTTTCCTCAAGCGGTTCACCTGCTGACACATGAACTCCTGAACATCTCACTGTCTAGTCACACCATAACCCTATGCACATAATTTTACACTGTGTCCACATGGAATATCTTTATGTATGACTGTACATGTTCACCCACCTGTTTATATTGTTTATTGTTTATATTGTATACTGTTTACCTGTTTACTTGTTACCCTCCTGGCAGTTGCACAGCAAACCAAAAACATATTCCTAGTATACGCAAGTAGACCTGGCCAATAAAGCTGATTTATTGGCAGTGACATGCGGACTGCAGTGCGGATGCAGCTCTGTTTGGTACTGGGATATGTGCTGCACCCCCTGTACCCTCCTAGTGATGCCACTGATAGCACCTGCCCCTTCCAACTCTTGGTGCCATTTCAAGAATTATGAACAGCTAAGAGTGCTTCTACTTGTGGCTATTTTAGTTGGCATGTCATGCCATGTTTGGCAGATTGATTGACTGACATAAAATAATCCTCATACCTGACTTTTTACTTGTTTGTTTCTGTGTTCTTAGTTGTTTCTGGGGCAGGGTGATGCCTTTAGTATTTGTCCTGTTCATTAAATATTTGTTTTCTACTCTGTAACCATCTGTCTGGTTGTCACACAATTATTCATCCACTTTAATTGTGTTACATTTCAGTCTTCACAGGGGATCAGAACCCCACACTTAGGAGGGGGGAGTAATAAGACATGGAAAGGAGGGTGCGTTCTCTATAATATTGGAATGCTGTTGGAATACAGCTACCTCATAGATTATTTAGGTCAATTAGGCTGGAACATTATTACCTGTCCATGCTTTTTGTGGTCATCATGAGTAATATTAAATACATTTGTGATCTCTTTTTGGCAAATAATGTTGTCTACATTATTTGCAGGATAAGTCAGGTGTTGGGTTACTTACTAAACATGGAGAATATCAACCAACAGGTGCCTTATAGTAAAAACATCTAAGTTTAGGGAACAATGCTTGACGTCTTATTGATGCCTAATAGTGTATATTTTTTAAGGAAATAAAATAAATTGGTAAAAACATAGGTGCAAAAAGGATGTAATGGTTAAGTGACAGTTGCTGAAACCTGGTGTTCACATCTTAAGATAATAAACCCTTTAAATTGTATATAATCACATTTACTGCTTTATTAATATTGCTTGTGATTTGTGGTTTAATTACAGCCAAAGTCTAAGGGCATGAATCTGTTGAGTTAAGTGATTTTTTGCTATTGCACAAAAACTCTTGTATGACGCATGTGTCACACTGTGTGTGTATGCACAAAAGCCACAGCTACAATTAAGACACCTGGGGTGAAATTTAATAGGATGAGAGATTCAGAAAGTGAGAGATATGGTAAGAAATCTCCAGTGTTTTTAAAGCGTCAATCATTTACACTTCATAAATCAAACTGGTTTTGCAGTGTAAATGATTGCCGCTTTAAAAAAACCTGGAGATTTCTTACCAAATCTGTCACTTTCAGAATCTCTCATCCTATTACATTTCACCTATGGTATCAAAAATGTTTTGGAAAAGTGCAGAACATGGGTAGTGACTGGAAGGTGACTATTCTTAAGGACTTTACCCCCCTCAATCAGAATGGGTGATAGCTAACAAGCATGGAATAAATTAGGCCTTAATTTTAGGGGAGAGCTTTGCGGTAGAATTTTCATGAAATCACAGACATGTAACCGCCAAAAACTGCGTCCAACTTCGGATCATGCCATATGGCCCTTATTCTGGATCACTCGCAAAGACAAATTCTCAAATGGACAAAACCATGTGCAATGCAGGTGGGGCAGATGTAACATGTGCAGAGAGAATTAGACTTGGGTGGGGTTTTACTTCAAATTGAGATTTATATTTCATTGTAAAATAAAGCAGCCAGTATTTTCTCTGCACAGAAACAAAATAGCCCACCTGCCCCACCTGCAGTGCACATGTTTTTTTCCATTTGAGAAGGAATTTGCCTTTGCTAGTGAACCAGAATAAGGGCCTATGTTCTTGAATGATTTACCCACTCCTATTTTTTGTAAAATGCCTTATTACTGATATATACTTAATACATCACTCAATATTTTACAGCAAGAATTTGTTTCATAGTTAGTTGCTGATATAATTCCTGCAAGTCTGGGTCTCACTGATGACTCAGTAGACAAACGCTGAATACTCGATCAGTATTTGAAGTCTTGCGTCTGCGAGAAGAACAAACAAATTCCACAGACATAGTTCCTAAACATATTTGGCCCTTACCACCCTGACACTCATCGCAGATAAAATCAGTCTGTGTTTTGAAGACACAGATGGAAGGAGCATTGTTTGCATTGCATGCTTTTGTTATTACCACATTGTATAAATGTCTCGCCATGTGTTTTCTGGATTTCTCAAGAGATATGAATGGTGTCTTTGATTCAGATTTTCTCCATTATTGATAAATTTAAAATAAATGTACTCAGTAGGTGTCAGTTTGCAATACTTGTCAATATTCAGGAAATACACTATTAATGATGTATAAAATATTAAAACACTTGTAATATCGGTAATACATCTAATCTATTTATTCTTCATAGGCTTTTACATGGTTTGATGGATCTGGACCAAACATGGTATACATATCTTTCATTATCCAACTCAAAATACTGGCTGAGTTTACACAACAAAATCCATCCATTCGGGGCCAGTGCCATATATCTTAAATATAAAATGTATTGGTCTGTTTGTTTGTTTGTCTGCTATGAATTTGGGCACCCCTGCACTGATTATGGTGAGTCCAGTTGGATCCTGACCAGGTTTTACAAAGGTTATGGTCAGACCTCAAGGTGGAATGTACCAGCTAAAGCTTTGACTCAGGGGGCCTGTTCAGGGTCTTTACTTGGATGGCTTTGGAGATAAACTTTACAGAGTAGTAAAATCCAGAAGACATTCTATGGGGTTGAGGTCCCAGGCAGACTTCCCATTGGTGTATGTTATGCAGGACTTTGACTGAGGGAGCCTGTTCTGGGCCTTCCACTGGATGGAAAACCTCACAGTGTGGTAACATTGGTCCAAAAATAAACTGGGGGGTGGTGGTCCAAGTCAAACCTCTCATTGGTGTATACTGGGCATAACTTTGACAAATGGGATCCTGTCCTGGGTTTTCCACTGGATAGAATTGGAAGAAAACTTTAAATAGTGGTAGAATTGGATCCCAGAAGACATACTAGGGGGTTGAGGTCCCTGTCACACTTCACATTTTTTATGCTGGGTAGAATTTTGACCTGTGAGCCTCTTTTGGGTCTTCCACAGGATGGATTTTGACAAAAACTTCACAGAGTAGTAACATTTGATCCAGAAGACATTCTAGTGGGTTGAGGTCTCAGTCAGACATCCCATTGGTGTATGCTGGGCAGAACTTTGACCTGGGGTGCCTGTTTGGGTCTTCCAGAGGATGGATTGTAAATAAAACTTCACAGTGTAACATTGGATTCCAGGAGACAAACTAGGGGGTTGGGGCCCAAGTTGAAACATCTGTTGTTATACACTGGGCAAAACTTTGACTCAGGGAGCTGTTTCTGGGCCTTTCACTGGATGTATTTAGAGAAATGTGCCACGGAGCTGTAACACTGGATCTTAGAGACATACTAAAGTGTTGGGGTCACAGTTAGACCTCCAGTTGGTGTATACTGTGCAAAACAGGGAGTCTGAGCATTCCAGTGGATGTATCGGGATGAAATCTTTAATAACCTATAATAACTGACAGATATAACCATAATTCAGTGACCTGAAATAACTGACTAAAATAACCATAATTCGATTAATTTAAATAATTGACAGAAATTATATAGGGAAGACAAAAAATGTTGTGTAACACAAAGCCTTGGAATGACAACATCTATAACAGATGGAATACTTTAAACCCATGTCTCAATGGAAAATTTATAAAAAAAACTGAACAGTATGAAAATCTGGAGATCAGGGCTACTGACAACTTTACAAAAACAACACTGGGCAGCCACCTCAAGAGTGTGTTGCAAGAACTATTAAGTTACTAAGGGGTAGATTTATTAAGCTTGGTGGAGTGATAAAGGGTCTGGTTTTTATCACCAGCAAATCAGCTCCTACCTGTCATTTTTCAAACCAAGCCTGTAACTTCACAGTTAGGAGCTGATTGGCCGGTGATAAAGTACCAGCCACATTATCACTTCACCAAGCTTAATAAATCTACCCCTAAGCTACAAATTATTTTTGATGACAGTAATATCCAACTCATTGATAACTTAATAACTAGAAAATGTAAACCCAGCTAGTACTTTAATCAATACAATAACATATTAATTCTACACCAGAAATATCATATTGTGTATACTTCCCAAATACATTTTCCTGGATGAACAGAATAACCCATAGCATCACAGTCACAAATGTTTTTTGAATAGGTTCCTAATCTGACTAAAGGCTCCCATCCACTAGGATGAGGCATCGCATTCGGTACCTGGCATGTGATACCACGCCAATTCACCCGGTGGCTCCTAGAGGACAGGATCGCATACGATACAGTGTATACGGTCCTTTTGCATGCAGTGTATCATATGCACTCCTAGCAGGGGCTACGGGCGGCAACAAATATTCATTACAGCCCATAGGATCTGCGAACACATTGTAATCGCAGGCAAATGACATGCGAGTTATCACTTTTCATGCATCCGTCACAGCAATGTGTCAGATTTGCATAAAAAGTGGCCATATCACACTAGTGGATGGGAGTCTTAAACCCCAAGTGGCTCTAAACAACATACTGGTTGGGGCCCTTACTCTTCTTACCTTTTGTCCAAAACTCTCCAAATAACAAGAGCTGCTCAGTGACCACTGGGCCATAGGTGGGAACTCAGCCTACTTGATGTATAGTCCAGCTGAAAACACTTTTTAACTTACCCTGGCAGTTTCATTTCTCTAACTGCTTTCTCAAACCCCTTTCCTTTCTGCTGTAGTCTCTTAATGACTCTTCCACAGTTCCATGTTACTTGATTTGTGAAAATCCATCTAGACATTTTTGCAAACAAAGGGGTCTTTTTATTAAGCATTGGATGGAGATAAACTATCAACCAATCAGCCCCCATCTGTCATTTTTCAAACACAGCCTGTAACATGATAGTTAGGTGCTCATTGGATACTATATATTCTTCCACTTTATCTCCATCCAAGGCTTAGTAAATGGTCCCCATAGCCTGTAACATGGCAGTTAGGAGCTGACTGGTTGGGAGTTTATCTCTCTCCACTTAATCTCCAAGGCTTGTAGCTGCAATGCTTTCTGTTGCCTGGATTCTATCTTTCTCTTAATCTGTTTCCATCTGTCTCTCCAAGAGTGCTCCCCCCTTCAGTGGCACACACAGTACTCAGAAACCCCCCTTGCGCCTTTTCTTTGCTATATGTGCCACACTGGATGCAGCCACAGATTAAATAATTAATATCCCTGTACATACAAGGTGCCCGTGCTGTGGTCCAGTCCCCCTCTGCTTCGCTGAGCTCTGAATGGTGCATTGCAGCATGCAGCCGGGGAGGGACAGGTGAACGTGCACAGTGCTTAGCGCCATGGACCCATCCCCCCTCCGCTATGCTCTCCCCTGACTTTCAGCTGGACACCGCAGTGGGCAGCCAGGGACAGATTGCACACGCAAAGTGCCCAGTGCCACAGTTCTGTCCATTATCCTCTCTGCTCCCCCCTTCTTTGAGCTGGACACTGCAGCAGGCAGCCAGGGACAGGCTGAAAGAGCTGCTAGTAAGAGTGGTCGGGCTGGTGAGCTGCTTCCATCCCTTCTTTATGATCCATGGGGCCAACGTAGCAATGGCTCCCAGTGGCCTACAGTACAATATGTGAGAAAGTTGAAGGACTGTCCAGGTGATTCAGGTACAGTGCCATGCCAGTATATCCCCCAGTGCCATGCCATCACAAATTTTGCTGCCTGTACCTGATATCATGTAATCTTCTGCTGTAACAGGTAAGTTTCTTCCTGTACATTTTATTTATTTAAATCATTCTCTGTTTCTGCCCATCTGACTCTCTGCACTTTTATTGTCTGTGCCAACCTCTCTTCCTTTCTCTGTCCCAGACTCTCTGCCCATCTTCTTTCAGTGCCAGCCTTTATGTCGTGCTTCTGTCTGCAACATCCTTTCTGCTAATCTTCTGCATGCTTCTGTACCTAAGGTGCATGTATACAAACAAGAAAATGTGGAAACCCCCTTTTAAAAATCCTGCGTTTGCCACTGCCCTTCCCTAGGCACTTTCTCTTCTCTCTCTCTTTCCCATCTCTGTCCCTGTCCCTACACTTTCTCCAATGCATCTCTGACACTAGTGGGAGGGTTTGGAGTTCATACAAACTGTCATCACATTCCAACGTGGTGACATTTTCATTAGCAGTCAGTTTTATTGCAGGAAAGTTTTGTTATTATATTAGTACTTTTCATTGTAGGGAAACTTTGCATTTAGCACTGTTGAAAACAAAGTAATAAATACAGTATCAGCTGTTTTAAAACAAACAAAATATAACCATAGTAAAACTAAATGATGGACTTCATTGTTCTGTTTGTATAAAGTGGCAATCATGATGTCTTATGAGTCACACTAGCAAATAAATTATCATTAGGTAGAAGGTCTGCTAAAAGAAAAATCTATTTGTACGAATAAAATGATTTTTGCCCCATTGTGAAGACCTACCCTCGCGCACCCTCCCACGATTCACGAACCCCGGCAACACCCCTCCCACAATTCAATGACCCCCACAACCCCCCTCCCGCAATTTGCAGACCCCCCCTTCCCGCGATTCATGCCCCCCGCCTGCGCGCCCCTCCCGCGATTTGCGGACCCCCGCCCCTCCCGCAATTCGCGGACCCCGCGCCCCCCCTCCAGCAATTTACAGACCCCCTTCGGGCAATTCCACCCCCAGCGGACCCCCGCGACCCAGCTCTCGCATTTCACGTACCCCCCTGAGAATGGGGGATCCTGCATCGCCACAAGCAGGTGCCGCACCTAGGTGGGAAATTCCGCCCTGGCTGCTGCGCTGCAGGTTCCCCCACTGCTAGAAGTGTCCCCACGATCCCCTGCACCAGTGCCACAACTTTTATCAATGTCTTGCCCACATACCACTATTATACAGCCTCCTGCTCTCATACACCCCCTTACTTCCTACCAGAGCGAGGAGACGCTCACCCACTGCCAGGAGCTGCATACTGTCCTCCACCCTCCTCCAGTTCTAGGGATGCCCAACGACCATCAATGATTTCAAATCATCGATGGTTTATGGCCGATGTTGAATACTTTTGCCATCGATGTGGGAGGACCAGATGGTGTCCCTACATCGATGGCAAAGGAGAACCGATCAAGTTTCAAATTTTTTTATGGTGTGGGACACGGAGCATAGCTCCGCCCCCCACACCCGACAGTCCCGCTACCGCGTTCTGATTGTCCCACGGCCTATTCAGTCAGATATAATGAATGACCATCGATAGCTACAACAATCAATGGTTATCCAAGTAATATCTTACTACTATCGAAGGCAGGGTGCAAAATCACCATCAATGCCAACCATTGATGGCGTCTGCACCAATGCTCATCCCTACTCTGCAACAGGCAAAAACCTTTACTACCCCTCATGCCCACACAACTCTATCACTGCCCTACCTCCTGTTCTCCTGCCCCGTAACTTCTGCTAGTGGGGACCCGCTCACCCTGTGTTTCCCACATACCCCTATCATGCTTTACCACCCAGCCTCCTGCTCTCATGCACCCTATCTCCCACCCAGTAGGAGGAGACACTGACTCAGGGGCACCGTCCTGCACTTCTGTGCTGCCACACTAGACCCTCACCCACTGGCAGAAGCTGCACAGTGTCCCCCACCCTCCTCTTTAGTCCCTTGTATGCCCACACACCATTATCACTACCCAGCTTCCTGCTCTCCTGAACCGTAGCTTCCACCACTGGGGAGTCGCTGACGCTGTGTTGCCCACATACCCCTATCATGCCTCATAGCCCAGCCTCCTGCTCTCATGCACCCTAACTCCCACCCAGTAGGAGGAGACACTGACTCAGGGCCACCATCCTGTACTCCTGTGCTGCCACGCTGGACCCTCACCTACTGGCAGAAGCTGGACAGTGTCCCCCACCCTTCTCTTTAGTCCCCCTCATACCCGCACACCCCTATCACTACCCAGCTTCCTGCTCTTCTGAACCGTAACTTCCACCACTGGGGAGTCGCTGACGCTGTGTTGCCCACATACCCCTATCATGCCTCATAGCCCAGCCTCCTGCTCTCATGCACCCTAACTCTCACCCAGTAGGAGGAGACACTGACTCAGGGCCACCGTCCTGTACTCCTGTGCAGCCACGCTGGACCCTCACCCACTGGCAGAAGCTGCACAGTGTCCCCCACCCTCCTCTTTAGTCCCCCTTATGCCCACACACCCCTATCACTACCCAGCCTCCTGTTTTCCTGTATCGTGACCTCCGCCAGTGGGGAGCCCCTGACTCAAAAATACCCTACTATACTATTGCATACACACACACACACACACCTAAACAACACGCATGCACACCCCCCCCCCCACATCCACAAATGTCACTGTACCATCCACACTATCAATGTACATCTTACTCTGTAACCGCTTTTTAATTAAACAAAACAATACACGCCCCCTTCCAAATCATATGCTCTCTATGTAACACATTTCACCTATAACTCAAGTTGCAATACAGGGAATCTTTCATACAATTCTAACCATATTTCTCACAATACAAACGTTCACAAATTAAGGGGACACAGTCCCTTACGACGGTGTGAAGAGCGCCCGTAGGGTGCCATGAATCACCTAGTATCATAATAGAAAGCATGGTGCATACATTATAGTGGATTCAATTGTTTGTCATTTCATACAAAATTCCATGAAGAGGTTAAAATAATAGGGGGTTCATTCATTCAGAAACAATCCCTTCATGAAGTTTTTTTTTTTGTGAGATAAATTGTGCCTATCTTGATGCAATCTGAACTTCCAATTTTTACTAAATATATAGGGTGGTATTCAATTCTGTAGTTATTGACAGCATTGAAGGGGGTCAGATCCTACTTTTTTAAAAAGTCAAATCTATTTTGTCAGAAACGGCTGCGGCAGTGGCATAGCTAGTGTAAGGCAGCCCCCGCTGCTGCTTGGGGGACCGGGGCTGCTTGGGCGCCGGGTCCCGCCCGGCGAAGATTCTCTGACAAGTCAGTCACAAACAAATTACAATACATACATATGCTGTGTGTGGCTGCTGGCTTGCCGCCTGCCGCTGCTGCACAGGCGAATCGGCCTTGGCACGGGTGCAGCCATGACAGTCTCACTGTCATATCACATTGCATTTCTTGATGGACGGGCGACTGTCCGCCTCAGTCAGGACGCACTCTGACCAAATAGTGGCGTTGTCCTGTACTCCAGCGGGCCAGTAGAGAAAGGGGAGGAGTTGTCCTGCAGTGGCGGGTTTAATATGTTTCTTTTTTTTAACATTTGTGACTGGCAGGCGGAGATGTAACAGAGTGCAGGGACATGGTAAAATGGGATGCAGCTGCCGGGAGGCGGTGCGGACTGCGGGTCACAAGAAGCAGGGCAGCAGGGGGTGGAGTGGATGGAGAGAGAATTGCCTGGACGTTGCTACGTAGCACTCGCGAGGGGAGACGGACGGATGGAGCGGAGCATGCTGGGAGCGGAGTGCAAAATACAGCAAGCAGTGGGGACGGACAGAACTACTAGGAGTGGGAGCAAAGTGAAGGGAAAGGGTAAGCGGGGGAAGGGGGAGATGGAGCTGCGGACAAAATTTTTGGCAGAATTTATTTCAGAATTGCAGAATTTATAGTTACGCCACTGGGCTGGGGATTGTTGAATTCACAGATTTTTTCAACAATCTGAGGCAGTTTTCGCCAATCCACGGACTTTTCGCCACTCGCAGGGGCAAACGCAGGATTTTCAGAAGGGGGTTTCCAGAGAGGGGCGGAGCAAAGCATGGAGATGGACACTTAGGTGACCCAGTATATGCCGAGTCAGTTAAAGTATTATAGATAGACCAAATGTATATAAATAATATATATACATATATATATATATATATTTAACAGCAGTGTAAACCCCTGGGCATAGCAATGTATTGGGGCCCCTACCGATCCTCCAGCGGTAGGGGGTGCTATGAGTGGAAGCTTTGATGTCCCGCAGGTGGTAGGGGGTATTATATCAACCGCTCAGCATGTAGGGCCTGGATCAGTAATTTCCACTAATTACCCCTTTACTGCACAGATGGTGGAAGATGGGGTGGAAGAAGGGGGCATTGGGCTGAATGAAGGGGCCCTGATGCAAAACTTCCAGGGTGGTAAAGGATGTTTAATACGCAGAGGAGGGATGTTTAGTGGAGTGAGCTTATTATTCAGAGTTTTCTGGTGGGAGGACAGCTTGCTTCACTGCAGATATCTCCAGTTCCTGGAACTAGATTTCTTACCTTTTAATGGAACTAAAAACTAGAGAATCCCACCTACCAAATGGTAATGGGGACTAGGGGATCAGAGTTCAGGAGGCAGAGCAATCTGCCAATGAGAATATAAAACTACATACCAGGTGTGTGGAGCTGGAGCAGTAACCAGCTGCTGGAAAGCTGAAAGCTTCTAGTGTTCCTCAAAGAGGGAGAGTCCCAGCTTTTGAAATATACCCTCAGAAAAACTCTGTCAGACAGAACCTGAAATATCTGACTGGGAAGAGCAATTAACAGGCTTGGATGGGGACCACTCCTTTGAAGTCAGATATCTCCGGTTCCCCAGGGCCGATTTTAAAAATTCTTGTACCCATGGAAAGAGGGGACCCTCAGCTTTCAGACTAGGGCACATAGATTCCTGGGGGGGGGTTTCTGGGTACTCAGAACCCCCCCCCCCCCCTGTGTGCGCTGCTGACTCGCCAGTCAGAACATTGAATTCCGACTGTAGAGTTACTGTCAGAACAGACAAAAATACCCTGGGATTCTGACTAAATACCTCCCCATAGTTTCTATAGACAAAATCGGAAGAAAAGTTAGCACAAATAGCACAGCTTGCGATGCCAACATATGCTGGATTCTCAAGATAAAATAGACTGTGCAGACAAGACAATTTTGACTATATTATATACAGTCTAGTGTTCTAGCATAGTCAAAAAAAGACCATAGTCAAAATCTCAAGTAAATATAGTCAAGATTGTATGGTTCTTGGCTCTGCGGAGTTCATGAGAAATTGCAGTCAAAATAGTACATAACCTAAATCTCAACGTGTGTATGCACCTTTACCTTGGTATACGTAGTGTATATTACACTGCATGACAGATCTGCTGATTCATGAGATAACCAATCCTAAACATGGTACATTTATGCTGTATTACTTTTTCAAAATGTAATATATAACAAGTTAAAAGTAATACCAATGGCAGACTGAAACCAAACAACAAGATTATGTTATAAACAGGTGTTAAAGAATAAAAATTACTTGCTATGTACGCTCATTTGCAAATTTCACAGTTGTATTACAAAAATGGTCACACATTAGTCTAAACTAGTGCAGTATTTTTTAATCAGACCCCTGACTGAGTTCTCTAATGCTGCTTTCAGACCGCATCTCTGGCTTTGACCCTGTATTTGGAAACGTTTCCAAAAACGGGTCTGCCAGATAAAACCCCTTTCACACCGCAGCACTTAAACGGTATATTACCGTTTAAGTGCCGATTTTTTGACACTGGCAGACCCGTTTTTGGAAACTTTCCAAATACAGGGTCAAAGCCAGTGCAGCCTTCAGCCCTCCCCTCCGTGCAGCTCCCCCCCCCTCGCGCGTGTCGACCGAGAGCGTGTCGACGCCCCCCGCGCATGTCGACGCCCCCCCACGCATGTCGACGCCCCCCGCGTGTCGGCGCCCCCCCCCCCCCCGTGTCGACTTACCCCGTGCCGGTACCTCCGTTGCGGATCCCGGCACTGCAGCTCAGTATGCTCGGAAAGCACTTATGAAAAAAGTGTCTTCCAGAAAATGGCTGCCCCATAGGAAACCCAGTTTAAAAAAACTGTCTTTCGTATGGGGGCAGCCATTTTCTGAAAGACACTTTTTTCATAAGTGCTTTCCGAGCATACTGAGCTGCAGTGCCGGGAACCACAACGGAGATACTGGCACGGGGTAAGTCGACACAGGGGGGCGCCGACACGCGGGGGGGGGGGGGGCGTCGACACGCGCGCGGGGGGTGTCGACACGCGCGCGGGGGGGGGGGGGCTCCAGTGCTGTGAATACTTAATGAGCGCTCATTAAGTATTCACTGTGCTGAATTTAGGACCCAGCTCATTGGCTGGGTCCTAAATACCGTTTCAGAACCGATTTTGAGCCTAAAATACCGGTTCTGAAACGGGTAGGACCCTGCATTTTAACCGGTTAGAAAAAACGTTTTTTTCTAACCGGTTAAGTGGTCCTGCACCTTTCAGACCGCACACATTACCGTAACGGTAAAAAAACGGCAATATACCGTTTTTAAAGTGCGGTCTGAAAGGGGCATAAGTAAGGACGATCTACAGTGTCTAGGTCAGGCATGTCCAAACTGTGGCCATCCAGCTGTTGTGAAACTACACATGCCAGCATGCCTTGTCATAGTTTAGCATTCCCTAATAGCAAAACTGTGGCTAGGCATGATGGGACTTGTAAACAACAATTGGGCTTTTGGAAATATCACCGCGCCTCAAGACTGCAGCACAGAAAGTACCCTCAGGGATTACCAGTCCCAACAAACAGGAAACAATGGACCTGTTATTAGAATAAGACAGCGCCGTTGAATTTACCCTACTTTGTCCATGATGGGACTTGTAGTTTCACAACAGCTGGAGGGCCATAGTTTGGACATGACTGGTCTAGGTAGACAGCCATTAGGTTAACTCAATATGATTGACATGCATTAGGTTGACAGGGACAAAAGTCAACAGATAAATGATAGACTTTTGGTAAAGGCAACACATACTAAAGGTGAATATAGGGTCAAATGGTTAACATGCCAATGATCAACACAGAAATGGTTGACACAAGTATATCAACAATCATTGAAAATGTGTTCCCTTGGTGGTTTGCTTAGCTCATTATGCTTTGGGCAAGGTGGCCGACTAAGCTCGTCACAGGCTACTATTCGGAATCATAGTCCATTTGGAAAGTTCATGGTGTAATGGTTAACACTGAGGACATAGGTTTGATTCCCACTGTGGCCATAACTGTGTGGGGTTTGTATGTTCTCCCCGTGCTTCTGTGGGATTCCTCCAGGAATTCGGGTTTCCTTCCACACTCCAAAAATGTACTGTTAGGTTAATTGGCTGCCAACAAAATGAACCCTAGTGGAATGTGTGTGCTTGTAAATATAATAGGAAATAAGCTCCACTGAGGCAGGGACTGATGTAAAGGGTCCAATATTGCTTTAGAATATGTGTGCGTTATATAAATAACTGGTAATAAAAATAGTAAAACAAGCAAAATCTCTAAAAAAAACAAAAAACAAAATCCTGTGTTGACCATTTTTGTGTTGACCATTATAATGTCAACCTTATAAACCTTTTGACCTTTTTTACCTTTTGATCTTAATACATGTCAACGGTATGAGATCTATTGAAGATGGGATGTAGCCCATAGTAACCAAATCGTTTCTTCTATTATCTTCTGGAAGGTGCTAAATAAATAAGAAGTAAAAATTGGTTACTAAGGGCAACATCCCATCTTCAATGGAACTCCCATCTTAGTAAAGTTACTCCTATGTGTAAGTTAAACCAGCCAGTATAAGATGTTGCATTTGGCCAGTCAGCTTTCCACCTTCACAAGCCCTCAGAATGGGGAAGCGCTCAGGTAGGCTAGATCCATTCCCATAACATAACTGAATTCCTGGAATTACATGTATGAAAGGAGGAGTTCATGGTTTAAGGGTTTTTTGTACAATTAACAAGCAACAAATTTAATAGACTTTGATCTTTAGCCAAGTTCTGTGGAAGATTTTGAAAGCTCAGGTGTAAGCTCTTCATACCATTCTAATGCCAAAACATGCATTGCAGTAATGTTAAGCAATTGTGTTACATAATAAGTTGTTACCAGCAAACTAATTCCTTGTAATATCGCATTGCTTTGGGCAGTGATACAGTCAGCATTTATGAAAATGGGTTCCAAGCATTCCATTAGTTTTATATATCCAGCTAAGTGATGCGCCAAATATGTATGAAACCACAGGAATTTAACAGCAATCAGGTTTTTAATAGGTTAGGGAAAGGACAGCTGCATTTAATATGTGAGAAAACATGATCGTCTCATTAGCTTTATACAAACATCTTTTTTATCCAAATTAGGAACATGGTGACTTTGAACAAAGCAACATTAAGAAAGAACTGAATTGATTGTCTCAAAACGTAGAGAAGGTGACAGATGGACTCTGAGGTAGGGTTATGGAAATATGTTCCTGGTTATGTAAAGCATTTACTCATTACATATATTACATTAAAAGGTTCCTGTTGTAGTCTCATTTCATTTTACATACATTTTCATATCATCACGGGCCAGTCTTGCAGTGTTGCCGGTAACAACCTACAGTAGGTGAGCCAGTGGAGGGCGCAGGGACCCGGAAGCTGGGTGGTTTAAGATAACGGTAAGTCATGCACAGGGATACGATGGAAACTTCTGCTCGATACACAGAGAATTAGCGTAGGCCAAGACAGAGGCGCAGAATCTAACCCGGCAGTGGTTTTCACCAGTGACCCCCGCAAAGAGATATGGACTTCACTGAGCTTGACGGGCAGGTTGCGGTCCTCTGCCAAGGTTTCTCTGTGGTGAACTGGAATAGTGCTCAGAAGAATATGGAGTGAAGATGATAGTGAAGTACTTTAACCATCGATGATGGGTCGATGGCACTGAATGCTGGATAGCAATGCGGGAGGTAATTAGGATACACAGAGAGATAACTGAAGAAGGGAGGCAATGATTGAGCAGGGATGAGTACCAATGAAGTGACCTAGGAGCCTTCTGAAGAAACCGCCAAATTCTATGACGGAGAAACGCGTCAAGAGACCCCCTGTTTGACTGACAGACTGCCGATGGGTATGGACTTTTAAAACAGCAATCAATTGAAAGCTGATTACATCGCCCCTTATTGCTCCCGCTGTCCAGCGAGCCGGTAACAACTGGGAACTCCAAACCGCACATTTACAGAGCAGAGGGTGACCAACTTCAGCAGCGGCATTAAGACTGCAAACGGGTGTCCGCCCCCAGCCGAGTGTGTGTGGATTACCCGCAGACGCAGCTAAGTGAGCAGGTCTCACGCTGCGGTCTGCCCTCCAAACAGCAGCCGCTGCACCCTCAAGCCTATCGAGGCAATTACCGTACAAGTTGGTATGTAATTCTTCAACATCATTATATATTCTACGGGCTGTATCATCTAAGTAAAAGCGCTACAATTTGTTACCAACAATAACAGTTTCACCTAAATATCTACTAAGTTACCAATTGTGGTATTACATACTGGAGCATCCCTTGGGCATTACAGCTAATTGAGTATTGTCTGGAAATTTATTGCTGGACTTTTAAACGGACTGAAATAGTTCACTATTTAATCCTCCCCACGGCTAATTCTGTCTAGTCATTTTATGCACTGTATTTATTTTATTATTGATTGTGTATATTAATAAATGAACAAACCTATTTAAAATTTATTAGTGTCGTGCGCTCTCTTAAACAATATATTGTTTAAATCTGCCCAGGTTTCTCTGTGGTGAACTGGAATAGTGCTCAGGAGAATATGGAGTGAAGATGATAGTGAAGTACTTTAACCATTGATGATGGGTCGATGGCACTGAATGCTGGATAGCAATGCTGGAGGTAATTAGGATACACAGAGGGATAACTGAAGAAGGGTGGCAATGATGGAGCAGGGATGAGTACCAATGAAGTGACCTAGGAGCCTGTCGATGGTATTCGATGGTGTGGCCTGGCGTGCCTCCAACTTCACCCTGGCATTTGTGCACATGCATGATGTGAAGTCGCACACGTGCACATGCTGGGCACGTGCATGGACACACTGGACACGGGCATGCATGTGCGCAGATTGAGAGACGGTGCTTCCACCCTGGGTTGGCCCACCTGGCCATTGGCCCCTCTGGAATTTGCGGATTTTTTTAAAAGTTGGTGTAAGGACTGCAACGTGTACACACATGGACCCAAGTTGCCATTGTGTAAGCCACTTGAAGGACTCAGTTCAATATGCCAGCAGTAGCTATTTATGGTAGCTAACAAATCACTGGCTTCAGTCAGGTTTATGCATTCACACTTAAGCTGTTGCTTATGCAAATGCTGGGGCTCCAACAGTTTTGCCGGGCCCTGGTAAAATGAGGGGGTGTGGCCAATGGGAGGGGATGTGGTCAATGTTGGAGGCATGGTGTCTAATCTGGTGGGTGGCAGGATGTGGGCAGGGGTGCAAGTATGGTGGTACAGGGTGGTACGGCATACCGTTAAAACTTATTGTGCCGGTACACCGTACCACAATAGCAAATAGCCCCCGAATTGTTTAGTGCGCATGCGCACATATACAAGAGGTGGGGGGCGTAACCTCCCTGCCACAGCTGATTCCCTTTGGAGGGGAGCGCATTGCGCGTCTCTCCTTCCCCTCCCTGTGTCACTGTGACTGGGCTCCCTGTCAGCCAATCAGAGCTCACAGGCCGGCAGCAGAAAAAGGTGGGAATCTCTCCCTGGGAGTCTGAGACAGCAGAGTAAGAACTGTGTAGTTGTGGACTGGTGAATGCTGAAGCTGGCAGAACCCTGAAGGCCGGGGAAAGCAGCCTTGCTTGGGTGAAGATGAAGCAGCATGCCCTGAAGTGTATGGGGGGCACAGGCTGGCAGCATGCAGCATGCAACACGCTGCCTCGGTGTCATCATTGACTCTTTCACCCCCCACATTCGTGCTCTCTCACAGTCTTGTTTTCACCTCCGCAACATCTCGCACATCAGACCATTCCTCTCCACTGACGCGACCAAAATACTTATTCATTCTCTTGTCATCTCCCGCCTTGACTACTGCAACATCCTTCTCTCTGGGCTACCTCTCGCCCGCCTTGCCCCTCTCCAATCCATTCTTAATGCTGCTGCTAGGCTCATCTTTCTCTCCCGCCGCTCCACCTCCGCCTCCCCCCTCTGTCTATCTCTTCCCTGGCTCCCCATTCCTTTCCAGGTTCTCTTTAAACTCCTCACCACCACCTACAAGGCTCTCTCCTCCTCCACCGCTCCTTACCTCTCTTCATTGATCTCTATCCACACTCCCTCCCGTCAGAAACCAGCCCACGAGATATGATTGGCTGACGGACAGTCACAGCCAGGGATGCAGTGAAGCCGGGGAAGGAGAGATGTGTGATGCACTCCCCTCCCCGCCAAATGAAGCACAGAAACAAGCGGCGACAGCGGGGGGCTGGAGCGGGAGTGGACACCCGGACACTGCAGACACGTAGAGTGAGTTGTGCTGCTGCTGCTGGCTTATTCTTCTGGCACTGAGGGGTCATTTATGTGCAGCACTGTGGGCATATGTGTGGCACTGTGGGGGCATATGTGTGGCACTGTGGGGACATATGTGTGGCACTGTGGGGGCATATGTGTGACACTGGGGGCATATGTGTGGTACTGTGGGGCATATCTGGCACTAGGTGCATACTTAGCACTGTGGGGGCATATGTGTGGCACTGTGGGGGCATATTTAGCACTGGGGGCATACTTAGCACTGTGGGGGCATATATATATGTGGCACTGTGGGGGCATATCTGGCACTGGGGGCATACTTAGCACTGTGGGAGCATATGTGTGTGGCACTGTGGGGGCATTTATGTGTGGCACTGTGGGGGCACTGTGGGCACATCTAGCACTGTGGGGGCATATGTGTGGCACTGGGGGAATATTTAGGACCTTGGGGGCATATCTGGCATTAGGGGCATACATAGCACTGTGGGAGCATATGTGTGGCCCTGTGGGGGCATATCTGGCACTGGGGGCATACTTAGCACTGTGGGCATATATGTGTGGCACTGTGGGGGCATATCTGGAACTGGGGGCATATTTAGCACTGTGGGGGCATATATGTGTGGCAATGCGGGGGCATATCTGGCACTGTGGGCATACTTAGCACTGTGGGGGCATATATATGTGGCACTGTGGGGGCATATCTGGCACTGGGGGCATACTTAGCACTGTGGGGGCATTTATGTGTGGCACTGTGGGGGCATTTATGTGCGGCACTATGGGGGCACTGTGGGCACATCTAGCACTGTGGGGGCATATGTGTGGCACTCGGGGAATACTTAGCAATGTTGGGGCATATCTGGCACTGGGGGCATACTTAGCACTGTGGGGGCATATACAGTATGTGTGGCACTGTGGGGGAATATCTGGCACTGTGGGCATACTTAGCACTATAGGGGCATATATGTGTGGCACTGTGGGGGCATTTATGTGCAGCACTGTGGGCATATCTAGCACTGTGGGGGCATATGTGTGGCACTGGGGGCATACTTAGCACTGTGGGGGCATATCTGGCACTAGTGGCAAACTTAGCACTGTGGGCGCATATCTGGCATTAGGGGAATACTTAGCACTGTGGGGGCATATGTGTGGCACTGTGGGGGCATATCTGGCACTGGGGGCATAGTTAGCAATGTGGGGGCATATATTTGTGGCACTATGGGGGCATATCTGGCACTTGGGGCATACTTAGCACTGTGGGGGCATATATGTGTGGCACTCTTGGGGCATTTATGTGTGGCACTGTGGGGGCACTGTGGGCATACCTAACACTCTGGGGGCATATCTGGCACTGGGGGCATACTTAGCACTGTGGGGGCATATATGTGTGGCACTGTGGGGATATATCTGGCACTGGGGGCATACTTAGCACTTTGGGGGCATATATGTGTGGCACCGTGGGGGTATATGATATCGGGTGTGGTATAAATCACCGACAGTCGGGATTCCGACAGTCATTACTCAGACGTCGAAATCCTGACTGCACAGCGGGGGGAGCGCAATGAAGCCCCTTGTGGGCTTGGTGCGCTCGCCACGCTGCGGGCACGGTGGTGAGCTGCGGGCACGGTGGAGAGCTGCGCTGGCCACCTATTTTATTCTCCCTCTATGGGGGTCGTGGACGAGGGAGCAGTCGGGATTCCGACGTCAGAGTATTGACTGTCGAAATCCCGACTGTCGGGGAGCCGTCCGGCACCCATGATATCTGGCACTGGGGGGGAATATTAGTAATGGGCATCAGTTGTGTGGCAGCGGCGCAATGGGCATTATGGCATGGGTATTATGTATTGCGTGTGTGACGAGTAACAGGCATTACTGTGTAAATTTTGGCGCTCAATATCCCTGTTTGTTTCTGGCTCCTACATTTTGTGTGCAGGATGCAATGCATAAGCCCAAACAGAAATGTCATTGTGTTTTAAAGTTTTGTCATGTAGCCACTCCTCCTCATGTCATATGACCACGCCCCCTAACCACGCCCCAACCAGGCCTATTTTTCAGCCCGCACATTTTTTCTACTTGCACCACTGCATGTGGGTGTGATCGCACAATAACGCAGGGAGAAAAAGGACAGGCTGTGTGTGCAGCTGCCTCTCTCCATAGCTCAGCACACAGCACTGAGCAGTGTGTGCTGGGATGGGGACAGATGCTGCTGAAGCAGTAGCCTGCTCACTCACTCTCTCTCTCTCTCTTTCTGTGCCCAGCACTCTGCAAAGGGGTAGTGTGCCCCTCCATCAGACCTGTGCCCGGGTAAAGAGTATAAACCCCCCTCTCGGCACCGCTGTGTGTATGTGCCACTCCCGATGCTGCTAGCACCATTGCGCAGGTGTCGGGACACAGGAGTCTCCTTTGTCAGTGTGGGTAGTCTCAGCCCCCCTACCCATAAAGGTAGTAGTCACCCTTGCCTTTAACTAACTTAATAACAACTTCTAAAAATTGACCAGTATGTTATTAGTGATTGAAAACTGTATGACTAAACAAAGTACATATAGCCACCACAAATAAGTTACTGCTTAAATGTCCAAGAATTGTTGTCAGGAAACAACATTTTAGAGCAGGGAAATATGTAGAAAAGACAGGGAAACTGACAGAACAATATTACTGCTGTTGATAGATGAAACCGTTATAATCAGGCGGAAGTTAATCTGTAGAGGAATTATTGCTCAGTTCCTTCAGGAGGAATTCCTGTGTCATCGGATTAAGTTTCATTATCCTGTAAAGTCATTTTGCTAGAAAAAAAGAAAAGATAAATCATTTTATTGGGTGTTGCCAGTCTTAGACAATGGTCTACTCTCATTAATTGTACAGTACATGTGAGGAGGAACGCTACTTTTTGGTTGGGTTACACAACTTGACTACATCTTATGTCACATACAGCTCTTATGGTCATGAGATATAACAAAAATAATAATGCATTTAATAAAAAAAATGTATATTATATGTTGTAAATGATGAAGTTGTTTATTTTCTAGTCCTTTTGTGATGAAAAGCAAGTACAATATTTTCTTAAAGGAAGCCTGCCCTAATGTTACATCAATGGCATCTCTATATCTACAGGTACCCATTGCGGTCTCTTCAGAATGCACGGCCAAGCAGCAAACCTGCACAAGGAGTTCCAGGAGAAGCAAACTGCCCCCAGAGTGAATTGGCCTACTCTGTGACCACAGTTTAAGTTGCGGCAACATGATAATGCAGCATTGCGGAGGCAAGATGCAGCATTTTCTCTGAGAGCTGCCTGGAAAACGCATTTGTGTCCGGGGTGCTCTGTGGGAGGACCATGACGGCTCTGTGACGTCACATGAAGCCACTGTGTTTGAACCGAAACATAGCAAAAATCCTGCCAAATAGTCAAGCAAGTTTGTCATGGGCCTCGATTTTAACCCCTTCCTGACAGAGCTAGTTTTTGCGTTCCTGACAGAGCCATTTTTTTCAAATCTGACATGTCTCACTTAAGTGGGGATAACTTTTTTTTGCTTTTACTTATCCCAGTGATTTTGAGATTGTTTTTTCGTGACACATTGTACTTCAAATTAGTGGTAAATTTGGGTCGATACAGTCTGTGTTTTTTTGTGAAAAATACCAAAATGTCGTGAAAAAATGGAAAATTTAGCGATTTGCAAAATGTTAAATTTTCTGCTTGTGAGACAAATAATCTTACCACTCAAAATAGTTAATAACTAACATAGACCATATGTCTACTTTATGTTTCCATCATTATTTCAACTTCCTTTTAATTTTTTTGGACACTAGGAGGCTTACAATATGAATAGCAAATTCTCAAATTTTCAAGAAAATTTCAAACACTGATTTTTTTAGGGACCAGTTCAGTTCTGATGTGACTTTGAGGGACTTGTATGTGAGACACCCCCATAAATGATGCCATTTCAAAAACTGCACCCCTCACAGTATTCAAAACAGCATTTTGGAAGTTTGTTAACCCTTTAGGTGTTTCACAGGAATTAAAACAAAGTGTAGGTGAAATTTCAAAATTTCATTTTTTTTGCAGATTTGCAATTTTAATACATTTTTCTAAGGAACACAGTACATTTTACTAGAGAAATGTGACTAAAAATTGATTCCCCCAAATCTTTTGTTTTCATAAATATCCTATATGTGGCCCTAGTGTGCACGTTGACCAAACCACAGGCTTCATAATAGAAGGAGCAACTACTTGATTTTGGAGCCTCCTTTTTATGAGATTATTTTTTAGGCACCATGTAGGTTTCTAGGCACCATAAGATGCTAAAACTTAGGAACCCCCCCACAAGTGACCCCATTTTGCAAACTACACCCCTCAGGGAATTCATCTAGGGGTATAGTGTACATTTCAAACCCCCAGGGGTTTCACCAATTGTGGTCCAACTGGGCAGTGAAAATGAAAAATTAAATTTTTTACACAAAAATGCAGTTCTGGCTCAAAATTTTTCATTTTCACAAGGAATGAAGGAGACAAAGCCCCCCAAAATCTGTGCCCCAATTTCTACCGAGTACGGCAATGCCTCACATGTGACCAAAAAATACCAGTTGGGTGCATGGCAGGACTCAGAAGGGAAGGAGTGATTTTTGGATTTTGCAGCTCAGATTCTGGTGGAATTTTGGTGGGTGCTATGTCGCATTAGCAAGACCCCCCAAGCACCAATACAGTGGAACCCCCCCACAAGTGACCCCATTTTGCAAACTACACCCCTCAGGGAATTCATCTAGGGGTATAGTGTACATTTTAAACCCCCAGGGGTTTCACCAATTTTGATACAAGTGGGCAGTGAAAATGAAAAATTACATTTTTTTTACACAAAAATGCAGTTCTGGCTCAAAATTTTTCATTTTCAGAAGGTATGAAGGAGAAAAAGCACCCCAAAATCTGTGCCCCAATTTCTCCCGAGTACAGCAATGCCTCACATGTGACCAAAAAGTACCAGTTGGGTGCATGGCAGGACTCAGAAGGGAAGGAGTGATTTTTGGATTTTGCAGCACAGATTTTGGTGGAATGAATGGTGGGTGCTATGTTGCACCAATACAGTGGAACCCCCCCACAAGTCACCCCATTTTGCAAACTACACCCCTCAGGGAATTCATCTAGGGGTATAGTGTACATTTCAAACCCCCAGGGGTTTCACCAATTTTGATACAAGTGGGCAGTGAACATGAAAAATTACATTTTTTTACACAAAAATGCAGTTCTGGCTCAATATTTTTCATTTTCACAAGGAATGAAGGAGAAAAAGCACCCCAAAATCTGTGCCCCAATTTCTCCCGAGTACGGCAATGCCTCACATGTGACCAAAAAATACCAGTTGGGTGCATGACAGGACTCAGAAGGGAAGGAGTGATTTTTGGATTTTGCAGCTCAGATTCTGGTGGAATTTTGGTGGGTGCTATGTCGCATTAGCAAGACCCCCCAAGCACCAATACAGTGGAACCCCCCCACAAGTGACCCCATTTTGCAAACTACACCCCTCAGGGAATTCATCTAGGGGTATAGTGTACATTTCAAACCCCCAGGGGTTTCACCAATTTTGATACAAGTGGGCAGTGAACATGAAAAATTACATTTTTTTACACAAAAATGCAGATCTGGCTCAAAATTTTTCATTTTCACAAGGAATGAAGGAGAAAAAGCACCCCAAAATCTGTGCCCCAATTTCTCCCGAGTACGGCAATGCCTCACATGTGACCAAAAAATACCAGTTGGGTGCATGGCAGGACTCAGAAGGGAAGGAGTGATTTTTGGATTTTGCAGCTCAGATTCTGGTGGAATTTTGGTGGGTGCTATGTCGCATTAGCAAGACCCCCCAAGCACCAAGACAGTGGAACCCCCCCACAAGTGACCCCATTTTGCAAACTACACCCCTCAGGGAATTCATCTAGGGGTATAGTGTACATTTCAAACCCCCAGGGGTTTCACCAATTTTGATACAAGTGGGCAGTGAAAATGAAAAATTACATTTTTTTACACAAAAATGCAGTTCTGGCTCAAAATTTTTCATTTTCAGAAGGTATGAAGGAGAAAAAGCACCCCAAAATCTGTGCCCCAATTTCTCCCGAGTACGGCAATGCCTCACATGTGACCAAAAAGTACCAGTTGGGTGCATGGCAGGACTCAGAAGGGAAGGAGTGATTTTTGGATTTTGCAGCACAGATTTTGGTGGAATGAATGGTGGGTGCTATGTTGCACCAATACAGTGGAACCCCCCCACAAGTGACCCCATTTTGCAAACTACACCCCTCAGGGAATTCATCTAGGGGTATAGTGTACATTTCAAACCCCCAGGGGTTTCACCAATTTTGATACAAGTGGGCAGTGAACATGAAAAATTACATTTTTTTACACAAAAATGCAGTTCTGGCTCAATATTTTTCATTTTCACAAGGAATGAAGGAGAAAAAGCACCCCAAAATCTGTGCCCCAATTTCTCCCGAGTACGGCAATGCCTCACATGTGACCAAAAAATACCAGTTGGGTGCATGGCAGGACTCAGAAGGGAAGGAGTGATTTTTGGATTTTGCAGCTCAGATTCTGGTGGTATTTTGGTGGGTGCTATGTCGCATTAGCAAGACCCCCCAAGCACCAATACAGTGGAACCCCCCCACAAGTGACCCCATTTTGCAAACTACACCCCTCAGGGAATTCATCTAGGGGTATAGTGTACATTTCAAACCCCCAGGGGTTTCACCAATTTTGATACAAGTGGGCAGTGAACATGAAAAATTACATTTTTTTACACAAAAATGCAGTTCTGGCTCAAAATTTTTCATTTTCACAAGGAATGAAGGAGAAAAAGCACCCCAAAATCTGTGCCCCAATTTCTCCCGAGTACGGCAATGCCTCACATGTGACCAAAAAATACCAGTTGGGTGCATGGCAGGACTCAGAAGGGAAGGAGTGATTTTTGGATTTTACAGCTCAGATTCTGGTGGAATTTTGGTGGGTGCTATGTCGCATTAGCAAGACCCCCCAAGCACCAAGACAGTGGAACCCCCCCACAAGTGACCCCATTTTGCAAACTACACCCCTCAGGGAATTCATCTAGGGGTATAGTGTACATTTCAAACCCCCAGGGGTTTCACCAATTTTGATACAAGTGGGCAGTGAACATGAAAAATTACATTTTTTTACACAAAAATGCAGTTCTGGCTCAAAATTTTTAATTTTCACAAGGTATGAAGGAGACAAAGCACCCCAAAATATGTGCCCCAATTTCTCCCAAGTACGGCAATGCCTCACATGTGACCAAAAAGTACCAGTTGGGTGCATGGCAGGACTCAGAAGGGAAGGAGTGATTTTTGGATTTTGCAGCACAGATTTTGGTGGAATGAATGGTGGGTGCTATGTTGCACCAATACAGTGGAACCCCCCCACAAGTCACCCCATTTTGCAAAGTACACCCCTCAGGGAATTCATCTAGGGGTATAGTGTACATTTCAAACCCCCAGGGGTTTCACCAATTTTGATACAAGTGGGCAGTGAAAATGAAAAATTACATTTTTTTACACAAAAATGCAGTTCTGGCTCAAAATTTTTCATTTTCAGAAGGTATGAAGGAGACAAAGCACCCCAAAATCTGTGCCCCAATTTCTCCCGAGTACGGCAATGCCTCATGTGTGACCAAAAAGTGGCAGGACTCAGAAGGGAAGGAGTGATATTTGGATTTTGCAGCACAAATTCTGGTGGAATGATGGTGGGTGCTATGTCGCATTAGCAAGACCCCCAAAGCACCAATACAGTGGAACCCCCCCACAAGTGACCCCATTTTGCAAACGACACCCCTCAGGGAATTCATCTAGGGGTATAGTGTACATTTCAAACCCCCAGGGGTTTCACCAATTTTGATACAAGTGGGCAGTGAACATGAAAAATTACATTTTTTTACACAAAAATGCAGTTCTGGCTCAACATTTTTCATTTTCACAAGGAATGAAGGAGAAAAAGCACCCCAAAATCTGTGCCCCAATTTCTCCCAAGTACGGCAATGCCTCACATGTGACCAAAAAATACCAGTTGGGTGCATGGCAGGACTCAGAAGGGAAGGAGTGATTTTTGGATTTTGCGGCTCAGATTCTGGTGGAATGAATGGTGGGTGCTATGTGGCATTAGCAAGACCCCCGAAGCACGGTGAAATTATGAACCTAATATTCCATAGATGTGTGGTATATTTTAAAACACTCCTATATACATAGGCCGGGTTTGTCGGGGCAAGTGTCACACTGGAAAATAGTTTGCTTTCTTATTCCCTTTTTATAGCAAACTTTGCACCTTTTTTGTGTCCTGCCCTTTTTTCCAGTGGAGGGGATTTCATCAGGAAAATGCTGCCCTGGTACAATACGGGGACCAGTACTAGAAGTACTGGGGCCCTCTGCCTGCTGGTTCCCAAATATTAGGCCCTTTATGACTTCCTCTTGAAAGTGCATAAATGTCCCCCTCTGGCCGGTAGAACGGAATAGCACGTAAGCGTTATACAGTGCCATCTGGATGATATACACGGCCACCTTCTTGTACCAGATTTTTGTTTTCCGCAGGGCACTGTACGGCTTCAGTACCTGATCTGAAAGATCCACTCCGCCCATGTACCTATTGTAATCCAGGATACAATTAGGTTTGGAGGTGTGGGTACTGGTACCTCGTACAGGGATGGAGGTGGTACTGTCTCCGTGAATTGTTGTCAGTATAAGGACATCCCTCTTGTCCTTATATTTGACCAACAACATATTTTCGTTGCATATTCCCCTGCTTTCACCCCTTCTCATTACTTGGGCAATGTGCGTTTTTGGGAGGCCTCTTTGGTTCTTGCGCACAGTACCGCAAGCTGCTGTACCTCTTGAACCAAGGGCCTTAAACAGGGGGATGCTGGTGTAAAAGTTATCCACATAGAGGTGATAACCTTTATCCAGGAAGGGGTGCACTAAATCCCAGACAATTTTCCCACTAACACCTACGAGGGAGGGGGGGCATTCTGGCGGTTCAATTCTTGAATCCTTCCCTTCATAAACCCTAAACCTGTGGGTGTACCCTGAGGTGCTTTCACACAGTTTATACATTTTTATGCCATACCTTGCCCTCTTACTGGGAAGGTACTGGCGGAATTTAACCCTTCCTTTAAAATGTATAAGGGACTCGTCGATACAAATACATTTTTCAGGGATGTACACCTCTTCAAATTTGGCACTGAAATGATCAATGACCGGCCTGACTTTGAATAGCCGGTCAAAGGTGGGATCATCTCTGGGTGGGCACTGTGCATTATCGGTGTAATGTATAAATTTAAGAATTGTCTCAAATCGAGTCCGGGTCATGGCCATACGGTAAAATGGAGTACTGTACAGAACATCTGTACTCCAATATTGCCTAATTTCTGGCTTTTTTACTATGCCCATATGAAACACCAGACCCCAAAACGTCATCATCTCTACTGCATCTACAGGGGTCCACCTAGCAAATGATGACGTGGGGTTTTGAGCAATAAACTGCTGGGCATATAAATTAGTTTGGTCCACCATTAAATTTATAAAATCATCAGAGAAAAATAATTTGAAAAAGTCAATTTCTCTGAGACCTGTGGAATCAAATTGGATTCCTGGCATGGCCAAAAACTCAGGAACCTGGGGCTCAAAATTGTCTGGTGGTGGGGTCCATACGAGATCAATTATTGGGGGGGGGGTCTCAGCTGCTCTACGGGGGCGTCTTTGAGGGGGTCCCTCATCACCAGAGGAGGAAGAGTAGCTTAAGGCAAATCCTTCAAATTCCCCGCTTGCATCACTGGCTGTGTCAGAGTCAGAAGCAAGCATGGCATATGCCTCCTCCACTGAATACATTCTCCTGGATGACTGGGAGGACATTTGGGAGGACATTTGGGAGGACATTTGGGATGCCATTTTTATTTTTGTGCTACTGGTAGTGAAATGTTTCAACACGTGTATAGTGTAGGGGGGGGTACAAACTTTATTTCAATCCGGGGGGTATGTAGTGTGTAGTGTGTATGTAGTGCAGAAAAAAAAAAAAATACTTTATACCAATAAAAAAAAAAAAAAATGAAGGGGTTAAAAATAAAAAATTTAAGGGGTTAAAAAAAAAAAAAAAGGTCCTGCGCCAAAAATTGAGCACAGATGTTGGTCAGTAACGTCTGTCACTGAACAGCGCTCAAAGGCAACAGGAATTTGATCAAAAAAAAATAAAAAATAGATCAACCCTGTGCCGAAAAAGATGATCAGTGATGTACGTCACTGATCAGCGCACAGCGGCCACAGGACACCCACAAAATCACAGTGTGTGTAAAAAAAAAATTAAAAAAAGACCCCACAGCACACACACAAAAAAAAAAGGTGATCAGTGATGCGACTCTGATTACCAGTGAGGTGCAGCAGGTGCACAACCTTTGGTGCAACTGACAGGTATATATAAAAAAAAAAAAAACCTCTGTACCCCCAAAAAAGTTGCTGATCACCTCAGATATAGTGATCAGCACAAAAGGCGGGGGCAGCAGACACAAAATTTAGCACTCTCTATCACTCTCTGTCACTATCTCTCTCTATCTCTCTATCTCTCACTATCTATCACTCTATGACACTGCAGCAGCAGCACTGACAGGTATATCTATATATAAAAAAAAACCTGCGCCCCCAAAAAGTTGCTGATCAGTTAATTTATACTGATCAGCACAAAAGGAGGGGGCAGCAGTCAGTTATATAAAAAATATATAGCACAATCTGTCACTATCTCTCTCTATCTCTCTCTCTCTATCTCTCTATTACTATCACACTGCAGCAGCACAAAATATAGCACTCTGTCACTAGGCCTCTCTATCTATCTCTCTCTCTCTATCTCTCTCTCTCTATCTATAACTATATCACACTGCAGCAGCACAAAATATAGCACTCTCTGACACTATCTCTCTCTCTATCTCTCTCTATCTCTCTCTATCTCTCTCTATCTCTCTCTATCTCTCTCTATCTCTCTATCTCTCTCTATCTCTCTATCTATCTCTCTATCTAGCTAGTACACTGCAGCAGCACAATTTCACAGGAAGGCACAAGTAGCAACAGGATCCAGGAAGCAGTGATGAAGCAGCGATCAGGTAAGTATGGAGCAAGTATGGAGCAAGTATGGAGCAAGGTTCTGGTCAGTATGGCGGCAGGGGGGTACGGTGACCGCACTGCACGCTATTCCAGACCGGAATGGCGTCTGCAGTGCAGTCACCGTTAGTTTAAATCCCCCTCCTTGGCTGTGATTGGTCCGTCGGTCCGACGGACCAATCACGGCCTTTGGGGGCGGGCGGGGTGAGGTGGGGTGACACCAGTGTCACCCTTACACCCCGCGGTGATTGGTGCTGTACTTTACAGCACCAATCACCTCTGATCCCGTGTCACCGGCGAACGTTATTCGCCGGTGACACAGGAAAACGCTGTGAATGGCTGTTCACACTAAAAAGCCAATCACAGCGATCGCCGACGGGGGGGCGGCATCGCAGCCCCCCCTGGGCATGCACGGACATGTCTGCTGTCAGGGACAGCAGACATGTTGAAACTGTCACCGCGTCTATAGACGCGGTGACAGTTTAAATCCATGACGTACATTTACGCCATGTGTCGGGAAGTGCTTCCCGACCATGACGTAAATGTACGTCAAATGTCGGGAAGGGGTTAAAGCCTTTTGAATCACAAAATGCAACAGAGTATTATGATCAGTGTTAGACTATGTCCATTTTGATATCAAGATAATGATTGATTCATCATGACACTGAACATGCCGGGATGTAAAAAAACAAACAAATCTAACTTCATTGAATGGTGGTAGGAGCTGGCAGGCATTATGACAGGCACCAGAAGGGAAGCTATATAATACATAAGTGCCTCAGAGGGTTATGCGTATGAAACTTGATAGGCTTTCCGGAAGAGGTGAGTTTTCAGGGAATGCTCGAAAGTTTGGAGACTAGTGGAGAGTCTTATTGTGCATGGAAGGGCATTCCAATGAAAGTCCTGTAATAGTGAATGGGAGCTGGTGATCCGTGCAGGAGAGAGGCGCAGATCTTGTGCAGAGCGGAGCGGCCGAGATGGGAGATATTTTGTGATAAGTAGAGAGATATATGCTGGTGCAGTATGGTTCATAGCTTTATATACTAGCATAAGGGTTTTATATTGAATACGGGAAAACACAGGTAACCAATGGAGGGACTGGCAGAGCGGATCAGCAGACGATAAGCATCTTGCTAGGAAGATCAGCCTAGCAGCAGCATTTAGAATTGATTGCAGTGGCGAGAGTCTTTTCTTAAGACCAGACCAGTTAGGAGACTATTGCATTAAACAAAGCTGGATATAATGAATGCATGGATAAGAGATGTAGTAGTGTCTTGTGTGAGATAGGGTCGTATTTTGAATATGTTTTTTAGATGCATGCAACATAATTTGGAGACAGATTGAATGTGGGAAACAAAGGACAGTTGAGAGTCGAGGATGACCCCTAGGCAACGAGCTTGTGGGGCAGGGTAGATTGTCGAGTTGTCAACAGTGATGGAGATCTCCTCTCACTTTAGTGCACAGTATTCAGTGGCGGACTGGGCCTGGGGGCAGGATGCCATGTGCCCCCTTGGCCACTCTGCCATCTATTGTACAGGGCCAGCTCCATTGTGAGAAGTAATCTGGTGGTCCAGTGGTTTCTGCACCTGCGGTTGTGGTCAGACTGCTACAGTCAGCAGTCGCAGGCATGTAGTCTACCATACAGGGATACGAGTATGTCCACAGAGTGATACGGCCGCCTATGCATGGCAGCACAGCCATATCACAGACTGGTGATAACGGTGGACCTCCAGGGCTACGGAAGCCCTGTTAGCCCACAGTTAATACCAGTCTGTGATTAAGCCGTGCTAGGCAGCCATATCACATTGTGGACGCAGAGCCGGATTAAGGGGGGTCACAGGGGGTAAGTACTCCAGGCTCCCCTGCCATGGATGGGATCTGAATCACTGTGTTCTGTGTGCTACCTTCCTCTTCCACCTTCCCAGCGCCCTGCACAGTCTGACTACATTAGTGTTACTCCAATGTGACAGGAGGCCGCTACAGAGATGGAGGCTGCAGCATTTTGAAAGCCCGGTCCAGGGTCCTCCCTTAGTGGGTCCTTTCAGGGGCATAAGTAGAACTTTGTGGGCCCCATAGCAACATTTTTTAAGGGCCCCCAAATCAAGTTTCCACCAGAGTGTGTATGGTACAGTGACATGTGACTGCACAAATTAGTGTCGCACATAAGGTGTGGTTAGGGTTAGTATTAAAAAAAGAGAGTAAGCCAAGACATAGAAACAGAGAATGGCAGTGGGGACATAGAGGCAGAAGTAGCATGGAGACTGCTGCAGAGCTTTCTTCTGCCTCGCGAGATGATCAGATCCAGTGGCGTAACTATAAATTTAGCTCCCCCTGCCAAAAAGTTTGTGCCCCCCCCCCGGCTCCTCTGCAGCGTGCTTCCCCAGCATGAGGTGATGACGTCACATGCATAACGGAGAAGCTGAAGCATGATGGAGGAAGAGAAACCAGCAGACACTGCTGATTCCATTGGCTCCGACGCATCCCAGGCCACCCCAGCACGCCCATCTGCCCGCCCATCCTGTACACAGTAGCCGGCTCTGTGTACAGTCAATTGAATCAGTGGGGGGATTTATCGTCTCTGCCATGGCTGCTCCCGTGCTGCGGCTGACTCGCCTCCAGTGCTCAGCCAGTGGGCAGTGGCAGGCAGCAGCATGTCAGTGCGTCTAGCGGGTGCTGGCGCCCACATAGACCCCACTGTGCTGTCATTAGTGTGGCGCACTGGTAAAGAGATGTTGTGTTACTATACTGTAAGTTCTAGCATATCTTTTCACCTAAATTAAATGTGCTGAGACTTGTAGTTCCATCACAGCTGGGGATACCCTAAGAAGCCAAGTATGTCATGGTTTAATTAATATATATATATATATATATATATTAAACCGTGACATACTTGGCTTCTCTCATCCACCCTGTTTTAACCTATAGTGCATAACTTATGTTAACCATTTCCCTAGATGACAGGTGTGTTGGTAACTGCTCACCTATAAAAGCACAGTCTGCTGTGAGCCTTAGACCAGATAGCATGCCTGGAATCAAGCATTGATGTGATAGCTATGTGTATTGTAGCCAGTTTGAGCGATAGTGTTAGGACCTGCAGAAAAGTGGGGTCCCGTGAAGGGGGCTGCAGGCTTAAATCCATCGATCAATTCATGACCCAAATCTCCACTATTTATATTATCAATTAATTTAGTGTGTGCAGAGCCCCTACAATGTCTGTTTAAACAATGTGGCCACAAGCCATAGGGCACCCCAAAACTAGGAAAGGTGAGTGCCGATGTTTAGTGTGTATATTGTTTATTCGATTAATTTTTTAAATTAGTCTTATTGTGGTCACATTCTCTCATGCACCCTGTTTTAACCTATAGTGCATAGCTTATGTTAACCATTTCCCTAGATGATTAGTGACAGGTATGTTGGTAACTGCTCACCTATAAAAGCACAGTCTGCTGTGAGCATTAGATCAGATAGCATGCCTGGAATCAAGCATTGATGTTATAGCTATGTGTATTGTAGCCAGTTTGAGCGATGTGGGGTCCCGTGAAGGGGGCTGCAGGCTTAAATGCATTGATCAATTCATGAACCAAATCTCCACTATATTTATTATCAATTAATTTAGTGTGTGCAGAGCCCCTACAATGTCTGTTTAAACAATGTGGTCACAAGCCATAGGGCACCCCAAAACTAGGAAAGGTGAGTGCCGATGTTTAGTGTGTATGTGTATATATATATATATATATATATATATATATATATATATAAAATAGACACGAATATATAGAGTGCGCCTATGTAAGTGCCACCACCAGCTTACACTTTTCAAGTGAAAGAACCATGATTTAGCTGGGTAAAAATAATTTTTAGTAAAAATTTTGTTTTCCTTATATAAAAGAATAGTACAGCATAGGAGGTTATTTCAGTATAATCAGATTCATGAGTTCGCAGGATGTCATACACAAAACCTGACGCGTTTCGTCATAAAGACTTCATCAGGGGTTGCGAATCGATGGTCAAAATGTGGAACAATCGGGCAATGGATATCCTTATATTAGGATTCTTAGTAAACATTCACCATAATCAATTAGTAGTCACAATACCATATGGCAAATGGCGATAAACTAGGTGTAAAGCTTTTAAGCTTATTCAGCAAGAAGACATCAGAGAAATCTAATCAATCCTCCTACATCACTCCAAGGCTGCGAATATATATATATATATATATATATATATATATGATATAGATAGGTGCAAACAGCGCTAGTAACCAAGTCCAGCAATAAACAGTTCTCTCAGAGTCCTGGGAGAAATATCACCAAAGTCCCAAAAGTTTATGGACTGCAGCTTCCTTTCCAGTAATATCATCCAGGGTCAGGATGTAGCAATCTAGAAACAAAATAGAGGAAAGGTGCGCTCCATGGTGCAGGTAAAAGATTTTATTTTGGAGACAAACAAATATACTCCGACAAGTTTAAAAGGCAAGTGCTCGTACCATATACAAACACGCTGTGGGCTGGATACCACATGAGATGTAAATAAATACCACAGGCAGAGCTGCTCACAGGGGAAACCTCCAGACAACCGAATCCACCGGAATCAGGGACCCTGGATTGCGCCGTATGACATCGGGAAAGCTGGAGCCGGAGGTACACGCAGGAGAGATGCTGGGATGTGTGTAGACGTGGGTGTCACAGGCCACGCCCTAACGCGTTTCGTCAGAGACTTTGTCAGAGGGCGCCCACGGTCCTGGGTGCCCTCTGGATGTAATGAATATGAGTCAGCAAGAACAACAGTGGCACAGGTTGAATGGAAAAATCCCTTTAGTGGAAACAAACCAACGTTTCGGGGTTCAACATAACCCCTTTGTCAAGGTGTACAAGGCTTGTACACCTTGACAAACATACAAAGTGACAGTTCATCATAGAATATACAAAAAACATTATATAAGCATATAGCAAAAAGTCTTATAATGAATATGAGGAAAATGTCTCTATATGGTCATTATATAGGTCACTATATATTTGTATTTTCCACATAGTCATTATAAAACTTTTCCTA
Organism: Crinia signifera; assembly: GCF_055691185.1. Lineage (NCBI taxonomy): Eukaryota > Metazoa > Chordata > Amphibia > Anura > Myobatrachidae > Crinia > Crinia signifera. The sequence continues at coordinate 284,682,447 of NC_139217.1, forward strand.
TATGGTTATATAATGTTTTTTGTATATTCTTTGATGTACTGTCACTTTGTATGTTTTATATATGTGACTTCTGCAGTGCTCAAGATATTCTCTTCTGTGCGCACTTGTCACATATGCTTTTATATTTTAATATGTATATATAGCGGTCTCCCATTATGTGTCCCATTGATATATAATTTTTTTTTGATAAATTTCATGGTATGATAGTTGAATTTAATAATGTTTATTAGGACACAGTGGCAGTCTGCTATTAAAGTGAAACTCTAAGCCAGTTGCGTGTTCAAAAGTGTGTTCCTGTATACATAATCTGTTGCTTGGAAACCGCTGCTCATCTAGATGATGTCATAATTAATGGACCACTGAATGCAACGCTGACCGGACCGAGAACTGCTAACACATGGGCCCTTATTCTGATCGGTGCGGCCGGATCTGAATATGCGGCCAGCACCGTGCGTCCTAAACCCCGCCTTCCATACGGATCGCCAACTCCGTCCGAATGCGGTAAGAAGCTGTCCGAAAGGACCGCACGTGTATTTCTCATGAATACACCTCCTCCATCTCAGGGAACCTCCCCCATCATTCGATGGTCGCAGACCATCGAATGCAGGACCGAGTGGCCAGGCAGCTCTCGCAACCTCAGACCACACAGGCATTTCTCCGTGCAAAAGCAGGGATCTGGGCGGGCAGCTGACATCCGGCAATGTCATATGTCCGCCCCCTACACGTGCGTCACGCCCAGAGTTTGCATGGGAACGCCCATGAAACGCGGGGTGTAAACATATGGTAATGAGCCCAAACAGCCCTTCACACCCCTCTCCACCCCCTGTTCGTAGTGTACACATTTCATGCGGAATGTGGCCGTGCGTCCCGCTCGCACATGCGCAGAGACGCCTCTGCACATGCGCAGACACAAAACATCGGCGGCACGAACGCAGGCGGATATTACCGCACCAACCAGAATAAGAACCATGGTCACACATGTGAGAAGCTCTGTTTTAATTAATTTTTAATTGTTGCTGTTTGATTGGTCTGTGTTTTTTATATTTATGTATATTGTCTCTTGTCTGTCCCTGAAGACGGGGGTATAACCCCGAAACGGGGAAAGAATTTTACTTTTCACCACTAATGACGTCTGGGGAGTGCCACTTATTGTTCTACCTCATATATACAGTGCTATTTTTCAGCAGGAACCAGCAGGAACTCAGTTCCTGAACCTCTAATTAAATATGACATCATCAGGAACTGAAAATCTACTTTCCATAAGATAAGTTTTATTTTTAAAGTCACCTGTGAGTGCCTTTGTTTCTAAATACAATATATACATCTATCTCTCCCTCCCTTTCTCTATTATATATGTTTTTTTTTATTTAATTGATCCACCCGCAGACCTGGAGTTCCTGAACCTATTTTTCTAGAAAAATAGTACTGCATATATATATATATATATATATATATATATATATATATATATAGAAAAACTTGTATGGACCGCACACATTAGTCTTTATATGGAGCGGGTGCAAAAATCCTTAATGAAGTCATATAGAAACACATGTATCTTTGCAGATATATGATTGGCAGCACACCTTTTAGTTGAAGTAAATAAATTCCATTTATTGCTCAATGGATCTCATAGCAAAAAAGTTCATATCATACTTGGACTGATTTGCAGAAAAAATAATCCATGGTGGGACACTCAAATATTCACCCATCCAAAGAGATTTCCAATAGCAGTCGACGAGCCCGTTTCGGCTTTCATGCCTTCATCCTGGACTGACTCATTCAAAGTGAGCAGATCAGCCCAGTATATAGCTGCCACACTGCCATTCAAATCCCCCGCACCTGTGATGGTTTAATTGCCTGACCAATGCACGTATTCCTGCACTTAAACAATTGTGATCCCGGATATCCATATATGGGCCTAATGCGTCGTGACGTCAGCGCGTCACGGCGTTGTCATAGGGACACCTGCTAGGCGTCTCAACTTATTGCCGGGGCTTCACACTGAGGACGGTGTACGCGATGACATCACCGCGTTCACCTCCGTCACTCAACGTCCAAGGTACAGGACTCGTGTCGCTGTGTTACCTTGGTAACATGCGGCGTCACCGTAGCCGGCGCTCACACCCGCACTTCCTTTGTTAGGAGCGTCATGTTGCCTAGGGGATCATAGGGAACGCGCTCAGTATTACAGCGCCTATTACTCCCTATACGACTTATAATGGCTGATGGTGCAGGGTAAGCGGTTTTGGGATTAAGAATGACCACATTGTCTACTGCAGGCCTGCACGTTACACTGGTCACACAATTAATTACAAAAAATTAATTACAAAAAAACACAAAAATTACAAAAATTACAGAAACTAGATACTATATATACACCTGTAAGAGATATAATAATAAATAAATCACTATAATCCCTCCATAGATAATCATATGCAGCTCCCTACAACCTAATAATGTATTTTAACTCTATCAATAGAAGATGATTAGAGAAAAACAGACATAGGGAACTCCTCGTTGAGTCCACAAGGTGATAGTGAATTTAACTTTTTAATCCATTGGCATTCTCTTTGTAACAAGATTTTATGCCTGTCACCACCTCTCCGTAGTGGTGGGATGTGGTCGACCGGCATGAAAGAAAAATCTTTTATTGAATGTCCACTCTCAAAAAAATGTTTCGCCACCGGGGGGGTATTGGCATCTACACAATTCAAGGCCTTTTTAATGGATGATCTGTGCATTCCAATTCTTTCTTTCACCATGCGAATAGTTTTTCCCACGTAAAGTTTCTTACACGGGCACATAATCACATATATAATGTATTTTGTCTCACAGTTCATGCGATGGAATAGTTTGTGGACAGTTCCCGTGATGGGATGGGTGAATTGAGTGCCAACCGTCAGAAACCTGCAATTCGCACATCCAGTGCATTTGAAGGCCCCTTTCTTCAGGGTCAGCCAGTTTTTGTTGATGCTGGCTCCAGGACTAATATCGGAGCAGGTTATCCTTTGTTTAATGTTCGGGCTGCGTCTGTAACTGAAGAGTGGTAGTTCCACACACTCACTGCCAATTATAGGATCAGTCCTATTGATGTGCCAATGCTTTGAGATTACATTCTTTATAGCACTAGATAACGTGGAATATGTGCTTGGGAACACAACACGATTTAGTATCTTGTCCTTAGACTCTGGAACAAGCAATGCTTCGCGATCTAGTTCCATGCACTTCTCCACTGCTATTCTTACTTCATTGGCGTCATAGCCTCGATCCAGAAACCTTTGTGCCATCTGTTGGAGATCCTTCTCAAGCTCTCGCCTGTCTGAAGTTATCCGGGCCACACGCACTAATTGGGAAAAAGGCAGTCCTTTCTTAAGGGGTTGTGGGTGAAAGCTAGAATAGGCCAAAAGTGTATTTTTGTCTGTCGGTTTTTTGAAAACCCTTGTTGTGTAGATGCCGTCAACCACTTTTACAGTTACATCAAGGAAGTCCATGGTGGTAGGGTCACTTTTGTGTGTGAACCTTATCCGCCCAGGTAGACTGTTCAAATGGCTGACAAAACAATCTAGTTGCTCCTTAGTGCCGGTCCATACAAGAAAAAGGTCGTCAATAAATCTCATATAAAAATTTATGTATCTCGAAAATTCAGGATTCGCCATGATAAAGGTCTTTTCATAGAAAAACATATACAAATTGGCATATGCCGGGGCCATATTCGACCCCATGGCCGTTCCCGACAATTGCAAAAAAAATTCATTATTAAATAAGAAATAATTCTTGCGTAGAATGATGTCAATCAATAAAATGAGATAATCAATTGGTGGACCACAATAATCACTGCTGGTAGTCAAGATTTCTCTCACTGCTGCTGTGCCTTCATCATTTGAGATGTTAGTATAAAGACTACTAACGTCTAAGGTCACTAGCAGACTATCAGGTGGGGGATCACCAAATCTACGTAACTTCAACAGAAAGTCCGTAGTATCTCTAGTAAAGTAGGGGGTTCTTATCACAACTGGCTGCAGGAAAAAATCCACAAATTGCGATAGTGGTTGGCCCAGTGACCCCCTTGCAGAAATGATCGGTCTGCCTGGGGGGGCCACTAGACTCTTGTGGATTTTTGGCAGCACATAGATCAATGGTATCTTTGGATACTCTTGTTTAAGGAAGTTCGAGGTGTCTGTGTCTATCCAACAATTCATTACTCCCATGTCCACTATTGCATCGATCTCCTTTTTGTAGGATGCCGTAGGGTCATAGGTCAGGCGCTTGTAGCATTGGGTATCGTTCAGCTGTCGCATCACTTCTACGATATAATCATTTTTATCAATGACCACAATACCCCCGCCTTTATCGGCGGGGCGGATCACTATATTGCTGTGATCATGTAGTGATCGTATGGCTGCCGATTCTGCTTTCGATAGATTGGACCTAATTGGTCTCTTAAGTCTCTGTTCACAATTGACATCTGCCTTGACCAACCTAAAAAAAGTTTCGATTGATGCACTTGTGGTGGGTGGATCAAAAACACTTTTGGCTCTAAAGGGCCCCTCACTCCTTTCGGCTCCTGTACCATGCTTTTTAAAGAAATCCATTAAATTAAGCTTTCTCTGAAATTTGTATAGCTCCACATCGACATCGATGGCTTTAGGTTTATAGGTCTGAACAAATGTCAGACCTTTCGATAGTACTGCCATCTCTGCCGGGGTCGGGCTATATTTAGACAAATTATAGATCACTAATTCCGGGCTTTTCGCCCCCTTGCTACTCCTTTCTTTCCTGTGCCTTCTGCCCCCTCTTCTGGTGGGTCGTTTGGACCCCGGTTTCGACTCCGCGTGTAAACACGCTCGCGAAAAAAAGGACGTCTACCTCTAGAGGATTGGTCTGAATCGCTCTGAGATGTATGCGATTCTACATCTGTGTATTCACGCCCAGCTCCCCACCTCCTTTGACCTTCTGCAGATCGCCAAGGGCGCCTGTTGCTTTGTCTATTTAGCCAAGTATAAACTCTGAGCTCTTTATAATCGTCCTTGACTTTTTTGTACTTAGTTTTTTTGAACGCAATCAATTCTGCTTTAAATTTATTCAGCCCCTCATCAAGTTTATTCAACCAAGTGTTACCTTCGTCTGCCCTGAGTGCATCAAGCCCACTTGATTCACACTCAGCTATCTCCGTTTTAAGCACCTCAATCTCTGTATTCACTTGCTGTACTACCAAGACCATTAAATCAAGGCTGCACTGGTTCAGTATCATACACCATTGTTTACAGAAATCAGGATTCCCTCTGCCCAGGGTGGGCTGATTTCTGATACGGAATCCCCTCGGGATTAACTTATCCTTATGGTATTGAGACAGGGTCATACCATGCAGCTCAAGCTCAATGTGTCTTTTATTAAGTTTTAGTAGGTCAGCATAAATTTCATCGGGACTATCAATCTCAAATGCTAATTGTGTAGTATCTGAGAACAAAATCTTAGAGATATCTTTCTCCAAAAAACGTTTAGTGCCTGTAAGGTCACCAACACTACTTTCCATTATCACCAGGGTTTTGGAAGCAATTGAATCAGCAAGATTGACAGCTGAATACACTAATAACAAAAATCATATAACAAACATAAACACACCAAAAAATGTATATACACGTTTCAAATTTCAGCTTTTCAAGCAAGCAGTCTGGTGCAGTTCACAAAATCCAATATAGGTTTTTAAATAGAAAAACTTGTATGGACCGCACACATTAGTCTTTATATGGAGCGGGTGCAAAAATCCTTAATGAAGTCATATAGAAACACATGTATCTTTGCAGATATATGATTGGCAGCACACCTTTTAGTTGAAGTAAATAAATTCCATTTATTGCTCAATGGATCTCATAGCAAAAAAGTTCATATCATACTTGGACTGATTTGCAGAAAAAATAATCCATGGTGGGACACTCAAATATTCACCCATCCAAAGAGATTTCCAATAGCAGTCGACGAGCCCGTTTCGGCTTTCATGCCTTCATCCTGGACTGACTCATTCAAAGTGAGCAGATCAGCCCAGTATATAGCTGCCACACTGCCATTCAAATCCCCCGCACCTGTGATGGTTTAATTGCCTGACCAATGCACGTATTCCTGCACTTAAACAATTGTGATCCCGGATATCCATATATGGGCCTAATGCGTCGTGACGTCAGCGCGTCACGGCGTTGTCATAGGGACACCTGCTAGGCGTCTCAACTTATTGCCGGGGCTTTATTTATATATGTGATTATGTGCCCGTGTAAGAAACTTTACGTGGGAAAAACTATTCGCATGGTGAAAGAAAGAATTGGAATGCACAGATCATCCATTAAAAAGGCCTTGAATTGTGTAGATGCTAATACCTCTCCGGTGGCGAAACATTTTTTTGAGAGTGGACATTCAATAAAAGATTTTTCTTTCATGCCGGTCGACCACATCCCACCACTACGGAGAGGTGGTGACAGGCATAAGATCTTGTTACAAAGAGAATGCCAATGGATTAAAAAGTTAAATTCACTATCACCTTGTGGACTCAACGAGGAGTTCCCTATGTCTGTTTTTCTCTAATCATCTTCTATTGATAGAGTTAAAATACATTATTAGGTTGTAGGGAGCTGCATATGATTATCTATGGAGGGATTATAGTGATTTATTTATTATTATATCTCTTACAGGTGTATATATAGTATCTAGTTTCTGTAATTTTTGTAATTTTTGTGTTTTTTTGTAATTAATTTTTTGTAATTAATTGTGTGACCAGTGTAACGTGCAGGCCTGCAGTAGACAATGTGGTCATTCTTAATCCCAAAACCGCTTACCCTGCACCATCAGCCATTATAAGTCGTATAGGGAGTAATAGGCGCTGTAATACTGAGCGCGTTCCCTATGATCCCCTAGGCAACATGACGCTCCTAACAAAGGAAGTGCGGGTGTGAGCGCCGGCTACGGTGACGCCGCATGTTACCAAGGTAACACAGCGACGCGAGTCCTGTACCTTGGACGTTGAGTGACGGAGGTGAACGCGGTGATGTCATCGCGTACACCGTCCTCAGTGTGAAGCCCCGGCAATAAGTTGAGACGCCTAGCAGGTGTCCCTATGACAACGCCGTGACGCGCTGACGTCACGACGCATTAGGCCCATATATGGATATCCGGGATCACAATTGTTTAAGTGCAGGAATACGTGCATTGGTCAGGCAATTAAACCATCACAGGTGCGGGGGATTTGAATGGCAGTGTGGCAGCTATATACTGGGCTGATCTGCTCACTTTGAATGAGTCAGTCCAGGATGAAGGCATGAAAGCCGAAACGGGCTCGTCGACTGCTATTGGAAATCTCTTTGGATGGGTGAATATTTGAGTGTCCCACCATGGATTATTTTTTCTGCAAATCAGTCCAAGTATGATATGAACTTTTTTGCTATGAGATCCATTGAGCAATAAATGGAATTTATTTACTTCAACTAAAAGGTGTGCTGCCAATCATATATCTGCAAAGATACATGTGTTTCTATATATATATATATATATATATATATATATATATATATATATATATATATATATATATATATATATATATATATATATATATATATATATATAGCAGGACAAGGAAGATATAGCACTCCAGGCGACTTGATGAAGGAAATACTCACAGACCAGTTAAGGTGAACCTATTGCGCATCTCAGTCCATTTGTAAACCGCATTAGCGGCATAATCAGCCTCCACTTTAACCCTTTTTTCTTTTTTAAACCTAATCAGGTCACGTTTATATGTTTGAATTTGGGCAGTTAATTTATCATACCACTTTGATTCTGTGTCAGCTACAAGACCATCTTTATGTAGCAACTCAAAGCTGGCTATTTTCTCAGTAGTCATGTCCATTTCCTTTCTGCAATGTTCAATGATTAACAACATTAAATCAAATGAACATTTGTTCATAATTGCGGCCCAACGCCGGCAGAACTTTGGATCATTTCTGCCAATAGTGGGGCCATTTTTCATCCTCAGACCTCTAGGAATCTTCTTAGCTCTGTGATAATCGCTAAGGGTCAGTCCATGATAATAATAGTCGACATGCCGTCTGTGTAGACGTAACAGATCTTTAAATAAGTCCTCAGGGGGAGTGGCTTCTGGTAGGTCTGTTTCATCAAACCTAATCTTATCAGCTTCATTCTCAGAAAAGGTAAGGATAGCACCTACTTCATATTCTGTAAACAGTATGCCACTTGTACCCTCTTCGGGGACAGTTTCCGCCATAATTAAATTGCAGTAGACAAAAATATTTTTTGTGTAAAAAAGTGTGAAAAAATAAAATAAAAAGATATCACCTGATGACGTGTTGTATATTGATAGGGGTGCCCTGATCTGGAAAAAGTCCCAAACGTACAAACCGCTCCAGGTCCTTCCCAATACAGTCCACAGAGGATCCGGCACAACCACTTATAAGTTCAACTCCGGCGGGTGCCCACACAGCAAAAACACGCTATTTATAGTCCACAGAGGTGTCGCACTCCAGCCCGTTTTAAAAGCTTTTTATTGCAAACAACGGTGACACAGCAACGTTGCTGTGTCACCGTTGTTTGCAATAAAAAGCTTTTAAAACGGGCTGGAGTGCGACACCTCTGTGGACTATAAATAGCGTGTTTTTGCTGTGTGGGCACCCGCCGGAGTTGAACTTATAAGTGGTTGTGCCGGATCCTCTGTGGACTATATATATATATATATATATATATATATATATATATATATATATATATATATATATATATATTTAAATCGTTCACTGGAGAGGCACTCACCCTTATTGATATAATTGCTCCGGTGCCTTCTGTAGAAGGAATGTGTAGTCAATGTGGCGAAACAGCAGCACTCAGAGACTGATCAACAGTGTATTAAATATATATTTTTCAAATAAAGTGCGTTTAGCAGGATAACCAACGTTTCATGGTTCACAGACCCCTTTTTCAAGGTGCTAAAACTTTGAAATAGGGGTCTGTGAACCCTGAAACATCGGTTTACCTGCTAAATGCACTTTATTTGAAAGTGTCGCTGTCTCGCCGCTTCGACTATAATTTATTTTAATATACCCAACAGTCCTAAAAAGGGCAAAAAATTATTAAATATATTAAGTATTTTCTATTTTTTACCTTTTTTTTAGGACTTTACTATGTATTCCTATTATAATCATATTTTTGGCACATTATTATTATTATTATTATTATTATTATTATTATTATATTCATGTAGAAGTTTGCTTTGTATATTACTTTGTATATTATGGTACCTGCAAATATCTAATGATTTTGCCATCATCATACTATTATATGGTGAAGGAAATCATGCAAATGTTTATTAAAAACAATCATAGCCCTTTTATGGCCTATCCAAACTTTCAAGCGTTCCCTGAAAACTCACCTTTTCAGGCAAGCCTATCATATTTACGTTCTGCACGCATAACCCTCCGAGGCACTTACAGTATGTATTATATAGCTTCCCTTCTGGACTTGTAACTTGGTGGGACTGCTATGCTATTACTGGTGCCTGTCCTTGTGTTTCCCCCCTATATCCCTATAAATTGTAAGCTTGCAGAAGGGCCCTCCTACCTCCAAGTCTGTCTTTTGTTACCCAGTTTGTCTTATCACTGTTTACTATTGTAAAGCGCAACGGAATCTGCTGCGCTATATAAGAAACTGTAAATAAATAAAATAAATCATGTTTTGCATATCTGTAGGCTCACCTGCCAGTATGCTTACTGTGCAGTGGGGCGGCCATGCTAGACTGTGTAGTACTAATTTAATAATCAGCAATTTCATATGGGTCAGTGCTCTGAACTTGCCCCCCAGGCTAAAAGTTGCCAGCCCCTGACAGTGGTAGAAGCAAGTGGTTAGGTGTGCAGGTGTGCGGACAAAACAGACAAAACAGAATAGGTACTTTATTCTCAAGTCTCTAAAAATTACTTGCCCACCCTCAGGAATAGCCAGGAGGCTCAAATAATCAAGTGCCACTCCTGGCAAGTCTCCCAAAGTCTGCCAACACCAAGCTAGCCTCCCAAGCCTACCTCGTGAAAGTGTGTGTGTGTGTTTGTGGGGGGATGGTAGTGTGATCTAAAAATACTTTGGGGGAAATTAATTTGAATTGTATTCCACAGGGGCTGTTGCTATGAACAACCAATCAGAATCTATTTCTCATTTATTTAGTACCCTCTTGAAGATAGTATATAGTATCTGGTTGGTTGCCCATAGCAACATCCCATGTGAAATACAACTCACATCTTAGTCAATTTCATCCATTGGAACTTATTCATGTTTGTAAGTAAATAAAGAAAGTACATTTGAATGTGGAACAAACAATGTTGCTATGCAGAAGGAGTAAATACATTTATATTTTTCAGTGCAGGGTGAATACTGGCTGCTTTTGCATGTATCCCACACATGTTAAACAGCTTTATTTTTCACTGCAGTTTAGATTTCAGTTGAACACACCCATCAGGCCCATTATCTATGTCTGTCTGCATATTCTTATGTGCAGCATAGGTTACGAGATCAGTACTCTTTACATGTAATATGGAAACATGTGTTTGGAAATCAGCTCAGGTATTTTAGTATTACACAAATAATGAAATAACTTGAACAACACAATAGATAATAACTATTAGGAACACGTAAAGATAATATTTTCGAGATGGTGTTATATTACTAGACTAAGGAATAACATTATGCAGTAACATTGGCATTGATAAAACAAATCAGGAGAGCGTAGGAGGCAGGAACTCAGGAACTGAAGTTGACCACAAAAGAACGGAGTGTGGGTGGACATCCGCCAGTTAATTATTCACAGAACTTGTTATCCTGTGAATGGTGTACAAAATGGAAAAAAATAAAAAGAAGTGTGACATCTACAAAAGTGCGATTTTATCTCTTAAGATGTTATGTTACAAATCAACACATGGAATAAGATATTTGCTAGGTCATTCATTACAGTCCCTGTCTGATTTGCATTTTTATTTTTTAATTCGATCATGTTCAATTGCGTTTGTTAAAAAAATTCCAAGTACATTTACAAGTACTGTACTATTTTCGTCATTCTACTTAACTGACCTGTTCCTTAGTAAAATGCTGGTCCAGCAGCAATGTTGTATTAACCTCTTCAGTTTTTTTTTTTTTTAGGGAGCGCTCCCCACTGGGCGAGTTTTTTCTGGGGAGCACTCCCTAAAAAAAAGCCACCAATGTGTCCCTGGGTCCGGGAAGCGCTGCTAAATCATCCAACAGGTGCAGCCCGGCCCTGCGCCCCGGCACCCCGTCCCTGAAATGCGGCAACTCGGCTTGTCATAGGCAGGGCAGCCGAGAGGGGGGGGGAGCAGGTACTAATTACCCGGGCCCAGGCTTGCTGGAGGGGCCCCGCAGGGGCCCTGGTCTGACCCCTTACTACCCCCTCCATCCCTCCCGGGTAGCAACAGCAGCACACACTTCTACAGCATGTGCTGTGCAGATAGCAAGCTCAGCATGAGTGTCTCACTGAGAGCTCATGCTGAGCCTGCTGTCAGAACAGCACATGCTGTAGGTGTGTGCTGCTGCTGCTGAGATTATAGTTTTTAGAGTTATCTTTCACCCTCCTCTAAACATTTTGGGGGTGTGGCCTAAGTGCGGGAGGTGCCCACACCCCCACACTTAGGCCACGCCCCCGAAATGTTACCGGGGCCCGGCATTCCTCTGGGCTGCCCTGGTCATAGGCCGGCACCGCAGGCTGTAATACAAGAGCCGGGGGGGGGGGGGGGCAGGGTGAGGCAGGCATGGCGGAGGAGAGGGAGCTGGGCAGTGCTGAAGCCAGCTGAGTTCAGCGATGAACTCGGCAGCGCTGCCAGGCTTTAAACATTGGAAATCCCGAGACTTTTCTGGACTTGCCAGTCTGGGAATTGAGGCATAGCCCGGAAATTCTCAGGATTACCAGTGAGAGGAGGAGCCCCATGTACAGGCTCTGATTGTGCCCTCTCCTTTTCTGCAGTGCAATATACTCTGGAGTTGTTCCAGAGTCTACTGCGCATGCGCATGTCTCCGGGAACATTGTATCCATGCAGTCTTCCTGAGAACACCTCTATTGCGCATGCGTGAATCACTGGAAAACGGCAGCAGCAGCCATTTTCCCGGTGATTTCTGCCGCTACGCTGCTGACGCAGGAAAGACAGAGAGGTGAGTATAATTAAATGGCTGCATGGTGTGCAGTGTGTGGGGCCCCCTAGACCCAGGGACCACACACCTTGCACCCATTGTAAACACATCAATGTCCAGCAGGAATAGCCTGTATACCAGGTTACTGGCAGCTGGCAGTGAAGTATCTGTGCAGATCGCTGACAGATGGTAGAAGGTATCTATTAACAGGGGAGTGGCAATGGGGTGTATATGTGCAACAGGCGACTAACAGTGGAGAGCAACAGGTGTAAGGCAGTTGGGTGTAATCATGGGCAAAAATAAGTGCTTGGTCTATGGGGAGCACCGGACCACCCCTTCCCTCAAAACATACTTTATTATTTTTATTACCCTCTGGAAACGGCTCACTGTCATTCTACATTTGCAGACCCACCGGAAGTTTGCATTAGCTTCCTTGTTCTCCCTCCGGACACACTGGCAATGAAAGTGCACACGCATTTGTGAAGAGATGATTTCATGTTGCATTGTAACATGACTAGCATTATACGTACACCCATCAAAGCCCGCCCTGTCAACCAATCACCCCTGTTGGCTGGTGACCCCATTGTCCAGTGCATGTCTCTGATATTGGTTTGTTAATGTCAGGGGATTAAAATGTACAACTTTAAAGAATTTGGGACAAAATAGTACACTGATCTTCATGTCTTGGCCAATGTATGGAGTATAAGTAATCTTTTACTGCAAGACCATGCCCCTTGCATTAAGGCCATGCCCTATGCAGTGAATGCATGCCCTTTTCACACTTTATTTCTTTAAAAAAAAAAAATGTGGAATTGGGACCACCCATTACCATCTTTCAGTAAAATACAAAAGACAGTTACAGTGGCACATGCAGGGTTACGAATACCAGAAACCCTCTCCCCAGTGCTAGATTAAGCCTTTGGGGGGCCCAGGGCACTTTAGACAGGGGGCCCCCTTGCACTTGTCATTACTGGCCACAAACTGCATGGGGGAATATTACACTGTCAAAACACAGAGTAAAGGCAGTATAAACTTGGTCAAAGGGTAACTGCAGGGGGGGGATATATATATATATATATATATATATATATATAGTTGGGGAATGCCCGGCACTCTGCTTATCCTCTGCAGTTACCTTGCTGCATGTGCCTTCTCAGGAAACCTTGTAGGGTCCAGGCAATATGTGTAGAAGGAGCGGCACTTTGCAGACTGTAGAAGTTGTAAAATTCCTTTATTTAGCCCAACGGCGTTTCAGGGTATATCCCCCCGTCTTCAGGGACTTATAGCACACAAATAACATAGACAAGTACATATATATAGGCATGGACATAATTACATAATTAAAACACCTGGTGCCTCACCTGCTCAGCGTCGCCGCCCGCTCCGGAGGCTTCCTGCTTCCTTCACCCGACGTGCACAACCCACGTGGGACGGCGGCGCCGAGCAGTGACGTCACCACACACTGAAAGCCTTGTTGCTAGGCTGCGCTGTCATACTCTGTAAACAATAACAAAGCGCGGCCATGATTTTACTGCACAGGCAAGATCTTATGGTTAAAACAACAAATAACGACATCAAAAACATTTAATTAAGAATGCATGGCTTCCCCACTGTTAAAGGTGTCACTGCTTGTGATTCCAAGCAGGTACATCTAATTTATACATAAGAAGATCAATATTTAACACATTATAAGCTGGCCGCCATTAACAATATATATTAACGTACCAGGATAGGCTCACTTTGACTATCTATTATGTCATAATGTGGCCATTCATTAAACATAAGGATTGTGGTATTTATACCGGCGATCGATCATATTTATACGCATTAAATGAAACACTGGAGCCCCAATGTCTCATTGAGCCCCCTGGGTGCTATAGTATCCAGGGAATGGATCCAATTACTTTCTCGTTGCAACAGGGCTTTTTCTCTATTCCCTCCTCTCTATTCCTGATCTGTTATAATGGCCCTGATGCTCGGAATGGGATGTTTTTTAATGGCAAAATGCCTGGCTACAGGCTGTTCACTAGTACCACCACTTAACGCTTGTTTGATGGCGCTTCGATGTTGGGCCATGCGTTCTCGAAATTGTCGCTGCGTCTTGCCCACATACGACAATCCGCAGGGACAAGTTAACATATACACTATGTATGTGGTGGTACACGTGACAGCCTGATTGATTGTAATACGTTTGTCAGTATGAGGGTGATTGAAGGTTTTTCCTGGGGTTAATGTGTTGCACGTGGTGCACCCCAAGCACCTATGGCAGCCTGTTTTACAAGTCAGGAAATGGGTATGTTGTTTTTTTAGGATAGGTGTAACATCCAATTTAACTACCCTGTCCCGAATGTTAGCCCCCCTAGTATAACTGGGCAACAGTCGATTATCCTTGAGTGTGGGCAATTCTTGATCCGAATTGATCATAGGCCACCATCGTTTGGCTTTCCAGATCACTGGATCTGTGGCCACAGTGTATTTGTTGACCCAGGGAATTACCTTACCCATGTCTTTTTGAGGTTTAGAGGTTAATGTATCCACTCTAGGGGTGGCTAATACTTTCCTTTTAGATTTTTCTAATTCCTCTCGGTCATAACCCCTTTCTACAAACTTTTCTACCATTTGGTTTAATGCCACTATGGTTTGTTCTGGGTCAGATGTGATCCTACGGACCCTAAGCAGTTGTGAATAGGGGATTCCCTTTTTGAGGGCCGCAGGATGAAAGCTATTCGATTTTAATATAGTGTTCCTGTCGGTTGGTTTCACATAAATACCACAATCCTTATGTTTAATGAATGGCCACATTATGACATAATAGATAGTCAAAGTGAGCCTATCCTGGTACGTTAATATATATTGTTAATGGCGGCCAGCTTATAATGTGTTAAATATTGATCTTCTTATGTATAAATTAGATGTACCTGCTTGGAATCACAAGCAGTGACACCTTTAACAGTGGGGAAGCCATGCATTCTTAATTAAATGTTTTTGATGTCGTTATTTGTTGTTTTAACCATAAGATCTTGCCTGTGCAGTAAAATCATGGCCGCACTTTGTTATTGTTTACAGAGTATGACAGCGCAGCCTAGCAACAAGGCTTTCAGTGTGCGGTGACGTCACTGCTCGGCGCCGCCGTCCCACGTGGGTTGTGCACGTCGGGTGAAGGAAGCAGGAAGCATCCGGAGCGGGCGGCGACGCTGAGCAGGTGAGGCACCAGGTGTTTTAATTATGTAATTATGTCCATGCCTATATATATGTACTTGTCTATGTTATTTGTGTGCTATAAGTCCCTGAAGACGGGGGGATATACCCCGAAACGCCGTTGGGCTAAATAAAGGAATTTTACAACTTCTACAGTCTGCAAAGTGCCGCTCCTTCTACATATATATATATATATACATATATATATATATATATATATATATATATATAGATAGATAGATAGATAGATAGATAGATAGATAGATATATAGATATACAAGTTGAGTATCCCGTATCCAAAATGCTCGGGACCAGGAGATTAATATTTCAATGATGTATTTTGAAGTATCTTGCATTTATGCTGTACAAACACATAAAATAAACACAAATATATTTTATTACCACATAAAATACACACAAATATATTTTATTTGTTCAAAAAACAAGGTTTCAAAACATGAAACAAAATTTGTGTACTATCTCAGATATTGAATTTGAATGGCAAGCAATCATTTTCTTGTACATATATATAGTGCCAGTTACATATCATGTCCTCAGTACTGCTGTTACATATGTCCCCAGTGAGTTTTTAGCTAAACAATTTTTTTTTCCACTTTCTGGAAAGTATGGTTTTCGGAATAATTCGGATAACGGATATTCGGATACGGGATACTTAACCTGTATATATTATTATTATAATTTTATTTATAAGGCGCCACAAGTGTTTTGCAGCGCCGTACAAAGGAACAGTACAGGGAGACAAAACTTGGCATAACATTTAATAAATAAATAACAAAAATAGAGTACAAATAAAGAGCACCACAGTTCAATACACATTACAGCTTAAATATAAGTAGTGAGGACTCAATCAACATACAACTAGAGGCTTGAGGCCAATGATGGAGAGGAGAGCTGTGAGTGAAATGTGAAGAGAAGTGGGCTTTGACAACAGGAGGGAAGAGGGCCCTCTTATAAAATACATTTATTCACACATAAAACATTTATTAAAAATCCGATAAAAAATCAGTAAAAATCAATAATTCCTTTTACATGGCTCCTTGTGGCTGGAGTAATTCACAGTGTACAACAGTTGTTTTTCATTCAACAATTTGTAGTAGTTACTCAACGCATTTCATTTCAACAAGACACTTCACTCCTAACTGGAATTTTATAGGTTCAAAATTGTCTCTCTCCCCCCATTGGGAATATCTATAGTACGGCTTTGTGTGTGTTGGGGGTGGGGGCAATACACATCTTGCCTCCGGGCAGCTGGGACAAACTTACGCCACTGGTGCTCTCCTTGGTGTCCAGCTAACACTTGTTATCACACTTCATATTCTATGAAGGCCTGCCTCATTAGGAGACCAGCAAATATAGAGATCGCCACACAAAGGAGTAATTAATATTTTACTATTGGATAATTAAAACAAGCCATACTATCCATGTTCCCAATGGGAGGAGAGAGCCAAGTTTGAACCTATAAAATTCCAGTTAGGAGTTAAGGAGGACTACTACTCTCCTACATATATGCACATGTATTGATCTGAAGATCAATTGTTTTCCCTGAAACTAAGGAGTTTATTCAGGTTGATTCGCAAGGCTGCGAATTCGCAGCCTTGCGAGTCCACCAAACCCCGCCCGGCGAACGCACGCCCCCCCGCCGCCCCAGCAATGTGCGGCTTCGGGTGCACAGCAGCGAATGGATGTTTTGCATAAACATCCATTCGCTTTGCTGGGGTGTTCGCCCACATCATTCGATGGTCACCGACCATCGAATGATGTTTAGCGTGCACGCTTATATAAGTGACTTTTCAATCACTTACATTTGCGTGCACGCTGGCGTGATAATGGCGGGCAGCTGACATCCGGTGATGTCAGCTACCCGGCCCACACACCTGCGTCACTGCCTCATTACCATGAGAACGCCCAGCGTTCTCATGGGAACGCCCATGGAACACTGGGCGTTCCCATATGGTAATGGGGCAGCCCAGCGCCCCCCGCCCATCTCCGCCCCCCCTCGCTGCCATGGGTGCGTGCACCCGGCGACCCGAAAGGCCGCCGTGGGTGCACGCACTATATGCCTGCACATGCACAGATACCCGTCTGCGCATGCGCAGATGGCCAACAACGGATCTGCGTGCGAATGCACGCAGATCTGAATAAGGCCCTAAATGTGTTGGGTAACTACTACAAATTGTTGTATGAAAAACACCTGTTGTACACTGTGAATTACTCCAGCCACAAGGAGCTGTATAAAATGGAATTATAGATTTTTACTGATTTTTTATCGACTTTTAATAAATGTTTTATATGTAAATAAATCTATTTTTTCATGTAATTGCTTATTCTATTATTCTAACAAGTCTATTGGGTGCTAAAAAAACACTATTGGCATTATACAGTATATAAATATATATATAATTTTTTTTTTTGAGGGGTGATAAATGGGTAATTTAGGTAGTTACAAAAAATAAATATGTAATGGGGTGGTTCTGGATGAGATCACAGCCCCTAGTAACAGGGGGGCTGTGTCATTAATAAGTAATTCTGCGGCCACCCCGTATGGCTTGTTGTGCTCTGCTATCTTGCGCTGGGCCTCTGCACACAAGCAAAAGATCCAATTGACTGTGATACGGCACCTATGTGTGGCAGCACGACCGTATCGCAGTTTGCTTTGTAGATAATTGGACCTACAGGGCTCCGTAGCCCTGTAGGACAGGAGAAAGCTGACACATCACGTGACCGTGGCTGCCACCGACAGCCAAAGTCGGAGCGCAGCTACGAAAGGACGATACACTCCAAATACATGCAATTCCCTGGCACCCGACATACTGCGGGGAGAGAGAAAAAAGAAAGATAAAATATACAAGTTGAACACTAAACTAACTAAGTGGACTTAGAGCTAATAATAATTACACCTGCAGTAGGCGGGACCCTTGCGCGGCTAAGCCACGCAGTGAAAAGGGGGCGTGAACTCATGGAAAGGAGGCGTGGTATTAGAAAAAGGAGGCATTACATATTATGGAACACATCGTAATGCCCATTAATATTATGGAACACACAGTAATGCCAATGACAGAATATGACACAATCTGGACCCCACAGGCTGCTCCCTCTGTATAATAACAGGACACAACAGGCTGCTCCCCTTGTATAATAACAGGAAACCACAGGCT